>NW_028125786.1:0-339151 GCF_965194825.1 Balaenoptera physalus
CTTTCCTCTTGTATCATGCCGCAGGTTGCAGGCAGCAGACTCCATGTAGCGTTATTTATTGTGGTTCTTGAGCTCCAGGTAGCATTCCAGGTCTCTTAGGACTGGCGGGTCAACACTAGGATGAGCAATGTATTAGAAGGACGGCCGGTGTGTTTGGGCCTTTATGAGCAATGCAGCTTTGGAAGAGCTAGATGCCGAGTCACAGGCTGTGAAGGGCTTCTTTGCTTAAACCTCTTCATTTTTGCAAGTTGAAAGAACTCATGTATCTCCCTTCTTAAGCACCTTGTGGGTACAAAGTAGAGAAAGAATCAGCAAGGTCAATGCTCTGCTGGCCCCTTTGAAGATAAGTCTTGAAGGGAAACTTCATTTTCCTCTTTGGCATTTAGAGAGTTGGGGGCTCAATTCTCCCTGAGAAACACTGTGTAGTTGCACGAGGTCTCTTCATAGCACAATTGCCTTTGTGACCACAAGTGAGTTTCTAGGAAAGAAACTCGGAGTTTGCCATTCTTTGCTGGTGCTCGTCCTTTGGTAATCTTCAGTGAATTGGTGACCCCGTTTGAGCACTAGCCTCAAGCTAACGTTCCTCTTCTATCATGCCACTTGTTGCCATGCAGCACAATCTCTGTAGCCTTATTCAGTGTGGTTCTGGAGCTCTAGGAAGCATTCCAGGTCTCTTAGTACTGGCGGATCTGCTCGACCTTGAGAAACGTACAAGAAGGATGGCCTGTGTGTTTGGGGAGCTGTGAGCAGTGCACCGTTGGGAACACCTAGATGCCGAGACATGGGAGGTGAAGGGGTTTTTTGTGAAACCTGTAGAATGTGGCAACTTGAAACAACTCAAGTATCTCCCTTCGAAAGCACGTTGGAGGTACTAAATAGAGGAAGAAGCATGAGAGTCAGGGCTCTGCGGGCCATTTTGAATATAAGGCTGAAGGGAAACTTTATTTTCCTTATTGGCCTTTAGAGAGTTGTGGGCTCAGTTCTCCCTGAGAAACTCTTTACTTGCGCATGTTCTCTTCATAGCACAATTGGCTTAGTGATGACAAGTGAGTTGCTAGGAGAGAAACTTGGAGGTTGCCATTCCTTGGTAGCTGCTCATCCTTCAGTAATCTGTAGTGAACTGGCGACCCCATTGAACACTAGCCTCAAGCTAACTTTCCTCTTGTATCATGCCGCAGGTTGCAGGCAGCAGACTCCATGTAGCGTTATTTATTGTGGTTCTTGAGCTCCAGGTAGCATTCCAGGTCTCTTAGGACTGGCGGGTCAACACTAGGATGAGCAATGTATTAGAAGGACGGCCGGTGTGTTTGGGCCTTTATGAGCAATGCAGCTTTGGAAGAGCTAGATGCCGAGTCACAGGCTGTGAAGGGCTTCTTTGCTTAAACCTCTTCATTTTTGCAAGTTGAAAGAAGTCATGTATCTCCCTTCTTAAGCACCTTGTGGGTACAAAGTAGAGAAAGAATCAGCAAGGTCAATGCTCTGCTGGCCCCTTTGAAGATAAGTCTTGAAGGGAAACTTCATTTTCCTCTTTGGCATTTAGAGAGTTGGGGGCTCAATTCTCCCTGAGAAACACTGTGTAGTTGCACGAGGTCTCTTCATAGCACAATTGCCTTTGTGACCACAAGTGAGTTTCTAGGAAAGAAACTCGGAGTTTGCCATTCTTTGCTGGTGCTCGTCCTTTGGTAATCTTCAGTGAATTGGTGACCCCGTTTGAGCACTAGCCTCAAGCTAACGTTCCTCTTCTATCATGCCACTTGTTGCCATGCAGCACAATCTCTGTAGCCTTATTCAGTGTGGTTCTGGAGCTCTAGGAAGCATTCCAGGTCTCTTAGTACTGGCGGATCTGCTCGACCTTGAGAAACGTACAAGAAGGATGGCCTGTGTGTTTGGGGAGTTGTGAGCAGTGCACCGTTGGGAACACCTAGATGCCGAGACATGGGAGGTGAAGGGGTTTTTTGTGAAACCTGTAGAATGTGGCAACTTGAAACAACTCAAGTATCTCCCTTCGAAAGCACGTTGGAGGTACTAAATAGAGGAAGAAGCATGAGAGTCAGGGCTCTGCGGGCCATTTTGAATATAAGGCTGAAGGGAAACTTTATTTTCCTTATTGGCCTTTAGAGAGTTGTGGGCTCAGTTCTCCCTGAGAAACTCTTTACTTGCGCATGTTCTCTTCATAGCACAATTGGCTTAGTGATGACAAGTGAGTTGCTAGGAGAGAAACTTGGAGGTTGCCATTCCTTGGTAGCTGCTCATCCTTCAGTAATCTGTAGTGAACTGGCGACCCCATTGAACACTAGCCTCAAGCTAACTTTCCTCTTGTATCATGCCGCAGGTTGCAGGCAGCAGACTCCATGTAGCGTTATTTATTGTGGTTCTTGAGCTCCAGGTAGCATTCCAGGTCTCTTAGGACTGGCGGGTCAACACTAGGATGAGCAATGTATTAGAAGGACGGCCGGTGTGTTTGGGCCTTTATGAGCAATGCAGCTTTGGAAGAGCTAGATGCCGAGTCACAGGCTGTGAAGGGCTTCTTTGCTTAAACCTCTTCATTTTTGCAAGTTGAAAGAACTCATGTATCTCCCTTCTTAAGCACCTTGTGGGTACAAAGTAGAGAAAGAATCAGCAAGGTCAATGCTCTGCTGGCCCCTTTGAAGATAAGTCTTGAAGGGAAACTTCATTTTCCTCTTTGGCATTTAGAGAGTTGGGGGCTCAATTCTCCCTGAGAAACACTGTGTAGTTGCACGAGGTCTCTTCATAGCACAATTGCCTTTGTGACCACAAGTGAGTTTCTAGGAAAGAAACTCGGAGTTTGCCATTCTTTGCTGGTGCTCGTCCTTTGGTAATCTTCAGTGAATTGGTGACCCCGTTTGAGCACTAGCCTCAAGCTAACGTTCCTCTTCTATCATGCCACTTGTTGCCATGCAGCACAATCTCTGTAGCCTTATTCAGTGTGGTTCTGGAGCTCTAGGAAGCATTCCAGGTCTCTTAGTACTGGCGGATCTGCTCGACCTTGAGAAACGTACAAGAAGGATGGCCTGTGTGTTTGGGGAGTTGTGAGCAGTGCACCGTTGGGAACACCTAGATGCCGAGACATGGGAGGTGAAGGGGTTTTTTGTGAAACCTGTAGAATGTGGCAACTTGAAACAACTCAAGTATCTCCCTTCGAAAGCACGTTGGAGGTACTAAATAGAGGAAGAAGCATGAGAGTCAGGGCTCTGCGGGCCATTTTGAATATAAGGCTGAAGGGAAACTTTATTTTCCTTATTGGCCTTTAGAGAGTTGTGGGCTCAGTTCTCCCTGAGAAACTCTTTACTTGCGCATGTTCTCTTCATAGCACAATTGGCTTAGTGATGACAAGTGAGTTGCTAGGAGAGAAACTTGGAGGTTGCCATTCCTTGGTAGCTGCTCATCCTTCAGTAATCTGTAGTGAACTGGCGACCCCATTGAACACTAGCCTCAAGCTAACTTTCCTCTTGTATCATGCCGCAGGTTGCAGGCAGCAGACTCCATGTAGCGTTATTTATTGTGGTTCTTGAGCTCCAGGTAGCATTCCAGGTCTCTTAGGACTGGCGGGTCAACACTAGGATGAGCAATGTATTAGAAGGACGGCCGGTGTGTTTGGGCCTTTATGAGCAATGCAGCTTTGGAAGAGCTAGATGCCGAGTCACAGGCTGTGAAGGGCTTCTTTGCTTAAACCTCTTCATTTTTGCAAGTTGAAAGAAGTCATGTATCTCCCTTCTTAAGCACCTTGTGGGTACAAAGTAGAGAAAGAATCAGCAAGGTCAATGCTCTGCTGGCCCCTTTGAAGATAAGTCTTGAAGGGAAACTTCATTTTCCTCTTTGGCATTTAGAGAGTTGGGGGCTCAATTCTCCCTGAGAAACACTGTGTAGTTGCACGAGGTCTCTTCATAGCACAATTGCCTTTGTGACCACAAGTGAGTTTCTAGGAAAGAAACTCGGAGTTTGCCATTCTTTGCTGGTGCTCGTCCTTTGGTAATCTTCAGTGAATTGGTGACCCCGTTTGAGCACTAGCCTCAAGCTAACGTTCCTCTTCTATCATGCCACTTGTTGCCATGCAGCACAATCTCTGTAGCCTTATTCAGTGTGGTTCTGGAGCTCTAGGAAGCATTCCAGGTCTCTTAGTACTGGCGGATCTGCTCGACCTTGAGAAACGTACAAGAAGGATGGCCTGTGTGTTTGGGGAGTTGTGAGCAGTGCACCGTTGGGAACACCTAGATGCCGAGACATGGGAGGTGAAGGGGTTTTTTGTGAAACCTGTAGAATGTGGCAACTTGAAACAACTCAAGTATCTCCCTTCGAAAGCACGTTGGAGGTACTAAATAGAGGAAGAAGCATGAGAGTCAGGGCTCTGCGGGCCATTTTGAATATAAGGCTGAAGGGAAACTTTATTTTCCTTATTGGCCTTTAGAGAGTTGTGGGCTCAGTTCTCCCTGAGAAACTCTTTACTTGCGCATGTTCTCTTCATAGCACAATTGGCTTAGTGATGACAAGTGAGTTGCTAGGAGAGAAACTTGGAGGTTGCCATTCCTTGGTAGCTGCTCATCCTTCAGTAATCTGTAGTGAACTGGCGACCCCATTGAACACTAGCCTCAAGCTAACTTTCTTCTTGTATCATGCCGCAGGTTGCAGGCAGCAGACTCCATGTAGCGTTATTTATTGTGGTTCTTGAGCTCCAGGTAGCATTCCAGGTCTCTTAGGACTGGCGGGTCAACACTAGGATGAGCAATGTATTAGAAGGACGGCCGGTGTGTTTGGGCCTTTATGAGCAATGCAGCTTTGGAAGAGCTAGATGCCGAGTCACAGGCTGTGAAGGGCTTCTTTGCTTAAACCTCTTCATTTTTGCAAGTTGAAAGAACTCATGTATCTCCCTTCTTAAGCACCTTGTGGGTACAAAGTAGAGAAAGAATCAGCAAGGTCAATGCTCTGCTGGCCCCTTTGAAGATAAGTCTTGAAGGGAAACTTCATTTTCCTCTTTGGCATTTAGAGAGTTGGGGGCTCAATTCTCCCTGAGAAACACTGTGTAGTTGCACGAGGTCTCTTCATAGCACAATTGCCTTTGTGACCACAAGTGAGTTTCTAGGAAAGAAACTCGGAGTTTGCCATTCTTTGCTGGTGCTCGTCCTTTGGTAATCTTCAGTGAATTGGTGACCCCGTTTGAGCACTAGCCTCAAGCTAACGTTCCTCTTCTATCATGCCACTTGTTGCCATGCAGCACAATCTCTGTAGCCTTATTCAGTGTGGTTCTGGAGCTCTAGGAAGCATTCCAGGTCTCTTAGTACTGGCGGATCTGCTCGACCTTGAGAAACGTACAAGAAGGATGGCCTGTGTGTTTGGGGAGTTGTGAGCAGTGCACCGTTGGGAACACCTAGATGCCGAGACATGGGAGGTGAAGGGGTTTTTTGTGAAACCTGTAGAATGTGGCAACTTGAAACAACTCAAGTATCTCCCTTCGAAAGCACGTTGGAGGTACTAAATAGAGGAAGAAGCATGAGAGTCAGGGCTCTGCGGGCCATTTTGAATATAAGGCTGAAGGGAAACTTTATTTTCCTTATTGGCCTTTAGAGAGTTGTGGGCTCAGTTCTCCCTGAGAAACTCTTTACTTGCGCATGTTCTCTTCATAGCACAATTGGCTTAGTGATGACAAGTGAGTTGCTAGGAGAGAAACTTGGAGGTTGCCATTCCTTGGTAGCTGCTCATCCTTCAGTAATCTGTAGTGAACTGGCGACCCCATTGAACACTAGCCTCAAGCTAACTTTCCTCTTGTATCATGCCGCAGGTTGCAGGCAGCAGACTCCATGTAGCGTTATTTATTGTGGTTCTTGAGCTCCAGGTAGCATTCCAGGTCTCTTAGGACTGGCGGGTCAACACTAGGATGAGCAATGTATTAGAAGGACGGCCGGTGTGTTTGGGCCTTTATGAGCAATGCAGCTTTGGAAGAGCTAGATGCCGAGTCACAGGCTGTGAAGGGCTTCTTTGCTTAAACCTCTTCATTTTTGCAAGTTGAAAGAAGTCATGTATCTCCCTTCTTAAGCACCTTGTGGGTACAAAGTAGAGAAAGAATCAGCAAGGTCAATGCTCTGCTGGCCCCTTTGAAGATAAGTCTTGAAGGGAAACTTCATTTTCCTCTTTGGCATTTAGAGAGTTGGGGGCTCAATTCTCCCTGAGAAACACTGTGTAGTTGCACGAGGTCTCTTCATAGCACAATTGCCTTTGTGACCACAAGTGAGTTTCTAGGAAAGAAACTCGGAGTTTGCCATTCTTTGCTGGTGCTCGTCCTTTGGTAATCTTCAGTGAATTGGTGACCCCGTTTGAGCACTAGCCTCAAGCTAACGTTCCTCTTCTATCATGCCACTTGTTGCCATGCAGCACAATCTCTGTAGCCTTATTCAGTGTGGTTCTGGAGCTCTAGGAAGCATTCCAGGTCTCTTAGTACTGGCGGATCTGCTCGACCTTGAGAAACGTACAAGAAGGATGGCCTGTGTGTTTGGGGAGTTGTGAGCAGTGCACCGTTGGGAACACCTAGATGCCGAGACATGGGAGGTGAAGGGGTTTTTTGTGAAACCTGTAGAATGTGGCAACTTGAAACAACTCAAGTATCTCCCTTCGAAAGCACGTTGGAGGTACTAAATAGAGGAAGAAGCATGAGAGTCAGGGCTCTGCGGGCCATTTTGAATATAAGGCTGAAGGGAAACTTTATTTTCCTTATTGGCCTTTAGAGAGTTGTGGGCTCAGTTCTCCCTGAGAAACTCTTTACTTGCGCATGTTCTCTTCATAGCACAATTGGCTTAGTGATGACAAGTGAGTTGCTAGGAGAGAAACTTGGAGGTTGCCATTCCTTGGTAGCTGCTCATCCTTCAGTAATCTGTAGTGAACTGGCGACCCCATTGAACACTAGCCTCAAGCTAACTTTCCTCTTGTATCATGCCGCAGGTTGCAGGCAGCAGACTCCATGTAGCGTTATTTATTGTGGTTCTTGAGCTCCAGGTAGCATTCCAGGTCTCTTAGGACTGGCGGGTCAACACTAGGATGAGCAATGTATTAGAAGGACGGCCGGTGTGTTTGGGCCTTTATGAGCAATGCAGCTTTGGAAGAGCTAGATGCCGAGTCACAGGCTGTGAAGGGCTTCTTTGCTTAAACCTCTTCATTTTTGCAAGTTGAAAGAACTCATGTATCTCCCTTCTTAAGCACCTTGTGGGTACAAAGTAGAGAAAGAATCAGCAAGGTCAATGCTCTGCTGGCCCCTTTGAAGATAAGTCTTGAAGGGAAACTTCATTTTCCTCTTTGGCATTTAGAGAGTTGGGGGCTCAATTCTCCCTGAGAAACACTGTGTAGTTGCACGAGGTCTCTTCATAGCACAATTGCCTTTGTGACCACAAGTGAGTTTCTAGGAAAGAAACTCGGAGTTTGCCATTCTTTGCTGGTGCTCGTCCTTTGGTAATCTTCAGTGAATTGGTGACCCCGTTTGAGCACTAGCCTCAAGCTAACGTTCCTCTTCTATCATGCCACTTGTTGCCATGCAGCACAATCTCTGTAGCCTTATTCAGTGTGGTTCTGGAGCTCTAGGAAGCATTCCAGGTCTCTTAGTACTGGCGGATCTGCTCGACCTTGAGAAACGTACAAGAAGGATGGCCTGTGTGTTTGGGGAGTTGTGAGCAGTGCACCGTTGGGAACACCTAGATGCCGAGACATGGGAGGTGAAGGGGTTTTTTGTGAAACCTGTAGAATGTGGCAACTTGAAACAACTCAAGTATCTCCCTTCGAAAGCACGTTGGAGGTACTAAATAGAGGAAGAAGCATGAGAGTCAGGGCTCTGCGGGCCATTTTGAATATAAGGCTGAAGGGAAACTTTATTTTCCTTATTGGCCTTTAGAGAGTTGTGGGCTCAGTTCTCCCTGAGAAACTCTTTACTTGCGCATGTTCTCTTCATAGCACAATTGGCTTAGTGATGACAAGTGAGTTGCTAGGAGAGAAACTTGGAGGTTGCCATTCCTTGGTAGCTGCTCATCCTTCAGTAATCTGTAGTGAACTGGCGACCCCATTGAACACTAGCCTCAAGCTAACTTTCCTCTTGTATCATGCCGCAGGTTGCAGGCAGCAGACTCCATGTAGCGTTATTTATTGTGGTTCTTGAGCTCCAGGTAGCATTCCAGGTCTCTTAGGACTGGCGGGTCAACACTAGGATGAGCAATGTATTAGAAGGACGGCCGGTGTGTTTGGGCCTTTATGAGCAATGCAGCTTTGGAAGAGCTAGATGCCGAGTCACAGGCTGTGAAGGGCTTCTTTGCTTAAACCTCTTCATTTTTGCAAGTTGAAAGAAGTCATGTATCTCCCTTCTTAAGCACCTTGTGGGTACAAAGTAGAGAAAGAATCAGCAAGGTCAATGCTCTGCTGGCCCCTTTGAAGATAAGTCTTGAAGGGAAACTTCATTTTCCTCTTTGGCATTTAGAGAGTTGGGGGCTCAATTCTCCCTGAGAAACACTGTGTAGTTGCACGAGGTCTCTTCATAGCACAATTGCCTTTGTGACCACAAGTGAGTTTCTAGGAAAGAAACTCGGAGTTTGCCATTCTTTGCTGGTGCTCGTCCTTTGGTAATCTTCAGTGAATTGGTGACCCCGTTTGAGCACTAGCCTCAAGCTAACGTTCCTCTTCTATCATGCCACTTGTTGCCATGCAGCACAATCTCTGTAGCCTTATTCAGTGTGGTTCTGGAGCTCTAGGAAGCATTCCAGGTCTCTTAGTACTGGCGGATCTGCTCGACCTTGAGAAACGTACAAGAAGGATGGCCTGTGTGTTTGGGGAGTTGTGAGCAGTGCACCGTTGGGAACACCTAGATGCCGAGACATGGGAGGTGAAGGGGTTTTTTGTGAAACCTGTAGAATGTGGCAACTTGAAACAACTCAAGTATCTCCCTTCGAAAGCACGTTGGAGGTACTAAATAGAGGAAGAAGCATGAGAGTCAGGGCTCTGCGGGCCATTTTGAATATAAGGCTGAAGGGAAACTTTATTTTCCTTATTGGCCTTTAGAGAGTTGTGGGCTCAGTTCTCCCTGAGAAACTCTTTACTTGCGCATGTTCTCTTCATAGCACAATGGGCTTAGTGATGACAAGTGAGTTGCTAGGAGAGAAACTTGGAGGTTGCCATTCCTTGGTAGCTGCTCATCCTTCAGTAATCTGTAGTGAACTGGCGACCCCATTGAACACTAGCCTCAAGCTAACTTTCCTCTTGTATCATGCCACTGTTTGGCATGCAGCAGAATCCATGTAGCTTTATTCAGTGTGGTTCTTTAGCTCTAGGAAGCCTTCCAGGTCTCAGTAATGGTGGGTCTGCACGAGGAGGAGAAACGTCCTAGAAGGACGGCCTGTGTGTTTGGGCATTTCTCAGCAATGTATCGTTGGGAACAGCTAGATGCCGAGCCAGGGGCAGTGAAGGGCTTATTTGCTTAAACCTGTAAATTGTGGCAAGTTGAAACAACGGAAGTATCTCCCTTCTAAAGCACCTTTAAGGTACAAAATAGAGAAAGAACGAGCAGGGTTAAGGCTCTGAGGACCCTGTTAAAATAAGGCTTGAAGGGAAACTTTATTTTCCTCTTTGGGATTTAGAGAGTTGTGGGCTCCATTCCCCCTAACTCTTTAGTTGCACATATTCTCTTCATAGCACAATTGCCTTTGTGATGACAAGTGAGTTTCTAGGAATGAAATATGGAGGTTGCCATTCTTTCGTAGCTGATCATCCTTTGGTACTCTGTAATGAACTGGCGAGCCCATTGAACACTAGCTTCAAGCTAAAGTTCCCCTTGGTTCATGCCGCAGGTTGCAGGCTTCAGAATCCATGTAGCGTTATTCAGTGTGGTTCTTGAGCTCTCGGAAGCATTCCAGGTCTCTTAGTACAGGCGGGTCTGTACTAGGACGAGAAAACTACAGGCAGGATGGCCTGTGTCTTTGGTGAGTTGTGAGCAGTGCACCACTGGGAACAGCTAGATGCCGAGTCATGGGAAGTGATTGGCTTCTTTTCTTACACTCCAAAAAGTAGTCAGTTGAAACAACTCAAGTATCTCCCTTCTAAAGCACCTTGGAAGTACAACGTAGAGAAAGAAACAGCAGAGACAAGGCTCTGTGGGCCCTTTTGTATATGAGGCTTGAAGGGAAACTTTATGTTCCTCATTGGGATTTAGAGAGTTTCGGGCCCAATTCTCCCTGAGAAACACTGTAGTTGCACATGTTCTCTTCATAGCAGAGTTCTCTTTGTGATGACAAGTGAGTTTCTAGGGAAGAAATATGGAGGTTGCCATTCTTTGGTAGCTGCTCATCCTTCCGTAATCTGTAGTGAATGGGCGACCCTAAAGAACACTAGCCTCAAGCTAACTTTCCTCTTGTATCATGCCGCAGGTTGCAGGCAGCAGACTCCATGTAGCGTTATTTATTGTGGTTCTTGAGCTCCAGGTAGCATTCCAGGTCTCTTAGGACTGGCGGGTCAACACTAGGATGAGCAATGTATTAGAAGGACGGCCGGTGTGTTTGGGCCTTTATGAGCAATGCAGCTTTGGAAGAGCTAGATGCCGAGTCACAGGCTGTGAAGGGCTTCTTTGCTTAAACCTCTTCATTTTTGCAAGTTGAAAGAACTCATGTATCTCCCTTCTTAAGCACCTTGTGGGTACAAAGTAGAGAAAGAATCAGCAAGGTCAATGCTCTGCTGGCCCCTTTGAAGATAAGTCTTGAAGGGAAACTTCATTTTCCTCTTTGGCATTTAGAGAGTTGGGGGCTCAATTCTCCCTGAGAAACACTGTGTAGTTGCACGAGGTCTCTTCATAGCACAATTGCCTTTGTGACCACAAGTGAGTTTCTAGGAAAGAAACTCGGAGTTTGCCATTCTTTGCTGGTGCTCGTCCTTTGGTAATCTTCAGTGAATTGGTGACCCCGTTTGAGCACTAGCCTCAAGCTAACGTTCCTCTTCTATCATGCCACTTGTTGCCATGCAGCACAATCTCTGTAGCCTTATTCAGTGTGGTTCTGGAGCTCTAGGAAGCATTCCAGGTCTCTTAGTACTGGCGGATCTGCTCGACCTTGAGAAACGTACAAGAAGGATGGCCTGTGTGTTTGGGGAGCTGTGAGCAGTGCACCGTTGGGAACACCTAGATGCCGAGACATGGGAGGTGAAGGGGTTTTTTGTGAAACCTGTAGAATGTGGCAACTTGAAACAACTCAAGTATCTCCCTTCGAAAGCACGTTGGAGGTACTAAATAGAGGAAGAAGCATGAGAGTCAGGGCTCTGCGGGCCATTTTGAATATAAGGCTGAAGGGAAACTTTATTTTCCTTATTGGCCTTTAGAGAGTTGTGGGCTCAGTTCTCCCTGAGAAACTCTTTACTTGCGCATGTTCTCTTCATAGCACAATTGGCTTAGTGATGACAAGTGAGTTGCTAGGAGAGAAACTTGGAGGTTGCCATTCCTTGGTAGCTGCTCATCCTTCAGTAATCTGTAGTGAACTGGCGACCCCATTGAACACTAGCCTCAAGCTAACTTTCCTCTTGTATCATGCCGCAGGTTGCAGGCAGCAGACTCCATGTAGCGTTATTTATTGTGGTTCTTGAGCTCCAGGTAGCATTCCAGGTCTCTTAGAACTGGCGGGTCAACACTAGGATGAGCAATGTATTAGAAGGACGGCCGGTGTGTTTGGGCCTTTATGAGCAATGCAGCTTTGGAAGAGCTAGATGCCGAGTCACAGGCTGTGAAGGGCTTCTTTGCTTAAACCTCTTCATTTTTGCAAGTTGAAAGAACTCATGTATCTCCCTTCTTAAGCACCTTGTGGGTACAAAGTAGAGAAAGAATCAGCAAGGTCAATGCTCTGCTGGCCCCTTTGAAGATAAGTCTTGAAGGGAAACTTCATTTTCCTCTTTGGCATTTAGAGAGTTGGGGGCTCAATTCTCCCTGAGAAACACTGTGTAGTTGCACGAGGTCTCTTCATAGCACAATTGCCTTTGTGACCACAAGTGAGTTTCTAGGAAAGAAACTCGGAGTTTGCCATTCTTTGCTGGTGCTCGTCCTTTGGTAATCTTCAGTGAATTGGTGACCCCGTTTGAGCACTAGCCTCAAGCTAACGTTCCTCTTCTATCATGCCACTTGTTGCCATGCAGCACAATCTCTGTAGCCTTATTCAGTGTGGTTCTGGAGCTCTAGGAAGCATTCCAGGTCTCTTAGTACTGGCGGATCTGCTCGACCTTGAGAAACGTACAAGAAGGATGGCCTGTGTGTTTGGGGAGTTGTGAGCAGTGCACCGTTGGGAACACCTAGATGCCGAGACATGGGAGGTGAAGGGGTTTTTTGTGAAACCTGTAGAATGTGGCAACTTGAAACAACTCAAGTATCTCCCTTCGAAAGCACGTTGGAGGTACTAAATAGAGGAAGAAGCATGAGAGTCAGGGCTCTGCGGGCCATTTTGAATATAAGGCTGAAGGGAAACTTTATTTTCCTTATTGGCCTTTAGAGAGTTGTGGGCTCAGTTCTCCCTGAGAAACTCTTTACTTGCGCATGTTCTCTTCATAGCACAATTGGCTTAGTGATGACAAGTGAGTTGCTAGGAGAGAAACTTGGAGGTTGCCATTCCTTGGTAGCTGCTCATCCTTCAGTAATCTGTAGTGAACTGGCGACCCCATTGAACACTAGCCTCAAGCTAACTTTCCTCTTGTATCATGCCGCAGGTTGCAGGCAGCAGACTCCATGTAGCGTTATTTATTGTGGTTCTTGAGCTCCAGGTAGCATTCCAGGTCTCTTAGGACTGGCGGGTCAACACTAGGATGAGCAATGTATTAGAAGGACGGCCGGTGTGTTTGGGCCTTTATGAGCAATGCAGCTTTGGAAGAGCTAGATGCCGAGTCACAGGCTGTGAAGGGCTTCTTTGCTTAAACCTCTTCATTTTTGCAAGTTGAAAGAAGTCATGTATCTCCCTTCTTAAGCACCTTGTGGGTACAAAGTAGAGAAAGAATCAGCAAGGTCAATGCTCTGCTGGCCCCTTTGAAGATAAGTCTTGAAGGGAAACTTCATTTTCCTCTTTGGCATTTAGAGAGTTGGGGGCTCAATTCTCCCTGAGAAACACTGTGTAGTTGCACGAGGTCTCTTCATAGCACAATTGCCTTTGTGACCACAAGTGAGTTTCTAGGAAAGAAACTCGGAGTTTGCCATTCTTTGCTGGTGCTCGTCCTTTGGTAATCTTCAGTGAATTGGTGACCCCGTTTGAGCACTAGCCTCAAGCTAACGTTCCTCTTCTATCATGCCACTTGTTGCCATGCAGCACAATCTCTGTAGCCTTATTCAGTGTGGTTCTGGAGCTCTAGGAAGCATTCCAGGTCTCTTAGTACTGGCGGATCTGCTCGACCTTGAGAAACGTACAAGAAGGATGGCCTGTGTGTTTGGGGAGTTGTGAGCAGTGCACCGTTGGGAACACCTAGATGCCGAGACATGGGAGGTGAAGGGGTTTTTTGTGAAACCTGTAGAATGTGGCAACTTGAAACAACTCAAGTATCTCCCTTCGAAAGCACGTTGGAGGTACTAAATAGAGGAAGAAGCATGAGAGTCAGGGCTCTGCGGGCCATTTTGAATATAAGGCTGAAGGGAAACTTTATTTTCCTTATTGGCCTTTAGAGAGTTGTGGGCTCAGTTCTCCCTGAGAAACTCTTTACTTGCGCATGTTCTCTTCATAGCACAATTGGCTTAGTGATGACAAGTGAGTTGCTAGGAGAGAAACTTGGAGGTTGCCATTCCTTGGTAGCTGCTCATCCTTCAGTAATCTGTAGTGAACTGGCGACCCCATTGAACACTAGCCTCAAGCTAACTTTCCTCTTGTATCATGCCGCAGGTTGCAGGCAGCAGACTCCATGTAGCGTTATTTATTGTGGTTCTTGAGCTCCAGGTAGCATTCCAGGTCTCTTAGGACTGGCGGGTCAACACTAGGATGAGCAATGTATTAGAAGGACGGCCGGTGTGTTTGGGCCTTTATGAGCAATGCAGCTTTGGAAGAGCTAGATGCCGAGTCACAGGCTGTGAAGGGCTTCTTTGCTTAAACCTCTTCATTTTTGCAAGTTGAAAGAAGTCATGTATCTCCCTTCTTAAGCACCTTGTGGGTACAAAGTAGAGAAAGAATCAGCAAGGTCAATGCTCTGCTGGCCCCTTTGAAGATAAGTCTTGAAGGGAAACTTCATTTTCCTCTTTGGCATTTAGAGAGTTGGGGGCTCAATTCTCCCTGAGAAACACTGTGTAGTTGCACGAGGTCTCTTCATAGCACAATTGCCTTTGTGACCACAAGTGAGTTTCTAGGAAAGAAACTCGGAGTTTGCCATTCTTTGCTGGTGCTCGTCCTTTGGTAATCTTCAGTGAATTGGTGACCCCGTTTGAGCACTAGCCTCAAGCTAACGTTCCTCTTCTATCATGCCACTTGTTGCCATGCAGCACAATCTCTGTAGCCTTATTCAGTGTGGTTCTGGAGCTCTAGGAAGCATTCCAGGTCTCTTAGTACTGGCGGATCTGCTCGACCTTGAGAAACGTACAAGAAGGATGGCCTGTGTGTTTGGGGAGTTGTGAGCAGTGCACCGTTGGGAACACCTAGATGCCGAGACATGGGAGGTGAAGGGGTTTTTTGTGAAACCTGTAGAATGTGGCAACTTGAAACAACTCAAGTATCTCCCTTCGAAAGCACGTTGGAGGTACTAAATAGAGGAAGAAGCATGAGAGTCAGGGCTCTGCGGGCCATTTTGAATATAAGGCTGAAGGGAAACTTTATTTTCCTTATTGGCCTTTAGAGAGTTGTGGGCTCAGTTCTCCCTGAGAAACTCTTTACTTGCGCATGTTCTCTTCATAGCACAATTGGCTTAGTGATGACAAGTGAGTTGCTAGGAGAGAAACTTGGAGGTTGCCATTCCTTGGTAGCTGCTCATCCTTCAGTAATCTGTAGTGAACTGGCGACCCCATTGAACACTAGCCTCAAGCTAACTTTCTTCTTGTATCATGCCGCAGGTTGCAGGCAGCAGACTCCATGTAGCGTTATTTATTGTGGTTCTTGAGCTCCAGGTAGCATTCCAGGTCTCTTAGGACTGGCGGGTCAACACTAGGATGAGCAATGTATTAGAAGGACGGCCGGTGTGTTTGGGCCTTTATGAGCAATGCAGCTTTGGAAGAGCTAGATGCCGAGTCACAGGCTGTGAAGGGCTTCTTTGCTTAAACCTCTTCATTTTTGCAAGTTGAAAGAACTCATGTATCTCCCTTCTTAAGCACCTTGTGGGTACAAAGTAGAGAAAGAATCAGCAAGGTCAATGCTCTGCTGGCCCCTTTGAAGATAAGTCTTGAAGGGAAACTTCATTTTCCTCTTTGGCATTTAGAGAGTTGGGGGCTCAATTCTCCCTGAGAAACACTGTGTAGTTGCACGAGGTCTCTTCATAGCACAATTGCCTTTGTGACCACAAGTGAGTTTCTAGGAAAGAAACTCGGAGTTTGCCATTCTTTGCTGGTGCTCGTCCTTTGGTAATCTTCAGTGAATTGGTGACCCCGTTTGAGCACTAGCCTCAAGCTAACGTTCCTCTTCTATCATGCCACTTGTTGCCATGCAGCACAATCTCTGTAGCCTTATTCAGTGTGGTTCTGGAGCTCTAGGAAGCATTCCAGGTCTCTTAGTACTGGCGGATCTGCTCGACCTTGAGAAACGTACAAGAAGGATGGCCTGTGTGTTTGGGGAGTTGTGAGCAGTGCACCGTTGGGAACACCTAGATGCCGAGACATGGGAGGTGAAGGGGTTTTTTGTGAAACCTGTAGAATGTGGCAACTTGAAACAACTCAAGTATCTCCCTTCGAAAGCACGTTGGAGGTACTAAATAGAGGAAGAAGCATGAGAGTCAGGGCTCTGCGGGCCATTTTGAATATAAGGCTGAAGGGAAACTTTATTTTCCTTATTGGCCTTTAGAGAGTTGTGGGCTCAGTTCTCCCTGAGAAACTCTTTACTTGCGCATGTTCTCTTCATAGCACAATTGGCTTAGTGATGACAAGTGAGTTGCTAGGAGAGAAACTTGGAGGTTGCCATTCCTTGGTAGCTGCTCATCCTTCAGTAATCTGTAGTGAACTGGCGACCCCATTGAACACTAGCCTCAAGCTAACTTTCCTCTTGTATCATGCCGCAGGTTGCAGGCAGCAGACTCCATGTAGCGTTATTTATTGTGGTTCTTGAGCTCCAGGTAGCATTCCAGGTCTCTTAGGACTGGCGGGTCAACACTAGGATGAGCAATGTATTAGAAGGACGGCCGGTGTGTTTGGGCCTTTATGAGCAATGCAGCTTTGGAAGAGCTAGATGCCGAGTCACAGGCTGTGAAGGGCTTCTTTGCTTAAACCTCTTCATTTTTGCAAGTTGAAAGAAGTCATGTATCTCCCTTCTTAAGCACCTTGTGGGTACAAAGTAGAGAAAGAATCAGCAAGGTCAATGCTCTGCTGGCCCCTTTGAAGATAAGTCTTGAAGGGAAACTTCATTTTCCTCTTTGGCATTTAGAGAGTTGGGGGCTCAATTCTCCCTGAGAAACACTGTGTAGTTGCACGAGGTCTCTTCATAGCACAATTGCCTTTGTGACCACAAGTGAGTTTCTAGGAAAGAAACTCGGAGTTTGCCATTCTTTGCTGGTGCTCGTCCTTTGGTAATCTTCAGTGAATTGGTGACCCCGTTTGAGCACTAGCCTCAAGCTAACGTTCCTCTTCTATCATGCCACTTGTTGCCATGCAGCACAATCTCTGTAGCCTTATTCAGTGTGGTTCTGGAGCTCTAGGAAGCATTCCAGGTCTCTTAGTACTGGCGGATCTGCTCGACCTTGAGAAACGTACAAGAAGGATGGCCTGTGTGTTTGGGGAGTTGTGAGCAGTGCACCGTTGGGAACACCTAGATGCCGAGACATGGGAGGTGAAGGGGTTTTTTGTGAAACCTGTAGAATGTGGCAACTTGAAACAACTCAAGTATCTCCCTTCGAAAGCACGTTGGAGGTACTAAATAGAGGAAGAAGCATGAGAGTCAGGGCTCTGCGGGCCATTTTGAATATAAGGCTGAAGGGAAACTTTATTTTCCTTATTGGCCTTTAGAGAGTTGTGGGCTCAGTTCTCCCTGAGAAACTCTTTACTTGCGCATGTTCTCTTCATAGCACAATGGGCTTAGTGATGACAAGTGAGTTGCTAGGAGAGAAACTTGGAGGTTGCCATTCCTTGGTAGCTGCTCATCCTTCAGTAATCTGTAGTGAACTGGCGACCCCATTGAACACTAGCCTCAAGCTAACTTTCCTCTTGTATCATGCCACTGTTTGGCATGCAGCAGAATCCATGTAGCTTTATTCAGTGTGGTTCTTTAGCTCTAGGAAGCCTTCCAGGTCTCAGTAATGGTGGGTCTGCACGAGGAGGAGAAACGTCCTAGAAGGACGGCCTGTGTGTTTGGGCATTTCTCAGCAATGTATCGTTGGGAACAGCTAGATGCCGAGCCAGGGGCAGTGAAGGGCTTATTTGCTTAAACCTGTAAATTGTGGCAAGTTGAAACAACGGAAGTATCTCCCTTCTAAAGCACCTTTAAGGTACAAAATAGAGAAAGAACGAGCAGGGTTAAGGCTCTGAGGACCCTGTTAAAATAAGGCTTGAAGGGAAACTTTATTTTCCTCTTTGGGATTTAGAGAGTTGTGGGCTCCATTCCCCCTAACTCTTTAGTTGCACATATTCTCTTCATAGCACAATTGCCTTTGTGATGACAAGTGAGTTTCTAGGAATGAAATATGGAGGTTGCCATTCTTTCGTAGCTGATCATCCTTTGGTACTCTGTAATGAACTGGCGAGCCCATTGAACACTAGCTTCAAGCTAAAGTTCCCCTTGGTTCATGCCGCAGGTTGCAGGCTTCAGAATCCATGTAGCGTTATTCAGTGTGGTTCTTGAGCTCTCGGAAGCATTCCAGGTCTCTTAGTACAGGCGGGTCTGTACTAGGACGAGAAAACTACAGGCAGGATGGCCTGTGTCTTTGGTGAGTTGTGAGCAGTGCACCACTGGGAACAGCTAGATGCCGAGTCATGGGAAGTGATTGGCTTCTTTTCTTACACTCCAAAAAGTAGTCAGTTGAAACAACTCAAGTATCTCCCTTCTAAAGCACCTTGGAAGTACAACGTAGAGAAAGAAACAGCAGAGACAAGGCTCTGTGGGCCCTTTTGTATATGAGGCTTGAAGGGAAACTTTATGTTCCTCATTGGGATTTAGAGAGTTTCGGGCTCAATTCTCCCTGAGAAACACTGTAGTTGCACATGTTCTCTTCATAGCAGAGTTCTCTTTGTGATGACAAGTGAGTTTCTAGGGAAGAAATATGGAGGTTGCCATTCTTTGGTAGCTGCTCATCCTTCCGTAATCTGTAGTGAATGGGCGACCCTAAAGAACACTAGCCTCAAGCTAACTTTCCTCTTGTATCATGCCGCAGGTTGCAGGCAGCAGACTCCATGTAGCGTTATTTATTGTGGTTCTTGAGCTCCAGGTAGCATTCCAGGTCTCTTAGGACTGGCGGGTCAACACTAGGATGAGCAATGTATTAGAAGGACGGCCGGTGTGTTTGGGCCTTTATGAGCAATGCAGCTTTGGAAGAGCTAGATGCCGAGTCACAGGCTGTGAAGGGCTTCTTTGCTTAAACCTCTTCATTTTTGCAAGTTGAAAGAACTCATGTATCTCCCTTCTTAAGCACCTTGTGGGTACAAAGTAGAGAAAGAATCAGCAAGGTCAATGCTCTGCTGGCCCCTTTGAAGATAAGTCTTGAAGGGAAACTTCATTTTCCTCTTTGGCATTTAGAGAGTTGGGGGCTCAATTCTCCCTGAGAAACACTGTGTAGTTGCACGAGGTCTCTTCATAGCACAATTGCCTTTGTGACCACAAGTGAGTTTCTAGGAAAGAAACTCGGAGTTTGCCATTCTTTGCTGGTGCTCGTCCTTTGGTAATCTTCAGTGAATTGGTGACCCCGTTTGAGCACTAGCCTCAAGCTAACGTTCCTCTTCTATCATGCCACTTGTTGCCATGCAGCACAATCTCTGTAGCCTTATTCAGTGTGGTTCTGGAGCTCTAGGAAGCATTCCAGGTCTCTTAGTACTGGCGGATCTGCTCGACCTTGAGAAACGTACAAGAAGGATGGCCTGTGTGTTTGGGGAGCTGTGAGCAGTGCACCGTTGGGAACACCTAGATGCCGAGACATGGGAGGTGAAGGGGTTTTTTGTGAAACCTGTAGAATGTGGCAACTTGAAACAACTCAAGTATCTCCCTTCGAAAGCACGTTGGAGGTACTAAATAGAGGAAGAAGCATGAGAGTCAGGGCTCTGCGGGCCATTTTGAATATAAGGCTGAAGGGAAACTTTATTTTCCTTATTGGCCTTTAGAGAGTTGTGGGCTCAGTTCTCCCTGAGAAACTCTTTACTTGCGCATGTTCTCTTCATAGCACAATTGGCTTAGTGATGACAAGTGAGTTGCTAGGAGAGAAACTTGGAGGTTGCCATTCCTTGGTAGCTGCTCATCCTTCAGTAATCTGTAGTGAACTGGCGACCCCATTGAACACTAGCCTCAAGCTAACTTTCCTCTTGTATCATGCCGCAGGTTGCAGGCAGCAGACTCCATGTAGCGTTATTTATTGTGGTTCTTGAGCTCCAGGTAGCATTCCAGGTCTCTTAGGACTGGCGGGTCAACACTAGGATGAGCAATGTATTAGAAGGACGGCCGGTGTGTTTGGGCCTTTATGAGCAATGCAGCTTTGGAAGAGCTAGATGCCGAGTCACAGGCTGTGAAGGGCTTCTTTGCTTAAACCTCTTCATTTTTGCAAGTTGAAAGAACTCATGTATCTCCCTTCTTAAGCACCTTGTGGGTACAAAGTAGAGAAAGAATCAGCAAGGTCAATGCTCTGCTGGCCCCTTTGAAGATAAGTCTTGAAGGGAAACTTCATTTTCCTCTTTGGCATTTAGAGAGTTGGGGGCTCAATTCTCCCTGAGAAACACTGTGTAGTTGCACGAGGTCTCTTCATAGCACAATTGCCTTTGTGACCACAAGTGAGTTTCTAGGAAAGAAACTCGGAGTTTGCCATTCTTTGCTGGTGCTCGTCCTTTGGTAATCTTCAGTGAATTGGTGACCCCGTTTGAGCACTAGCCTCAAGCTAACGTTCCTCTTCTATCATGCCACTTGTTGCCATGCAGCACAATCTCTGTAGCCTTATTCAGTGTGGTTCTGGAGCTCTAGGAAGCATTCCAGGTCTCTTAGTACTGGCGGATCTGCTCGACCTTGAGAAACGTACAAGAAGGATGGCCTGTGTGTTTGGGGAGTTGTGAGCAGTGCACCGTTGGGAACACCTAGATGCCGAGACATGGGAGGTGAAGGGGTTTTTTGTGAAACCTGTAGAATGTGGCAACTTGAAACAACTCAAGTATCTCCCTTCGAAAGCACGTTGGAGGTACTAAATAGAGGAAGAAGCATGAGAGTCAGGGCTCTGCGGGCCATTTTGAATATAAGGCTGAAGGGAAACTTTATTTTCCTTATTGGCCTTTAGAGAGTTGTGGGCTCAGTTCTCCCTGAGAAACTCTTTACTTGCGCATGTTCTCTTCATAGCACAATTGGCTTAGTGATGACAAGTGAGTTGCTAGGAGAGAAACTTGGAGGTTGCCATTCCTTGGTAGCTGCTCATCCTTCAGTAATCTGTAGTGAACTGGCGACCCCATTGAACACTAGCCTCAAGCTAACTTTCCTCTTGTATCATGCCGCAGGTTGCAGGCAGCAGACTCCATGTAGCGTTATTTATTGTGGTTCTTGAGCTCCAGGTAGCATTCCAGGTCTCTTAGGACTGGCGGGTCAACACTAGGATGAGCAATGTATTAGAAGGACGGCCGGTGTGTTTGGGCCTTTATGAGCAATGCAGCTTTGGAAGAGCTAGATGCCGAGTCACAGGCTGTGAAGGGCTTCTTTGCTTAAACCTCTTCATTTTTGCAAGTTGAAAGAAGTCATGTATCTCCCTTCTTAAGCACCTTGTGGGTACAAAGTAGAGAAAGAATCAGCAAGGTCAATGCTCTGCTGGCCCCTTTGAAGATAAGTCTTGAAGGGAAACTTCATTTTCCTCTTTGGCATTTAGAGAGTTGGGGGCTCAATTCTCCCTGAGAAACACTGTGTAGTTGCACGAGGTCTCTTCATAGCACAATTGCCTTTGTGACCACAAGTGAGTTTCTAGGAAAGAAACTCGGAGTTTGCCATTCTTTGCTGGTGCTCGTCCTTTGGTAATCTTCAGTGAATTGGTGACCCCGTTTGAGCACTAGCCTCAAGCTAACGTTCCTCTTCTATCATGCCACTTGTTGCCATGCAGCACAATCTCTGTAGCCTTATTCAGTGTGGTTCTGGAGCTCTAGGAAGCATTCCAGGTCTCTTAGTACTGGCGGATCTGCTCGACCTTGAGAAACGTACAAGAAGGATGGCCTGTGTGTTTGGGGAGTTGTGAGCAGTGCACCGTTGGGAACACCTAGATGCCGAGACATGGGAGGTGAAGGGGTTTTTTGTGAAACCTGTAGAATGTGGCAACTTGAAACAACTCAAGTATCTCCCTTCGAAAGCACGTTGGAGGTACTAAATAGAGGAAGAAGCATGAGAGTCAGGGCTCTGCGGGCCATTTTGAATATAAGGCTGAAGGGAAACTTTATTTTCCTTATTGGCCTTTAGAGAGTTGTGGGCTCAGTTCTCCCTGAGAAACTCTTTACTTGCGCATGTTCTCTTCATAGCACAATTGGCTTAGTGATGACAAGTGAGTTGCTAGGAGAGAAACTTGGAGGTTGCCATTCCTTGGTAGCTGCTCATCCTTCAGTAATCTGTAGTGAACTGGCGACCCCATTGAACACTAGCCTCAAGCTAACTTTCCTCTTGTATCATGCCGCAGGTTGCAGGCAGCAGACTCCATGTAGCGTTATTTATTGTGGTTCTTGAGCTCCAGGTAGCATTCCAGGTCTCTTAGGACTGGCGGGTCAACACTAGGATGAGCAATGTATTAGAAGGACGGCCGGTGTGTTTGGGCCTTTATGAGCAATGCAGCTTTGGAAGAGCTAGATGCCGAGTCACAGGCTGTGAAGGGCTTCTTTGCTTAAACCTCTTCATTTTTGCAAGTTGAAAGAACTCATGTATCTCCCTTCTTAAGCACCTTGTGGGTACAAAGTAGAGAAAGAATCAGCAAGGTCAATGCTCTGCTGGCCCCTTTGAAGATAAGTCTTGAAGGGAAACTTCATTTTCCTCTTTGGCATTTAGAGAGTTGGGGGCTCAATTCTCCCTGAGAAACACTGTGTAGTTGCACGAGGTCTCTTCATAGCACAATTGCCTTTGTGACCACAAGTGAGTTTCTAGGAAAGAAACTCGGAGTTTGCCATTCTTTGCTGGTGCTCGTCCTTTGGTAATCTTCAGTGAATTGGTGACCCCGTTTGAGCACTAGCCTCAAGCTAACGTTCCTCTTCTATCATGCCACTTGTTGCCATGCAGCACAATCTCTGTAGCCTTATTCAGTGTGGTTCTGGAGCTCTAGGAAGCATTCCAGGTCTCTTAGTACTGGCGGATCTGCTCGACCTTGAGAAACGTACAAGAAGGATGGCCTGTGTGTTTGGGGAGTTGTGAGCAGTGCACCGTTGGGAACACCTAGATGCCGAGACATGGGAGGTGAAGGGGTTTTTTGTGAAACCTGTAGAATGTGGCAACTTGAAACAACTCAAGTATCTCCCTTCGAAAGCACGTTGGAGGTACTAAATAGAGGAAGAAGCATGAGAGTCAGGGCTCTGCGGGCCATTTTGAATATAAGGCTGAAGGGAAACTTTATTTTCCTTATTGGCCTTTAGAGAGTTGTGGGCTCAGTTCTCCCTGAGAAACACTTTACTTGCGCATGTTCTCTTCATAGCACAATTGGCTTAGTGATGACAAGTGAGTTGCTAGGAGAGAAACTTGGAGGTTGCCATTCCTTGGTAGCTGCTCATCCTTCAGTAATCTGTAGTGAACTGGCGACCCCTTTGAACACTAGCCTCAAGCTAACTTTCCTCTTGTATCATGCCGCAGGTTGCAGGCAGCAGACTCCATGTAGCGTTATTTATTGTGGTTCTTGAGCTCCAGGTAGCATTCCAGGTCTCTTAGGACTGGCGGGTCAACACTAGGATGAGCAATGTATTAGAAGGACGGCCGGTGTGTTTGGGCCTTTATGAGCAATGCAGCTTTGGAAGAGCTAGATGCCGAGTCACAGGCTGTGAAGGGCTTCTTTGCTTAAACCTCTTCATTTTTGCAAGTTGAAAGAAGTCATGTATCTCCCTTCTTAAGCACCTTGTGGGTACAAAGTAGAGAAAGAATCAGCAAGGTCAATGCTCTGCTGGCCCCTTTGAAGATAAGTCTTGAAGGGAAACTTCATTTTCCTCTTTGGCATTTAGAGAGTTGGGGGCTCAATTCTCCCTGAGAAACACTGTGTAGTTGCACGAGGTCTCTTCATAGCACAATTGCCTTTGTGACCACAAGTGAGTTTCTAGGAAAGAAACTCGGAGTTTGCCATTCTTTGCTGGTGCTCGTCCTTTGGTAATCTTCAGTGAATTGGTGACCCCGTTTGAGCACTAGCCTCAAGCTAACGTTCCTCTTCTATCATGCCACTTGTTGCCATGCAGCACAATCTCTGTAGCCTTATTCAGTGTGGTTCTGGAGCTCTAGGAAGCATTCCAGGTCTCTTAGTACTGGCGGATCTGCTCGACCTTGAGAAACGTACAAGAAGGATGGCCTGTGTGTTTGGGGAGTTGTGAGCAGTGCACCGTTGGGAACACCTAGATGCCGAGACATGGGAGGTGAAGGGGTTTTTTGTGAAACCTGTAGAATGTGGCAACTTGAAACAACTCAAGTATCTCCCTTCGAAAGCACGTTGGAGGTACTAAATAGAGGAAGAAGCATGAGAGTCAGGGCTCTGCGGGCCATTTTGAATATAAGGCTGAAGGGAAACTTTATTTTCCTTATTGGCCTTTAGAGAGTTGTGGGCTCAGTTCTCCCTGAGAAACTCTTTACTTGCGCATGTTCTCTTCATAGCACAATTGGCTTAGTGATGACAAGTGAGTTGCTAGGAGAGAAACTTGGAGGTTGCCATTCCTTGGTAGCTGCTCATCCTTCAGTAATCTGTAGTGAACTGGCGACCCCATTGAACACTAGCCTCAAGCTAACTTTCCTCTTGTATCATGCCGCAGGTTGCAGGCAGCAGACTCCATGTAGCGTTATTTATTGTGGTTCTTGAGCTCCAGGTAGCATTCCAGGTCTCTTAGGACTGGCGGGTCAACACTAGGATGAGCAATGTATTAGAAGGACGGCCGGTGTGTTTGGGCCTTTATGAGCAATGCAGCTTTGGAAGAGCTAGATGCCGAGTCACAGGCTGTGAAGGGCTTCTTTGCTTAAACCTCTTCATTTTTGCAAGTTGAAAGAACTCATGTATCTCCCTTCTTAAGCACCTTGTGGGTACAAAGTAGAGAAAGAATCAGCAAGGTCAATGCTCTGCTGGCCCCTTTGAAGATAAGTCTTGAAGGGAAACTTCATTTTCCTCTTTGGCATTTAGAGAGTTGGGGGCTCAATTCTCCCTGAGAAACACTGTGTAGTTGCACGAGGTCTCTTCATAGCACAATTGCCTTTGTGACCACAAGTGAGTTTCTAGGAAAGAAACTCGGAGTTTGCTATTCTTTGCTGGTGCTCGTCCTTTGGTAATCTTCAGTGAATTGGTGACCCCGTTTGAGCACTAGCCTCAACCTAACGTTCCTCTTCTATCATGCCACTTGTTGCCATGCAGCACAATCTCTGTAGCCTTATTCAGTGTGGTTCTGGAGCTCTAGGAAGCATTCCAGGTCTCTTAGTACTGGCGGATCTGCTCGACCTTGAGAAACGTACAAGAAGGATGGCCTGTGTGTTTGGGGAGTTGTGAGCAGTGCACCGTTGGGAACACCTAGATGCCGAGACATGGGAGGTGAAGGGGTTTTTTGTGAAACCTGTAGAATGTGGCAACTTGAAACAACTCAAGTATCTCCCTTCGAGAGCACGTTGGAGGTACTAAATAGAGGAAGAAGCATGAGAGTCAGGGCTCTGCGGGCCATTTTGAATATAAGGCTGAAGGGAAACTTTATTTTCCTTATTGGCCTTTAGAGAGTTGTGGGCTCAGTTCTCCCTGAGAAACACTTTACTTGCGCATGTTCTCTTCATAGCACAATTGGCTTAGTGATGACAAGTGAGTTGCTAGGAGAGAAACTTGGAGGTTGCCATTCCTTGGTAGCTGCTCATCCTTCAGTAATCTGTAGTGAACTGGCGACCCCTTTGAACACTAGCCTCAAGCTAACTTTCCTCTTGTATCATGCCGCAGGTTGCAGGCAGCAGACTCCATGTAGCGTTATTTATTGTGGTTCTTGAGCTCCAGGTAGCATTCCAGGTCTCTTAGGACTGGCGGGTCAACACTAGGATGAGCAATGTATTAGAAGGACGGCCGGTGTGTTTGGGCCTTTATGAGCAATGCAGCTTTGGAAGAGCTAGATGCCGAGTCACAGGCTGTGAAGGGCTTCTTTGCTTAAACCTCTTCATTTTTGCAAGTTGAAAGAACTCATGTATCTCCCTTCTTAAGCACCTTGTGGGTACAAAGTAGAGAAAGAATCAGCAAGGTCAATGCTCTGCTGGCCCCTTTGAAGATAAGTCTTGAAGGGAAACTTCATTTTCCTCTTTGGCATTTAGAGAGTTGGGGGCTCAATTCTCCCTGAGAAACACTGTGTAGTTGCACGAGGTCTCTTCATAGCACAATTGCCTTTGTGACCACAAGTGAGTTTCTAGGAAAGAAACTCGGAGTTTGCCATTCTTTGCTGGTGCTCGTCCTTTGGTAATCTTCAGTGAATTGGTGACCCCGTTTGAGCACTAGCCTCAAGCTAACGTTCCTCTTCTATCATGCCACTTGTTGCCATGCAGCACAATCTCTGTAGCCTTATTCAGTGTGGTTCTGGAGCTCTAGGAAGCATTCCAGGTCTCTTAGTACTGGCGGATCTGCTCGACCTTGAGAAACGTACAAGAAGGATGGCCTGTGTGTTTGGGGAGTTGTGAGCAGTGCACCGTTGGGAACACCTAGATGCCGAGACATGGGAGGTGAAGGGGTTTTTTGTGAAACCTGTAGAATGTGGCAACTTGAAACAACTCAAGTATCTCCCTTCGAAAGCACGTTGGAGGTACTAAATAGAGGAAGAAGCATGAGAGTCAGGGCTCTGCGGGCCATTTTGAATATAAGGCTGAAGGGAAACTTTATTTTCCTTATTGGCCTTTAGAGAGTTGTGGGCTCAGTTCTCCCTGAGAAACTCTTTACTTGCGCATGTTCTCTTCATAGCACAATTGGCTTAGTGATGACAAGTGAGTTGCTAGGAGAGAAACTTGGAGGTTGCCATTCCTTGGTAGCTGCTCATCCTTCAGTAATCTGTAGTGAACTGGCGACCCCATTGAACACTAGCCTCAAGCTAACTTTCCTCTTGTATCATGCCACTGTTTGGCATGCAGCAGAATCCATGTAGCTTTATTCAGTGTGGTTCTTTAGCTCTAGGAAGCCTTCCAGGTCTCAGTAATGGTGGGTCTGCACGAGGAGGAGAAACGTCCTAGAAGGACGGCCTGTGTGTTTGGGCATTTCTCAGCAATGTATCGTTGGGAACAGCTAGATGCCGAGCCAGGGGCAGTGAAGGGCTTATTTGCTTAAACCTGTAAATTGTGGCAAGTTGAAACAACGGAAGTATCTCCCTTCTAAAGCACCTTTAAGGTACAAAATAGAGAAAGAACGAGCAGGGTTAAGGCTCTGAGGACCCTGTTAAAATAAGGCTTGAAGGGAAACTTTATTTTCCTCTTTGGGATTTAGAGAGTTGTGGGCTCCATTCCCCCTAACTCTTTAGTTGCACATATTCTCTTCATAGCACAATTGCCTTTGTGATGACAAGTGAGTTTCTAGGAATGAAATATGGAGGTTGCCATTCTTTCGTAGCTGATCATCCTTTGGTACTCTGTAATGAACTGGCGAGCCCATTGAACACTAGCTTCAAGCTAAACTTCCCCTTGGTTCATGCCGCAGGTTGCAGGCTTCAGAATCCATGTAGCGTTATTCAGTGTGGTTCTTGAGCTCTAGGAAGCATTCCAGGTCTCTTAGTACAGGCGGGTCTGTACTAGGACGAGAAAACTACAGGCAGGATGGCCTGTGTCTTTGGTGAGTTGTGAGCAGTGCACCACTGGGAACAGCTAGATGCCGGGTCATGGGAAGTGATTGGCTTCTTTTCTTACACTCCAAAAAGTAGTCAGTTGAAACAACTCAAGTATCTCCCTTCTAAAGCACCTTGGAAGTACAACGTAGAGAAAGAAACAGCAGAGACAAGGCTCTGTGGGCCCTTTTGTATATGAGGCTTGAAGGGAAACTTTATGTTCCTCATTGGGATTTAGAGAGTTTCGGGCCCAATTCTCCCTGAGAAACACTGTAGTTGCACATGTTCTCTTCATAGCAGAGTTGTCTTTGTGATGACAAGTGAGTTTCTAGGAAAGAAATATGGAGGTTGCCATTCTTTGGTAGCTGCTCATCCTTCCGTAATCTGTAGTGAACGGGCGACCCTAAAGAACACTAGCCTCAAGCTAACTTTCCTCTTGTATCATGCCGCAGGTTGCAGGCAGCAGACTCCATGTAGCGTTATTTATTGTGGTTCTTGAGCTCCAGGTAGCATTCCAGGTCTCTTAGGACTGGCGGGTCAACACTAGGATGAGCAATGTATTAGAAGGACGGCCGGTGTGTTTGGGCCTTTATGAGCAATGCAGCTTTGGAAGAGCTAGATGCCGAGTCACAGGCTGTGAAGGGCTTCTTTGCTTAAACCTCTTCATTTTTGCAAGTTGAAAGAAGTCATGTATCTCCCTTCTTAAGCACCTTGTGGGTACAAAGTAGAGAAAGAATCAGCAAGGTCAATGCTCTGCTGGCCCCTTTGAAGATAAGTCTTGAAGGGAAACTTCATTTTCCTCTTTGGCATTTAGAGAGTTGGGGGCTCAATTCTCCCTGAGAAACACTGTGTAGTTGCACGAGGTCTCTTCATAGCACAATTGCCTTTGTGACCACAAGTGAGTTTCTAGGAAAGAAACTCGGAGTTTGCCATTCTTTGCTGGTGCTCGTCCTTTGGTAATCTTCAGTGAATTGGTGACCCCGTTTGAGCACTAGCCTCAAGCTAACGTTCCTCTTCTATCATGCCACTTGTTGCCATGCAGCACAATCTCTGTAGCCTTATTCAGTGTGGTTCTGGAGCTCTAGGAAGCATTCCAGGTCTCTTAGTACTGGCGGATCTGCTCGACCTTGAGAAACGTACAAGAAGGATGGCCTGTGTGTTTGGGGAGTTGTGAGCAGTGCACCGTTGGGAACACCTAGATGCCGAGACATGGGAGGTGAAGGGGTTTTTTGTGAAACCTGTAGAATGTGGCAACTTGAAACAACTCAAGTATCTCCCTTCGAAAGCACGTTGGAGGTACTAAATAGAGGAAGAAGCATGAGAGTCAGGGCTCTGCGGGCCATTTTGAATATAAGGCTGAAGGGAAACTTTATTTTCCTTATTGGCCTTTAGAGAGTTGTGGGCTCAGTTCTCCCTGAGAAACACTTTACTTGCGCATGTTCTCTTCATAGCACAATTGGCTTAGTGATGACAAGTGAGTTGCTAGGAGAGAAACTTGGAGGTTGCCATTCCTTGGTAGCTGCTCATCCTTCAGTAATCTGTAGTGAACTGGCGACCCCTTTGAACACTAGCCTCAAGCTAACTTTCCTCTTGTATCATGCCGCAGGTTGCAGGCAGCAGACTCCATGTAGCGTTATTTATTGTGGTTCTTGAGCTCCAGGTAGCATTCCAGGTCTCTTAGGACTGGCGGGTCAACACTAGGATGAGCAATGTATTAGAAGGACGGCCGGTGTGTTTGGGCCTTTATGAGCAATGCAGCTTTGGAAGAGCTAGATGCCGAGTCACAGGCTGTGAAGGGCTTCTTTGCTTAAACCTCTTCATTTTTGCAAGTTGAAAGAAGTCATGTATCTCCCTTCTTAAGCACCTTGTGGGTACAAAGTAGAGAAAGAATCAGCAAGGTCAATGCTCTGCTGGCCCCTTTGAAGATAAGTCTTGAAGGGAAACTTCATTTTCCTCTTTGGCATTTAGAGAGTTGGGGGCTCAATTCTCCCTGAGAAACACTGTGTAGTTGCACGAGGTCTCTTCATAGCACAATTGCCTTTGTGACCACAAGTGAGTTTCTAGGAAAGAAACTCGGAGTTTGCCATTCTTTGCTGGTGCTCGTCCTTTGGTAATCTTCAGTGAATTGGTGACCCCGTTTGAGCACTAGCCTCAAGCTAACGTTCCTCTTCTATCATGCCACTTGTTGCCATGCAGCACAATCTCTGTAGCCTTATTCAGTGTGGTTCTGGAGCTCTAGGAAGCATTCCAGGTCTCTTAGTACTGGCGGATCTGCTCGACCTTGAGAAACGTACAAGAAGGATGGCCTGTGTGTTTGGGGAGTTGTGAGCAGTGCACCGTTGGGAACACCTAGATGCCGAGACATGGGAGGTGAAGGGGTTTTTTGTGAAACCTGTAGAATGTGGCAACTTGAAACAACTCAAGTATCTCCCTTCGAAAGCACGTTGGAGGTACTAAATAGAGGAAGAAGCATGAGAGTCAGGGCTCTGCGGGCCATTTTGAATATAAGGCTGAAGGGAAACTTTATTTTCCTTATTGGCCTTTAGAGAGTTGTGGGCTCAGTTCTCCCTGAGAAACTCTTTACTTGCGCATGTTCTCTTCATAGCACAATTGGCTTAGTGATGACAAGTGAGTTGCTAGGAGAGAAACTTGGAGGTTGCCATTCCTTGGTAGCTGCTCATCCTTCAGTAATCTGTAGTGAACTGGCGACCCCATTGAACACTAGCCTCAAGCTAACTTTCCTCTTGTATCATGCCGCAGGTTGCAGGCAGCAGACTCCATGTAGCGTTATTTATTGTGGTTCTTGAGCTCCAGGTAGCATTCCAGGTCTCTTAGGACTGGCGGGTCAACACTAGGATGAGCAATGTATTAGAAGGACGGCCGGTGTGTTTGGGCCTTTATGAGCAATGCAGCTTTGGAAGAGCTAGATGCCGAGTCACAGGCTGTGAAGGGCTTCTTTGCTTAAACCTCTTCATTTTTGCAAGTTGAAAGAACTCATGTATCTCCCTTCTTAAGCACCTTGTGGGTACAAAGTAGAGAAAGAATCAGCAAGGTCAATGCTCTGCTGGCCCCTTTGAAGATAAGTCTTGAAGGGAAACTTCATTTTCCTCTTTGGCATTTAGAGAGTTGGGGGCTCAATTCTCCCTGAGAAACACTGTGTAGTTGCACGAGGTCTCTTCATAGCACAATTGCCTTTGTGACCACAAGTGAGTTTCTAGGAAAGAAACTCGGAGTTTGCCATTCTTTGCTGGTGCTCGTCCTTTGGTAATCTTCAGTGAATTGGTGACCCCGTTTGAGCACTAGCCTCAACCTAACGTTCCTCTTCTATCATGCCACTTGTTGCCATGCAGCACAATCTCTGTAGCCTTATTCAGTGTGGTTCTGGAGCTCTAGGAAGCATTCCAGGTCTCTTAGTACTGGCGGATCTGCTCGACCTTGAGAAACGTACAAGAAGGATGGCCTGTGTGTTTGGGGAGTTGTGAGCAGTGCACCGTTGGGAACACCTAGATGCCGAGACATGGGAGGTGAAGGGGTTTTTTGTGAAACCTGTAGAATGTGGCAACTTGAAACAACTCAAGTATCTCCCTTCGAAAGCACGTTGGAGGTACTAAATAGAGGAAGAAGCATGAGAGTCAGGGCTCTGCGGGCCATTTTGAATATAAGGCTGAAGGGAAACTTTATTTTCCTTATTGGCCTTTAGAGAGTTGTGGGCTCAGTTCTCCCTGAGAAACTCTTTACTTGCGCATGTTCTCTTCATAGCACAATTGGCTTAGTGATGACAAGTGAGTTGCTAGGAGAGAAACTTGGAGGTTGCCATTCCTTGGTAGCTGCTCATCCTTCAGTAATCTGTAGTGAACTGGCGACCCCATTGAACACTAGCCTCAAGCTAACTTTCCTCTTGTATCATGCCACTGTTTGGCATGCAGCAGAATCCATGTAGCTTTATTCAGTGTGGTTCTTTAGCTCTAGGAAGCCTTCCAGGTCTCAGTAATGGTGGGTCTGCACGAGGAGGAGAAACGTCCTAGAAGGACGGCCTGTGTGTTTGGGCATTTCTCAGCAATGTATCGTTGGGAACAGCTAGATGCCGAGCCAGGGGCAGTGAAGGGCTTATTTGCTTAAACCTGTAAATTGTGGCAAGTTGAAACAACGGAAGTATCTCCCTTCTAAAGCACCTTTAAGGTACAAAATAGAGAAAGAACGAGCAGGGTTAAGGCTCTGAGGACCCTGTTAAAATAAGGCTTGAAGGGAAACTTTATTTTCCTCTTTGGGATTTAGAGAGTTGTGGGCTCCATTCCCCCTAACTCTTTAGTTGCACATATTCTCTTCATAGCACAATTGCCTTTGTGATGACAAGTGAGTTTCTAGGAATGAAATATGGAGGTTGCCATTCTTTCGTAGCTGATCATCCTTTGGTACTCTGTAATGAACTGGCGAGCCCATTGAACACTAGCTTCAAGCTAAAGTTCCCCTTGGTTCATGCCGCAGGTTGCAGGCTTCAGAATCCATGTAGCGTTATTCAGTGTGGTTCTTGAGCTCTCGGAAGCATTCCAGGTCTCTTAGTACAGGCGGGTCTGTACTAGGACGAGAAAACTACAGGCAGGATGGCCTGTGTGTTTGGTGAGTTGTGAGCAGTGCACCACTGGGAACAGCTAGATGCCGAGTCATGGGAAGTGATTGGCTTCTTTTCTTACACTCCAAAAAGTAGTCAGTTGAAACAACTCAAGTATCTCCCTTCTAAAGCACCTTGGAAGTACAACGTAGAGAAAGAAACAGCAGAGACAAGGCTCTGTGGGCCCTTTTGTATATGAGGCTTGAAGGGAAACTTTATGTTCCTCATTGGGATTTAGAGAGTTTCGGGCCCAATTCTCCCTGAGAAACACTGCAGTTGCACATGTTCTCTTCATAGCAGAGTTGTCTTTGTGATGACAAGTGAGTTTCTAGGAAAGAAATATGGAGGTTGCCATTCTTTGGTAGCTGCTCATCCTTCCGTAATCTGTAGTGAATGGGCGACCCTAAAGAACACTAGCCTCAAGCTAACTTTCCTCTTGTATCATGCCGCAGGTTGCAGGCAGCAGACTCCATGTAGCGTTATTTATTGTGGTTCTTGAGCTCCAGGTAGCATTCCAGGTCTCTTAGGACTGGCGGGTCAACACTAGGATGAGCAATGTATTAGAAGGACGGCCGGTGTGTTTGGGCCTTTATGAGCAATGCAGCTTTGGAAGAGCTAGATTGCGAGTCACAGGCTGTGAAGGGCTTCTTTGCTTAAACCTCTTCATTTTTGCAAGTTGAAAGAAGTCATGTATCTCCCTTCTTAAGCACCTTGTGGGTACAAAGTAGAGAAAGAATCAGCAAGGTCAATGCTCTGCTGGCCCCTTTGAAGATAAGTCTTGAAGGGAAACTTCATTTTCCTCTTTGGCATTTAGAGAGTTGGGGGCTCAATTCTCCCTGAGAAACACTGTGTAGTTGCACGAGGTCTCTTCATAGCACAATTGCCTTTGTGACCACAAGTGAGTTTCTAGGAAAGAAACTCGGAGTTTGCCATTCTTTGCTGGTGCTCGTCCTTTGGTAATCTTCAGTGAATTGGTGACCCCGTTTGAGCACTAGCCTCAAGCTAACGTTCCTCTTCTATCATGCCACTTGTTGCCATGCAGCACAATCTCTGTAGCCTTATTCAGTGTGGTTCTGGAGCTCTAGGAAGCATTCCAGGTCTCTTAGTACTGGCGGATCTGCTCGACCTTGAGAAACGTACAAGAAGGATGGCCTGTGTGTTTGGGGAGTTGTGAGCAGTGCACCGTTGGGAACACCTAGATGCCGAGACATGGGAGGTGAAGGGGTTTTTTGTGAAACCTGTAGAATGTGGCAACTTGAAACAACTCAAGTATCTCCCTTCGAAAGCACGTTGGAGGTACTAAATAGAGGAAGAAGCATGAGAGTCAGGGCTCTGCGGGCCATTTTGAATATAAGGCTGAAGGGAAACTTTATTTTCCTTATTGGCCTTTAGAGAGTTGTGGGCTCAGTTCTCCCTGAGAAACTCTTTACTTGCGCATGTTCTCTTCATAGCACAATTGGCTTAGTGATGACAAGTGAGTTGCTAGGAGAGAAACTTGGAGGTTGCCATTCCTTGGTAGCTGCTCATCCTTCAGTAATCTGTAGTGAACTGGCGACCCCATTGAACACTAGCCTCAAGCTAACTTTCCTCTTGTATCATGCCACTGTTTGGCATGCAGCAGAATCCATGTAGCTTTATTCAGTGTGGTTCTTTAGCTCTAGGAAGCCTTCCAGGTCTCAGTAATGGTGGGTCTGCACGAGGAGGAGAAACGTCCTAGAAGGACGGCCTGTGTGTTTGGGCATTTCTCAGCAATGTATCGTTGGGAACAGCTAGATGCCGAGCCAGGGGCAGTGAAGGGCTTATTTGCTTAAACCTGTAAATTGTGGCAAGTTGAAACAACGGAAGTATCTCCCTTCTAAAGCACCTTTAAGGTACAAAATAGAGAAAGAACGAGCAGGGTTAAGGCTCTGAGGACCCTGTTAAAATAAGGCTTGAAGGGAAACTTTATTTTCCTCTTTGGGATTTAGAGAGTTGTGGGCTCCATTCCCCCTAACTCTTTAGTTGCACATATTCTCTTCATAGCACAATTGCCTTTGTGATGACAAGTGAGTTTCTAGGAATGAAATATGGAGGTTGCCATTCTTTCGTAGCTGATCATCCTTTGGTACTCTGTAATGAACTGGCGAGCCCATTGAACACTAGCTTCAAGCTAAAGTTCCCCTTGGTTCATGCCGCAGGTTGCAGGCTTCAGAATCCATGTAGCGTTATTCAGTGTGGTTCTTGAGCTCTCGGAAGCATTCCAGGTCTCTTAGTACAGGCGGGTCTGTACTAGGACGAGAAAACTACAGGCAGGATGGCCTGTGTGTTTGGTGAGTTGTGAGCAGTGCACCACTGGGAACAGCTAGATGCCGAGTCATGGGAAGTGATTGGCTTCTTTTCTTACACTCCAAAAAGTAGTCAGTTGAAACAACTCAAGTATCTCCCTTCTAAAGCACCTTGGAAGTACAACGTAGAGAAAGAAACAGCAGAGACAAGGCTCTGTGGGCCCTTTTGTATATGAGGCTTGAAGGGAAACTTTATGTTCCTCATTGGGATTTAGAGAGTTTCGGGCCCAATTCTCCCTGAGAAACACTGCAGTTGCACATGTTCTCTTCATAGCAGAGTTGTCTTTGTGATGACAAGTGAGTTTCTAGGAAAGAAATATGGAGGTTGCCATTCTTTGGTAGCTGCTCATCCTTCCGTAATCTGTAGTGAATGGGCGACCCTAAAGAACACTAGCCTCAAGCTAACTTTCCTCTTGTATCATGCCGCAGGTTGCAGGCAGCAGACTCCATGTAGCGTTATTTATTGTGGTTCTTGAGCTCCAGGTAGCATTCCAGGTCTCTTAGGACTGGCGGGTCAACACTAGGATGAGCAATGTATTAGAAGGACGGCCGGTGTGTTTGGGCCTTTATGAGCAATGCAGCTTTGGAAGAGCTAGATTGCGAGTCACAGGCTGTGAAGGGCTTCTTTGCTTAAACCTCTTCATTTTTGCAAGTTGAAAGAAGTCATGTATCTCCCTTCTTAAGCACCTTGTGGGTACAAAGTAGAGAAAGAATCAGCAAGGTCAATGCTCTGCTGGCCCCTTTGAAGATAAGTCTTGAAGGGAAACTTCATTTTCCTCTTTGGCATTTAGAGAGTTGGGGGCTCAATTCTCCCTGAGAAACACTGTGTAGTTGCACGAGGTCTCTTCATAGCACAATTGCCTTTGTGACCACAAGTGAGTTTCTAGGAAAGAAACTCGGAGTTTGCCATTCTTTGCTGGTGCTCGTCCTTTGGTAATCTTCAGTGAATTGGTGACCCCGTTTGAGCACTAGCCTCAAGCTAACGTTCCTCTTCTATCATGCCACTTGTTGCCATGCAGCACAATCTCTGTAGCCTTATTCAGTGTGGTTCTGGAGCTCTAGGAAGCATTCCAGGTCTCTTAGTACTGGCGGATCTGCTCGACCTTGAGAAACGTACAAGAAGGATGGCCTGTGTGTTTGGGGAGTTGTGAGCAGTGCACCGTTGGGAACACCTAGATGCCGAGACATGGGAGGTGAAGGGGTTTTTTGTGAAACCTGTAGAATGTGGCAACTTGAAACAACTCAAGTATCTCCCTTCGAAAGCACGTTGGAGGTACTAAATAGAGGAAGAAGCATGAGAGTCAGGGCTCTGCGGGCCATTTTGAATATAAGGCTGAAGGGAAACTTTATTTTCCTTATTGGCCTTTAGAGAGTTGTGGGCTCAGTTCTCCCTGAGAAACACTTTACTTGCGCATGTTCTCTTCATAGCACAATTGGCTTAGTGATGACAAGTGAGTTGCTAGGAGAGAAACTTGGAGGTTGCCATTCCTTGGTAGCTGCTCATCCTTCAGTAATCTGTAGTGAACTGGCGACCCCTTTGAACACTAGCCTCAAGCTAACTTTCCTCTTGTATCATGCCGCAGGTTGCAGGCAGCAGACTCCATGTAGCGTTATTTATTGTGGTTCTTGAGCTCCAGGTAGCATTCCAGGTCTCTTAGGACTGGCGGGTCAACACTAGGATGAGCAATGTATTAGAAGGACGGCCGGTGTGTTTGGGCCTTTATGAGCAATGCAGCTTTGGAAGAGCTAGATGCCGAGTCACAGGCTGTGAAGGGCTTCTTTGCTTAAACCTCTTCATTTTTGCAAGTTGAAAGAAGTCATGTATCTCCCTTCTTAAGCACCTTGTGGGTACAAAGTAGAGAAAGAATCAGCAAGGTCAATGCTCTGCTGGCCCCTTTGAAGATAAGTCTTGAAGGGAAACTTCATTTTCCTCTTTGGCATTTAGAGAGTTGGGGGCTCAATTCTCCCTGAGAAACACTGTGTAGTTGCACGAGGTCTCTTCATAGCACAATTGCCTTTGTGACCACAAGTGAGTTTCTAGGAAAGAAACTCGGAGTTTGCCATTCTTTGCTGGTGCTCGTCCTTTGGTAATCTTCAGTGAATTGGTGACCCCGTTTGAGCACTAGCCTCAAGCTAACGTTCCTCTTCTATCATGCCACTTGTTGCCATGCAGCACAATCTCTGTAGCCTTATTCAGTGTGGTTCTGGAGCTCTAGGAAGCATTCCAGGTCTCTTAGTACTGGCGGATCTGCTCGACCTTGAGAAACGTACAAGAAGGATGGCCTGTGTGTTTGGGGAGTTGTGAGCAGTGCACCGTTGGGAACACCTAGATGCCGAGACATGGGAGGTGAAGGGGTTTTTTGTGAAACCTGTAGAATGTGGCAACTTGAAACAACTCAAGTATCTCCCTTCGAAAGCACGTTGGAGGTACTAAATAGAGGAAGAAGCATGAGAGTCAGGGCTCTGCGGGCCATTTTGAATATAAGGCTGAAGGGAAACTTTATTTTCCTTATTGGCCTTTAGAGAGTTGTGGGCTCAGTTCTCCCTGAGAAACTCTTTACTTGCGCATGTTCTCTTCATAGCACAATTGGCTTAGTGATGACAAGTGAGTTGCTAGGAGAGAAACTTGGAGGTTGCCATTCCTTGGTAGCTGCTCATCCTTCAGTAATCTGTAGTGAACTGGCGACCCCATTGAACACTAGCCTCAAGCTAACTTTCCTCTTGTATCATGCCGCAGGTTGCAGGCAGCAGACTCCATGTAGCGTTATTTATTGTGGTTCTTGAGCTCCAGGTAGCATTCCAGGTCTCTTAGGACTGGCGGGTCAACACTAGGATGAGCAATGTATTAGAAGGACGGCCGGTGTGTTTGGGCCTTTATGAGCAATGCAGCTTTGGAAGAGCTAGATGCCGAGTCACAGGCTGTGAAGGGCTTCTTTGCTTAAACCTCTTCATTTTTGCAAGTTGAAAGAAGTCATGTATCTCCCTTCTTAAGCACCTTGTGGGTACAAAGTAGAGAAAGAATCAGCAAGGTCAATGCTCTGCTGGCCCCTTTGAAGATAAGTCTTGAAGGGAAACTTCATTTTCCTCTTTGGCATTTAGAGAGTTGGGGGCTCAATTCTCCCTGAGAAACACTGTGTAGTTGCACGAGGTCTCTTCATAGCACAATTGCCTTTGTGACCACAAGTGAGTTTCTAGGAAAGAAACTCGGAGTTTGCCATTCTTTGCTGGTGCTCGTCCTTTGGTAATCTTCAGTGAATTGGTGACCCCGTTTGAGCACTAGCCTCAAGCTAACGTTCCTCTTCTATCATGCCACTTGTTGCCATGCAGCACAATCTCTGTAGCCTTATTCAGTGTGGTTCTGGAGCTCTAGGAAGCATTCCAGGTCTCTTAGTACTGGCGGATCTGCTCGACCTTGAGAAACGTACAAGAAGGATGGCCTGTGTGTTTGGGGAGTTGTGAGCAGTGCACCGTTGGGAACACCTAGATGCCGAGACATGGGAGGTGAAGGGGTTTTTTGTGAAACCTGTAGAATGTGGCAACTTGAAACAACTCAAGTATCTCCCTTCGAAAGCACGTTGGAGGTACTAAATAGAGGAAGAAGCATGAGAGTCAGGGCTCTGCGGGCCATTTTGAATATAAGGCTGAAGGGAAACTTTATTTTCCTTATTGGCCTTTAGAGAGTTGTGGGCTCAGTTCTCCCTGAGAAACTCTTTACTTGCGCATGTTCTCTTCATAGCACAATTGGCTTAGTGATGACAAGTGAGTTGCTAGGAGAGAAACTTGGAGGTTGCCATTCCTTGGTAGCTGCTCATCCTTCAGTAATCTGTAGTGAACTGGCGACCCCATTGAACACTAGCCTCAAGCTAACTTTCCTCTTGTATCATGCCGCAGGTTGCAGGCAGCAGACTCCATGTAGCGTTATTTATTGTGGTTCTTGAGCTCCAGGTAGCATTCCAGGTCTCTTAGGACTGGCGGGTCAACACTAGGATGAGCAATGTATTAGAAGGACGGCCGGTGTGTTTGGGCCTTTATGAGCAATGCAGCTTTGGAAGAGCTAGATGCCGAGTCACAGGCTGTGAAGGGCTTCTTTGCTTAAACCTCTTCATTTTTGCAAGTTGAAAGAACTCATGTATCTCCCTTCTTAAGCACCTTGTGGGTACAAAGTAGAGAAAGAATCAGCAAGGTCAATGCTCTGCTGGCCCCTTTGAAGATAAGTCTTGAAGGGAAACTTCATTTTCCTCTTTGGCATTTAGAGAGTTGGGGGCTCAATTCTCCCTGAGAAACACTGTGTAGTTGCACGAGGTCTCTTCATAGCACAATTGCCTTTGTGACCACAAGTGAGTTTCTAGGAAAGAAACTCGGAGTTTGCCATTCTTTGCTGGTGCTCGTCCTTTGGTAATCTTCAGTGAATTGGTGACCCCGTTTGAGCACTAGCCTCAAGCTAACGTTCCTCTTCTATCATGCCACTTGTTGCCATGCAGCACAATCTCTGTAGCCTTATTCAGTGTGGTTCTGGAGCTCTAGGAAGCATTCCAGGTCTCTTAGTACTGGCGGATCTGCTCGACCTTGAGAAACGTACAAGAAGGATGGCCTGTGTGTTTGGGGAGTTGTGAGCAGTGCACCGTTGGGAACACCTAGATGCCGAGACATGGGAGGTGAAGGGGTTTTTTGTGAAACCTGTAGAATGTGGCAACTTGAAACAACTCAAGTATCTCCCTTCGAAAGCACGTTGGAGGTACTAAATAGAGGAAGAAGCATGAGAGTCAGGGCTCTGCGGGCCATTTTGAATATAAGGCTGAAGGGAAACTTTATTTTCCTTATTGGCCTTTAGAGAGTTGTGGGCTCAGTTCTCCCTGAGAAACTCTTTACTTGCGCATGTTCTCTTCATAGCACAATTGGCTTAGTGATGACAAGTGAGTTGCTAGGAGAGAAACTTGGAGGTTGCCATTCCTTGGTAGCTGCTCATCCTTCAGTAATCTGTAGTGAACTGGCGACCCCATTGAACACTAGCCTCAAGCTAACTTTCCTCTTGTATCATGCCACTGTTTGGCATGCAGCAGAATCCATGTAGCTTTATTCAGTGTGGTTCTTTAGCTCTAGGAAGCCTTCCAGGTCTCAGTAATGGTGGGTCTGCACGAGGAGGAGAAACGTCCTAGAAGGACGGCCTGTGTGTTTGGGCATTTCTCAGCAATGTATCGTTGGGAACAGCTAGATGCCGAGCCAGGGGCAGTGAAGGGCTTATTTGCTTAAACCTGTAAATTGTGGCAAGTTGAAACAACGGAAGTATCTCCCTTCTAAAGCACCTTTAAGGTACAAAATAGAGAAAGAACGAGCAGGGTTAAGGCTCTGAGGACCCTGTTAAAATAAGGCTTGAAGGGAAACTTTATTTTCCTCTTTGGGATTTAGAGAGTTGTGGGCTCCATTCCCCCTAACTCTTTAGTTGCACATATTCTCTTCATAGCACAATTGCCTTTGTGATGACAAGTGAGTTTCTAGGAATGAAATATGGAGGTTGCCATTCTTTCGTAGCTGATCATCCTTTGGTACTCTGTAATGAACTGGCGAGCCCATTGAACACTAGCTTCAAGCTAAACTTCCCCTTGGTTCATGCCGCAGGTTGCAGGCTTCAGAATCCATGTAGCGTTATTCAGTGTGGTTCTTGAGCTCTAGGAAGCATTCCAGGTCTCTTAGTACAGGCGGGTCTGTACTAGGACGAGAAAACTACAGGCAGGATGGCCTGTGTCTTTGGTGAGTTGTGAGCAGTGCACCACTGGGAACAGCTAGATGCCGGGTCATGGGAAGTGATTGGCTTCTTTTCTTACACTCCAAAAAGTAGTCAGTTGAAACAACTCAAGTATCTCCCTTCTAAAGCACCTTGGAAGTACAACGTAGAGAAAGAAACAGCAGAGACAAGGCTCTGTGGGCCCTTTTGTATATGAGGCTTGAAGGGAAACTTTATGTTCCTCATTGGGATTTAGAGAGTTTCGGGCCCAATTCTCCCTGAGAAACACTGTAGTTGCACATGTTCTCTTCATAGCAGAGTTGTCTTTGTGATGACAAGTGAGTTTCTAGGAAAGAAATATGGAGGTTGCCATTCTTTGGTAGCTGCTCATCCTTCCGTAATCTGTAGTGAATGGGCGACCCTAAAGAACACTAGCCTCAAGCTAACTTTCCTCTTGTATCATGCCGCAGGTTGCAGGCAGCAGACTCCATGTAGCGTTATTTATTGTGGTTCTTGAGCTCCAGGTAGCATTCCAGGTCTCTTAGGACTGGCGGGTCAACACTAGGATGAGCAATGTATTAGAAGGACGGCCGGTGTGTTTGGGCCTTTATGAGCAATGCAGCTTTGGAAGAGCTAGATTGCGAGTCACAGGCTGTGAAGGGCTTCTTTGCTTAAACCTCTTCATTTTTGCAAGTTGAAAGAAGTCATGTATCTCCCTTCTTAAGCACCTTGTGGGTACAAAGTAGAGAAAGAATCAGCAAGGTCAATGCTCTGCTGGCCCCTTTGAAGATAAGTCTTGAAGGGAAACTTCATTTTCCTCTTTGGCATTTAGAGAGTTGGGGGCTCAATTCTCCCTGAGAAACACTGTGTAGTTGCACGAGGTCTCTTCATAGCACAATTGCCTTTGTGACCACAAGTGAGTTTCTAGGAAAGAAACTCGGAGTTTGCCATTCTTTGCTGGTGCTCGTCCTTTGGTAATCTTCAGTGAATTGGTGACCCCGTTTGAGCACTAGCCTCAAGCTAACGTTCCTCTTCTATCATGCCACTTGTTGCCATGCAGCACAATCTCTGTAGCCTTATTCAGTGTGGTTCTGGAGCTCTAGGAAGCATTCCAGGTCTCTTAGTACTGGCGGATCTGCTCGACCTTGAGAAACGTACAAGAAGGATGGCCTGTGTGTTTGGGGAGTTGTGAGCAGTGCACCGTTGGGAACACCTAGATGCCGAGACATGGGAGGTGAAGGGGTTTTTTGTGAAACCTGTAGAATGTGGCAACTTGAAACAACTCAAGCATCTCCCTTCGAAAGCACGTTGGAGGTACTAAATAGAGGAAGAAGCATGAGAGTCAGGGCTCTGCGGGCCATTTTGAATATAAGGCTGAAGGGAAACTTTATTTTCCTTATTGGCCTTTAGAGAGTTGTGGGCTCAGTTCTCCCTGAGAAACTCTTTACTTGCGCATGTTCTCTTCATAGCACAATGGGCTTAGTGATGACAAGTGAGTTGCTAGGAGAGAAACTTGGAGGTTGCCATTCCTTGGTAGCTGCTCATCCTTCAGTAATCTGTAGTGAACTGGCGACCCCATTGAACACTAGCCTCAAGCTAACTTTCCTCTTGTATCATGCCGCAGGTTGCAGGCAGCAGACTCCATGTAGCGTTATTTATTGTGGTTCTTGAGCTCCAGGTAGCATTCCAGGTCTCTTAGGACTGGCGGGTCAACACTAGGATGAGCAATGTATTAGAAGGACGGCCGGTGTGTTTGGGCCTTTATGAGCAATGCAGCTTTGGAAGAGCTAGATGCCGAGTCACAGGCTGTGAAGGGCTTCTTTGCTTAAACCTCTTCATTTTTGCAAGTTGAAAGAACTCATGTATCTCCCTTCTTAAGCACCTTGTGGGTACAAAGTAGAGAAAGAATCAGCAAGGTCAATGCTCTGCTGGCCCCTTTGAAGATAAGTCTTGAAGGGAAACTTCATTTTCCTCTTTGGCATTTAGAGAGTTGGGGGCTCAATTCTCCCTGAGAAACACTGTGTAGTTGCACGAGGTCTCTTCATAGCACAATTGCCTTTGTGACCACAAGTGAGTTTCTAGGAAAGAAACTCGGAGTTTGCCATTCTTTGCTGGTGCTCGTCCTTTGGTAATCTTCAGTGAATTGGTGACCCCGTTTGAGCACTAGCCTCAAGCTAACGTTCCTCTTCTATCATGCCACTTGTTGCCATGCAGCACAATCTCTGTAGCCTTATTCAGTGTGGTTCTGGAGCTCTAGGAAGCATTCCAGGTCTCTTAGTACTGGCGGATCTGCTCGACCTTGAGAAACGTACAAGAAGGATGGCCTGTGTGTTTGGGGAGTTGTGAGCAGTGCACCGTTGGGAACACCTAGATGCCGAGACATGGGAGGTGAAGGGGTTTTTTGTGAAACCTGTAGAATGTGGCAACTTGAAACAACTCAAGTATCTCCCTTCGAAAGCACGTTGGAGGTACTAAATAGAGGAAGAAGCATGAGAGTCAGGGCTCTGCGGGCCATTTTGAATATAAGGCTGAAGGGAAACTTTATTTTCCTTATTGGCCTTTAGAGAGTTGTGGGCTCAGTTCTCCCTGAGAAACTCTTTACTTGCGCATGTTCTCTTCATAGCACAATTGGCTTAGTGATGACAAGTGAGTTGCTAGGAGAGAAACTTGGAGGTTGCCATTCCTTGGTAGCTGCTCATCCTTCAGTAATCTGTAGTGAACTGGCGACCCCATTGAACACTAGCCTCAAGCTAACTTTCCTCTTGTATCATGCCGCAGGTTGCAGGCAGCAGACTCCATGTAGCGTTATTTATTGTGGTTCTTGAGCTCCAGGTAGCATTCCAGGTCTCTTAGGACTGGCGGGTCAACACTAGGATGAGCAATGTATTAGAAGGACGGCCGGTGTGTTTGGGCCTTTATGAGCAAAGCAGCTTTGGAAGAGCTAGATGCCGAGTCACAGGCTGTGAAGGGCTTCTTTGCTTAAACCTCTTCATTTTTGCAAGTTGAAAGAACTCATGTATCTCCCTTCTTAAGCACCTTGTGGGTACAAAGTAGAGAAAGAATCAGCAAGGTCAATGCTCTGCTGGCCCCTTTGAAGAAAAGTCTTGAAGGGAAACTTCATTTTCCTCTTTGGCATTTAGAGAGTTGGGGGCTCAATTCTCCCTGAGAAACACTGTGTAGTTGCACGAGGTCTCTTCATAGCACAATTGCCTTTGTGACCACAAGTGAGTTTCTAGGAAAGAAACTCGGAGTTTGCCATTCTTTGCTGGTGCTCGTCCTTTGGTAATCTTCAGTGAATTGGTGACCCCGTTTGAGCACTAGCCTCAAGCTAACGTTCCTCTTCTATCATGCCACTTGTTGCCATGCAGCACAATCTCTGTAGCCTTATTCAGTGTGGTTCTGGAGCTCTAGGAAGCATTCCAGGTCTCTTAGTACTGGCGGATCTGCTCGACCTTGAGAAACGTACAAGAAGGATGGCCTGTGTGTTTGGGGAGTTGTGAGCAGTGCACCGTTGGGAACACCTAGATGCCGAGACATGGGAGGTGAAGGGGTTTTTTGTGAAACCTGTAGAATGTGGCAACTTGAAACAACTCAAGTATCTCCCTTCGAAAGCACGTTGGAGGTACTAAATAGAGGAAGAAGCATGAGAGTCAGGGCTCTGCGGGCCATTTTGAATATAAGGCTGAAGGGAAACTTTATTTTCCTTATTGGCCTTTAGAGAGTTGTGGGCTCAGTTCTCCCTGAGAAACTCTTTACTTGCGCATGTTCTCTTCATAGCACAATGGGCTTAGTGATGACAAGTGAGTTGCTAGGAGAGAAACTTGGAGGTTGCCATTCCTTGGTAGCTGCTCATCCTTCAGTAATCTGTAGTGAACTGGCGACCCCATTGAACACTAGCCTCAAGCTAACTTTCCTCTTGTATCATGCCACTGTTTGGCATGCAGCAGAATCCATGTAGCTTTATTCAGTGTGGTTCTTTAGCTCTAGGAAGCCTTCCAGGTCTCAGTAATGGTGGGTCTGCACGAGGAGGAGAAACGTCCTAGAAGGACGGCCTGTGTGTTTGGGCATTTCTCAGCAATGTATCGTTGGGAACAGCTAGATGCCGAGCCAGGGGCAGTGAAGGGCTTATTTGCTTAAACCTGTAAATTGTGGCAAGTTGAAACAACGGAAGTATCTCCCTTCTAAAGCACCTTTAAGGTACAAAATAGAGAAAGAACGAGCAGGGTTAAGGCTCTGAGGACCCTGTTAAAATAAGGCTTGAAGGGAAACTTTATTTTCCTCTTTGGGATTTAGAGAGTTGTGGGCTCCATTCCCCCTAACTCTTTAGTTGCACATATTCTCTTCATAGCACAATTGCCTTTGTGATGACAAGTGAGTTTCTAGGAATGAAATATGGAGGTTGCCATTCTTTCGTAGCTGATCATCCTTTGGTACTCTGTAATGAACTGGCGAGCCCATTGAACACTAGCTTCAAGCTAAAGTTCCCCTTGGTTCATGCCGCAGGTTGCAGGCTTCAGAATCCATGTAGCGTTATTCAGTGTGGTTCTTGAGCTCTCGGAAGCATTCCAGGTCTCTTAGTACAGGCGGGTCTGTACTAGGACGAGAAAACTACAGGCAGGATGGCCTGTGTCTTTGGTGAGTTGTGAGCAGTGCACCACTGGGAACAGCTAGATGCCGAGTCATGGGAAGTGATTGGCTTCTTTTCTTACACTCCAAAAAGTAGTCAGTTGAAACAACTCAAGTATCTCCCTTCTAAAGCACCTTGGAAGTACAACGTAGAGAAAGAAACAGCAGAGACAAGGCTCTGTGGGCCCTTTTGTATATGAGGCTTGAAGGGAAACTTTATGTTCCTCATTGGGATTTAGAGAGTTTCGGGCCCAATTCTCCCTGAGAAACACTGTAGTTGCACATGTTCTCTTCATAGCAGAGTTGTCTTTGTGATGACAAGTGAGTTTCTAGGAAAGAAATATGGAGGTTGCCATTCTTTGGTAGCTGCTCATCCGTCCGTAATCGGTAGTGAATGGGCGACCCTAAAGAACACTAGCCTCAAGCTAACTTTCCTCTTGTATCATGCCGCAGGTTGCAGGCAGCAGACTCCATGTAGCGTTATTTATTGTGGTTCTTGAGCTCCAGGTAGCATTCCAGGTCTCTTAGGACTGGCGGGTCAACACTAGGATGAGCAATGTATTAGAAGGACGGCCGGTGTGTTTGGGCCTTTATGAGCAATGCAGCTTTGGAAGAGCTAGATGCCGAGTCACAGGCTGTGAAGGGCTTCTTTGCTTAAACCTCTTCATTTTTGCAAGTTGAAAGAACTCATGTATCTCCCTTCTTAAGCACCTTGTGGGTACAAAGTAGAGAAAGAATCAGCAAGGTCAATGCTCTGCTGGCCCCTTTGAAGATAAGTCTTGAAGGGAAACTTCATTTTCCTCTTTGGCATTTAGAGAGTTGGGGGCTCAATTCTCCCTGAGAAACACTGTGTAGTTGCACGAGGTCTCTTCATAGCACAATTGCCTTTGTGACCACAAGTGAGTTTCTAGGAAAGAAACTCGGAGTTTGCCATTCTTTGCTGGTGCTCGTCCTTTGGTAATCTTCAGTGAATTGGTGACCCCGTTTGAGCACTAGCCTCAAGCTAACGTTCCTCTTCTATCATGCCACTTGTTGCCATGCAGCACAATCTCTGTAGCCTTATTCAGTGTGGTTCTGGAGCTCTAGGAAGCATTCCAGGTCTCTTAGTACTGGCGGATCTGCTCGACCTTGAGAAACGTACAAGAAGGATGGCCTGTGTGTTTGGGGAGTTGTGAGCAGTGCACCGTTGGGAACACCTAGATGCCGAGACATGGGAGGTGAAGGGGTTTTTTGTGAAACCTGTAGAATGTGGCAACTTGAAACAACTCAAGTATCTCCCTTCGAAAGCACGTTGGAGGTACTAAATAGAGGAAGAAGCATGAGAGTCAGGGCTCTGCGGGCCATTTTGAATATAAGGCTGAAGGGAAACTTTATTTTCCTTATTGGCCTTTAGAGAGTTGTGGGCTCAGTTCTCCCTGAGAAACTCTTTACTTGCGCATGTTCTCTTCATAGCACAATGGGCTTAGTGATGACAAGTGAGTTGCTAGGAGAGAAACTTGGAGGTTGCCATTCCTTGGTAGCTGCTCATCCTTCAGTAATCTGTAGTGAACTGGCGACCCCATTGAACACTAGCCTCAAGCTAACTTTCCTCTTGTATCATGCCGCAGGTTGCAGGCAGCAGACTCCATGTAGCGTTATTTATTGTGGTTCTTGAGCTCCAGGTAGCATTCCAGGTCTCTTAGGACTGGCGGGTCAACACTAGGATGAGCAATGTATTAGAAGGACGGCCGGTGTGTTTGGGCCTTTATGAGCAATGCAGCTTTGGAAGAGCTAGATGCCGAGTCACAGGCTGTGAAGGGCTTCTTTGCTTAAACCTCTTCATTTTTGCAAGTTGAAAGAAGTCATGTATCTCCCTTCTTAAGCACCTTGTGGGTACAAAGTAGAGAAAGAATCAGCAAGGTCAATGCTCTGCTGGCCCCTTTGAAGATAAGTCTTGAAGGGAAACTTCATTTTCCTCTTTGGCATTTAGAGAGTTGGGGGCTCAATTCTCCCTGAGAAACACTGTGTAGTTGCACGAGGTCTCTTCATAGCACAATTGCCTTTGTGACCACAAGTGAGTTTCTAGGAAAGAAACTCGGAGTTTGCCATTCTTTGCTGGTGCTCGTCCTTTGGTAATCTTCAGTGAATTGGTGACCCCGTTTGAGCACTAGCCTCAAGCTAACGTTCCTCTTCTATCATGCCACTTGTTGCCATGCAGCACAATCTCTGTAGCCTTATTCAGTGTGGTTCTGGAGCTCTAGGAAGCATTCCAGGTCTCTTAGTACTGGCGGATCTGCTCGACCTTGAGAAACGTACAAGAAGGATGGCCTGTGTGTTTGGGGAGTTGTGAGCAGTGCACCGTTGGGAACACCTAGATGCCGAGACATGGGAGGTGAAGGGGTTTTTTGTGAAACCTGTAGAATGTGGCAACTTGAAACAACTCAAGCATCTCCCTTCGAAAGCACGTTGGAGGTACTAAATAGAGGAAGAAGCATGAGAGTCAGGGCTCTGCGGGCCATTTTGAATATAAGGCTGAAGGGAAACTTTATTTTCCTTATTGGCCTTTAGAGAGTTGTGGGCTCAGTTCTCCCTGAGAAACTCTTTACTTGCGCATGTTCTCTTCATAGCACAATGGGCTTAGTGATGACAAGTGAGTTGCTAGGAGAGAAACTTGGAGGTTGCCATTCCTTGGTAGCTGCTCATCCTTCAGTAATCTGTAGTGAACTGGCGACCCCATTGAACACTAGCCTCAAGCTAACTTTCCTCTTGTATCATGCCACTGTTTGGCATGCAGCAGAATCCATGTAGCTTTATTCAGTGTGGTTCTTTAGCTCTAGGAAGCCTTCCAGGTCTCAGTAATGGTGGGTCTGCACGAGGAGGAGAAACGTCCTAGAAGGACGGCCTGTGTGTTTGGGCATTTCTCAGCAATGTATCGTTGGGAACAGCTAGATGCCGAGCCAGGGGCAGTGAAGGGCTTATTTGCTTAAACCTGTAAATTGTGGCAAGTTGAAACAACGGAAGTATCTCCCTTCTAAAGCACCTTTAAGGTACAAAATAGAGAAAGAACGAGCAGGGTTAAGGCTCTGAGGACCCTGTTAAAATAAGGCTTGAAGGGAAACTTTATTTTCCTCTTTGGGATTTAGAGAGTTGTGGGCTCCATTCCCCCTAACTCTTTAGTTGCACATATTCTCTTCATAGCACAATTGCCTTTGTGATGACAAGTGAGTTTCTAGGAATGAAATATGGAGGTTGCCATTCTTTCGTAGCTGATCATCCTTTGGTACTCTGTAATGAACTGGCGAGCCCATTGAACACTAGCTTCAAGCTAAAGTTCCCCTTGGTTCATGCCGCAGGTTGCAGGCTTCAGAATCCATGTAGCGTTATTCAGTGTGGTTCTTGAGCTCTCGGAAGCATTCCAGGTCTCTTAGTACAGGCGGGTCTGTACTAGGACGAGAAAACTACAGGCAGGATGGCCTGTGTCTTTGGTGAGTTGTGAGCAGTGCACCACTGGGAACAGCTAGATGCCGAGTCATGGGAAGTGATTGGCTTCTTTTCTTACACTCCAAAATGTAGTCAGTTGAAACAACTCAAGTATCTCCCTTCTAAAGCACCTTGGAAGTACAACGTAGAGAAAGAAACAGCAGAGACAAGGCTCTGTGGGCCCTTTTGTATATGAGGCTTGAAGGGAAACTTTATGTTCCTCATTGGGATTTAGAGAGTTTCGGGCCCAATTCTCCCTGAGAAACACTGTAGTTGCACATGTTCTCTTCATAGCAGAGTTGTCTTTGTGATGACAAGTGAGTTTCTAGGAAAGAAATATGGAGGTTGCCATTCTTTGGTAGCTGCTCATCCTTCCGTAATCGGTAGTGAATGGGCGACCCTAAAGAACACTAGCCTCAAGCTAACTTTCCTCTTGTATCATGCCGCAGGTTGCAGGCAGCAGAATCCATGTAGCGTTATTTATTGTGGTTCTTGAGCTCCAGGTAGCATTCCAGGTCTCTTAGGACTGGCGGGTCAACACTAGGATGAGCAATGTATTAGAAGGACGGCCGGTGTGTTTGGGCCTTTATGAGCAATGCAGCTTTGGAAGAGCTAGATGCCGAGTCACAGGCTGTGAAGGGCTTCTTTGCTTAAACCTCTTCATTTTTGCAAGTTGAAAGAACTCATGTATCTCCCTTCTTAAGCACCTTGTGGGTACAAAGTAGAGAAAGAATCAGCAAGGTCAATGCTCTGCTGGCCCCTTTGAAGATAAGTCTTGAAGGGAAACTTCATTTTCCTCTTTGGCATTTAGAGAGTTGGGGGCTCAATTCTCCCTGAGAAACACTGTGTAGTTGCACGAGGTCTCTTCATAGCACAATTGCCTTTGTGACCACAAGTGAGTTTCTAGGAAAGAAACTCGGAGTTTGCCATTCTTTGCTGGTGCTCGTCCTTTGGTAATCTTCAGTGAATTGGTGACCCCGTTTGAGCACTAGCCTCAAGCTAACGTTCCTCTTCTATCATGCCACTTGTTGCCATGCAGCACAATCTCTGTAGCCTTATTCAGTGTGGTTCTGGAGCTCTAGGAAGCATTCCAGGTCTCTTAGTACTGGCGGATCTGCTCGACCTTGAGAAACGTACAAGAAGGATGGCCTGTGTGTTTGGGGAGTTGTGAGCAGTGCACCGTTGGGAACACCTAGATGCCGAGACATGGGAGGTGAAGGGGTTTTTTGTGAAACCTGTAGAATGTGGCAACTTGAAACAACTCAAGTATCTCCCTTCGAAAGCACGTTGGAGGTACTAAATAGAGGAAGAAGCATGAGAGTCAGGGCTCTGCGGGCCATTTTGAATATAAGGCTGAAGGGAAACTTTATTTTCCTTATTGGCCTTTAGAGAGTTGTGGGCTCAGTTCTCCCTGAGAAACTCTTTACTTGCGCATGTTCTCTTCATAGCACAATTGGCTTAGTGATGACAAGTGAGTTGCTAGGAGAGAAACTTGGAGGTTGCCATTCCTTGGTAGCTGCTCATCCTTCAGTAATCTGTAGTGAACTGGCGACCCCATTGAACACTAGCCTCAAGCTAACTTTCCTCTTGTATCATGCCGCAGGTTGCAGGCAGCAGACTCCATGTAGCGTTATTTATTGTGGTTCTTGAGCTCCAGGTAGCATTCCAGGTCTCTTAGGACTGGCGGGTCAACACTAGGATGAGCAATGTATTAGAAGGACGGCCGGTGTGTTTGGGCCTTTATGAGCAATGCAGCTTTGGAAGAGCTAGATGCCGAGTCACAGGCTGTGAAGGGCTTCTTTGCTTAAACCTCTTCATTTTTGCAAGTTGAAAGAACTCATGTATCTCCCTTCTTAAGCACCTTGTGGGTACAAAGTAGAGAAAGAATCAGCAAGGTCAATGCTCTGCTGGCCCCTTTGAAGATAAGTCTTGAAGGGAAACTTCATTTTCCTCTTTGGCATTTAGAGAGTTGGGGGCTCAATTCTCCCTGAGAAACACTGTGTAGTTGCACGAGGTCTCTTCATAGCACAATTGCCTTTGTGACCACAAGTGAGTTTCTAGGAAAGAAACTCGGAGTTTGCCATTCTTTGCTGGTGCTCGTCCTTTGGTAATCTTCAGTGAATTGGTGACCCCGTTTGAGCACTAGCCTCAAGCTAACGTTCCTCTTCTATCATGCCACTTGTTGCCATGCAGCACAATCTCTGTAGCCTTATTCAGTGTGGTTCTGGAGCTCTAGGAAGCATTCCAGGTCTCTTAGTACTGGCGGATCTGCTCGACCTTGAGAAACGTACAAGAAGGATGGCCTGTGTGTTTGGGGAGTTGTGAGCAGTGCACCGTTGGGAACACCTAGATGCCGAGACATGGGAGGTGAAGGGGTTTTTTGTGAAACCTGTAGAATGTGGCAACTTGAAACAACTCAAGTATCTCCCTTCGAAAGCACGTTGGAGGTACTAAATAGAGGAAGAAGCATGAGAGTCAGGGCTCTGTGGGCCATTTTGAATATAAGGCTGAAGGGAAACTTTATTTTCCTTATTGGCCTTTAGAGAGTTGTGGGCTCAGTTCTCCCTGAGAAACTCTTTACTTGCGCATGTTCTCTTCATAGCACAATGGGCTTAGTGATGACAAGTGAGTTGCTAGGAGAGAAACTTGGAGGTTGCCATTCCTTGGTAGCTGCTCATCCTTCAGTAATCTGTAGTGAACTGGCGACCCCATTGAACACTAGCCTCAAGCTAACTTTCCTCTTGTATCATGCCGCAGGTTGCAGGCAGCAGACTCCATGTAGCGTTATTTATTGTGGTTCTTGAGCTCCAGGTAGCATTCCAGGTCTCTTAGGACTGGCGGGTCAACACTAGGATGAGCAATGTATTAGAAGGACGGCCGGTGTGTTTGGGCCTTTATGAGCAATGCAGCTTTGGAAGAGCTAGATGCCGAGTCACAGGCTGTGAAGGGCTTCTTTGCTTAAACCTCTTCATTTTTGCAAGTTGAAAGAACTCATGTATCTCCCTTCTTAAGCACCTTGTGGGTACAAAGTAGAGAAAGAATCAGCAAGGTCAATGCTCTGCTGGCCCCTTTGAAGATAAGTCTTGAAGGGAAACTTCATTTTCCTCTTTGGCATTTAGAGAGTTGGGGGCTCAATTCTCCCTGAGAAACACTGTGTAGTTGCACGAGGTCTCTTCATAGCACAATTGCCTTTGTGACCACAAGTGAGTTTCTAGGAAAGAAACTCGGAGTTTGCCATTCTTTGCTGGTGCTCGTCCTTTGGTAATCTTCAGTGAATTGGTGACCCCGTTTGAGCACTAGCCTCAAGCTAACGTTCCTCTTCTATCATGCCACTTGTTGCCATGCAGCACAATCTCTGTAGCCTTATTCAGTGTGGTTCTGGAGCTCTAGGAAGCATTCCAGGTCTCTTAGTACTGGCGGATCTGCTCGACCTTGAGAAACGTACAAGAAGGATGGCCTGTGTGTTTGGGGAGTTGTGAGCAGTGCACCGTTGGGAACACCTAGATGCCGAGACATGGGAGGTGAAGGGGTTTTTTGTGAAACCTGTAGAATGTGGCAACTTGAAACAACTCAAGTATCTCCCTTCGAAAGCACGTTGGAGGTACTAAATAGAGGAAGAAGCATGAGAGTCAGGGCTCTGCGGGCCATTTTGAATATAAGGCTGAAGGGAAACTTTATTTTCCTTATTGGCCTTTAGAGAGTTGTGGGCTCAGTTCTCCCTGAGAAACTCTTTACTTGCGCATGTTCTCTTCATAGCACAATGGGCTTAGTGATGACAAGTGAGTTGCTAGGAGAGAAACTTGGAGGTTGCCATTCCTTGGTAGCTGCTCATCCTTCAGTAATCTGTAGTGAACTGGCGACCCCATTGAACACTAGCCTCAAGCTAACTTTCCTCTTGTATCATGCCACTGTTTGGCATGCAGCAGAATCCATGTAGCTTTATTCAGTGTGGTTCTTTAGCTCTAGGAAGCCTTCCAGGTCTCAGTAATGGTGGGTCTGCACGAGGAGGAGAAACGTCCTAGAAGGACGGCCTGTGTGTTTGGGCATTTCTCAGCAATGTATCGTTGGGAACAGCTAGATGCCGAGCCAGGGGCAGTGAAGGGCTTATTTGCTTAAACCTGTAAATTGTGGCAAGTTGAAACAACGGAAGTATCTCCCTTCTAAAGCACCTTTAAGGTACAAAATAGAGAAAGAACGAGCAGGGTTAAGGCTCTGAGGACCCTGTTAAAATAAGGCTTGAAGGGAAACTTTATTTTCCTCTTTGGGATTTAGAGAGTTGTGGGCTCCGTTCCCCCTAACTCTTTAGTTGCACATATTCTCTTCATAGCACAATTGCCTTTGTGATGACAAGTGAGTTTCTAGGAATGAAATATGGAGGTTGCCATTCTTTCGTAGCTGATCATCCTTTGGTACTCTGTAATGAACTGGCGAGCCCATTGAACACTAGCTTCAAGCTAAAGTTCCCCTTGGTTCATGCCGCAGGTTGCAGGCTTCAGAATCCATGTAGCGTTATTCAGTGTGGTTCTTGAGCTCTCGGAAGCATTCCAGGTCTCTTAGTACAGGCGGGTCTGTACTAGGACGAGAAAACTACAGGCAGGATGGCCTGTGTCTTTGGTGAGTTGTGAGCAGTGCACCACTGGGAACAGCTAGATGCCGAGTCATGGGAAGTGATTGGCTTCTTTTCTTACACTCCAAAAAGTAGTCAGTTGAAACAACTCAAGTATCTCCCTTCTAAAGCACCTTGGAAGTACAACGTAGAGAAAGAAACAGCAGAGACAAGGCTCTGTGGGCCCTTTTGTATATGAGGCTTGAAGGGAAACTTTATGTTCCTCATTGGGATTTAGAGAGTTTCGGGCCCAATTCTCCCTGAGAAACACTGTAGTTGCACATGTTCTCTTCATAGCAGAGTTGTCTTTGTGATGACAAGTGAGTTTCTAGGAAAGAAATATGGAGGTTGCCATTCTTTGGTAGCTGCTCATCCTTCCGTAATCGGTAGTGAATGGGCGACCCTAAAGAACACTAGCCTCAAGCTAACTTTCCTCTTGTATCATGCCGCAGGTTGCAGGCAGCAGAATCCATGTAGCGTTATTTATTGTGGTTCTTGAGCTCCAGGTAGCATTCCAGGTCTCTTAGGACTGGCGGGTCAACACTAGGATGAGCAATGTATTAGAAGGACGGCCGGTGTGTTTGGGCCTTTATGAGCAATGCAGCTTTGGAAGAGCTAGATGCCGAGTCACAGGCTGTGAAGGGCTTCTTTGCTTAAACCTCTTCATTTTTGCAAGTTGAAAGAACTCATGTATCTCCCTTCTTAAGCACCTTGTGGGTACAAAGTAGAGAAAGAATCAGCAAGGTCAATGCTCTGCTGGCCCCTTTGAAGATAAGTCTTGAAGGGAAACTTCATTTTCCTCTTTGGCATTTAGAGAGTTGGGGGCTCAATTCTCCCTGAGAAACACTGTGTAGTTGCACGAGGTCTCTTCATAGCACAATTGCCTTTGTGACCACAAGTGAGTTTCTAGGAAAGAAACTCGGAGTTTGCCATTCTTTGCTGGTGCTCGTCCTTTGGTAATCTTCAGTGAATTGGTGACCCCGTTTGAGCACTAGCCTCAAGCTAACGTTCCTCTTCTATCATGCCACTTGTTGCCATGCAGCACAATCTCTGTAGCCTTATTCAGTGTGGTTCTGGAGCTCTAGGAAGCATTCCAGGTCTCTTAGTACTGGCGGATCTGCTCGACCTTGAGAAACGTACAAGAAGGATGGCCTGTGTGTTTGGGGAGTTGTGAGCAGTGCACCGTTGGGAACACCTAGAGGCCGAGACATGGGAGGTGAAGGGGTTTTTTGTGAAACCTGTAGAATGTGGCAACTTGAAACAACTCAAGTATCTCCCTTCGAAAGCACGTTGGAGGTACTAAATAGAGGAAGAAGCATGAGAGTCAGGGCTCTGCGGGCCATTTTGAATATAAGGCTGAAGGGAAACTTTATTTTCCTTATTGGCCTTTAGAGAGTTGTGGGGTCAGTTCTCCCTGAGAAACTCTTTACTTGTGCATGTTCTCTTCATAGCACAATGGGCTTAGTGATGACAAGTGAGTTGCTAGGAGAGAAACTTGGAGGTTGCCATTCCTTGGTAGCTGCTCATCCTTCAGTAATCTGTAGTGAACTGGCGACCCCATTGAACACTAGCCTCAAGCTAACTTTCCTCTTGTATCATGCCGCAGGTTGCAGGCAGCAGACTCCATGTAGCGTTATTTATTGTGGTTCTTGAGCTCCAGGTAGCATTCCAGGTCTCTTAGGACTGGCGGGTCAACACTAGGATGAGCAATGTATTAGAAGGACGGCCGGTGTGTTTGGGCCTTTATGAGCAATGCAGCTTTGGAAGAGCTAGATGCCGAGTCACAGGCTGTGAAGGGCTTCTTTGCTTAAACCTCTTCATTTTTGCAAGTTGAAAGAACTCATGTATCTCCCTTCTTAAGCACCTTGTGGGTACAAAGTAGAGAAAGAATCAGCAAGGTCAATGCTCTGCTGGCCCCTTTGAAGATAAGTCTTGAAGGGAAACTTCATTTTCCTCTTTGGCATTTAGAGAGTTGGGGGCTCAATTCTCCCTGAGAAACACTGTGTAGTTGCACGAGGTCTCTTCATAGCACAATTGCCTTTGTGACCACAAGTGAGTTTCTAGGAAAGAAACTCGGAGTTTGCCATTCTTTGCTGGTGCTCGTCCTTTGGTAATCTTCAGTGAATTGGTGACCCCGTTTGAGCACTAGCCTCAAGCTAACGTTCCTCTTCTATCATGCCACTTGTTGCCATGCAGCACAATCTCTGTAGCCTTATTCAGTGTGGTTCTGGAGCTCTAGGAAGCATTCCAGGTCTCTTAGTACTGGCGGATCTGCTCGACCTTGAGAAACGTACAAGAAGGATGGCCTGTGTGTTTGGGGAGTTGTGAGCAGTGCACCGTTGGGAACACCTAGATGCCGAGACATGGGAGGTGAAGGGGTTTTTTGTGAAACCTGTAGAATGTGGCAACTTGAAACAACTCAAGTATCTCCCTTCGAAAGCACGTTGGAGGTACTAAATAGAGGAAGAAGCATGAGAGTCAGGGCTCTGCGGGCCATTTTGAATATAAGGCTGAAGGGAAACTTTATTTTCCTTATTGGCCTTTAGAGAGTTGTGGGCTCAGTTCTCCCTGAGAAACTCTTTACTTGCGCATGTTCTCTTCATAGCACAATGGGCTTAGTGATGACAAGTGAGTTGCTAGGAGAGAAACTTGGAGGTTGCCATTCCTTGGTAGCTGCTCATCCTTCAGTAATCTGTAGTGAACTGGCGACCCCATTGAACACTAGCCTCAAGCTAACTTTCCTCTTGTATCATGCCGCAGGTTGCAGGCAGCAGACTCCATGTAGCGTTATTTATTGTGGTTCTTGAGCTCCAGGTAGCATTCCAGGTCTCTTAGGACTGGCGGGTCAACACTAGGATGAGCAATGTATTAGAAGGACGGCCGGTGTGTTTGGGCCTTTATGAGCAATGCAGCTTTGGAAGAGCTAGATGCCGAGTCACAGGCTGTGAAGGGCTTCTTTGCTTAAACCTCTTCATTTTTGCAAGTTGAAAGAAGTCATGTATCTCCCTTCTTAAGCACCTTGTGGGTACAAAGTAGAGAAAGAATCAGCAAGGTCAATGCTCTGCTGGCCCCTTTGAAGATAAGTCTTGAAGGGAAACTTCATTTTCCTCTTTGGCATTTAGAGAGTTGGGGGCTCAATTCTCCCTGAGAAACACTGTGTAGTTGCACGAGGTCTCTTCATAGCACAATTGCCTTTGTGACCACAAGTGAGTTTCTAGGAAAGAAACTCGGAGTTTGCCATTCTTTGCTGGTGCTCGTCCTTTGGTAATCTTCAGTGAATTGGTGACCCCGTTTGAGCACTAGCCTCAAGCTAACGTTCCTCTTCTATCATGCCACTTGTTGCCATGCAGCACAATCTCTGTAGCCTTATTCAGTGTGGTTCTGGAGCTCTAGGAAGCATTCCAGGTCTCTTAGTACTGGCGGATCTGCTCGACCTTGAGAAACGTACAAGAAGGATGGCCTGTGTGTTTGGGGAGTTGTGAGCAGTGCACCGTTGGGAACACCTAGATGCCGAGACATGGGAGGTGAAGGGGTTTTTTGTGAAACCTGTAGAATGTGGCAACTTGAAACAACTCAAGTATCTCCCTTCGAAAGCACGTTGGAGGTACTAAATAGAGGAAGAAGCATGAGAGTCAGGGCTCTGCGGGCCATTTTGAATATAAGGCTGAAGGGAAACTTTATTTTCCTTATTGGCCTTTAGAGAGTTGTGGGCTCAGTTCTCCCTGAGAAACTCTTTACTTGCGCATGTTCTCTTCATAGCACAATGGGCTTAGTGATGACAAGTGAGTTGCTAGGAGAGAAACTTGGAGGTTGCCATTCCTTGGTAGCTGCTCATCCTTCAGTAATCTGTAGTGAACTGGCGACCCCATTGAACACTAGCCTCAAGCTAACTTTCCTCTTGTATCATGCCACTGTTTGGCATGCAGCAGAATCCATGTAGCTTTATTCAGTGTGGTTCTTTAGCTCTAGGAAGCCTTCCAGGTCTCAGTAATGGTGGGTCTGCACGAGGAGGAGAAACGTCCTAGAAGGACGGCCTGTGTGTTTGGGCATTTCTCAGCAATGTATCGTTGGGAACAGCTAGATGCCGAGCCAGGGGCAGTGAAGGGCTTATTTGCTTAAACCTGTAAATTGTGGCAAGTTGAAACAACGGAAGTATCTCCCTTCTAAAGCACCTTTAAGGTACAAAATAGAGAAAGAACGAGCAGGGTTAAGGCTCTGAGGACCCTGTTAAAATAAGGCTTGAAGGGAAACTTTATTTTCCTCTTTGGGATTTAGAGAGTTGTGGGCTCCATTCCCCCTAACTCTTTAGTTGCACATATTCTCTTCATAGCACAATTGCCTTTGTGATGACAAGTGAGTTTCTAGGAATGAAATATGGAGGTTGCCATTCTTTCGTAGCTGATCATCCTTTGGTACTCTGTAATGAACTGGCGAGCCCATTGAACACTAGCTTCAAGCTAAAGTTCCCCTTGGTTCATGCCGCAGGTTGCAGGCTTCAGAATCCATGTAGCGTTATTCAGTGTGGTTCTTGAGCTCTCGGAAGCATTCCAGGTCTCTTAGTACAGGCGGGTCTGTACTAGGACGAGAAAACTACAGGCAGGATGGCCTGTGTCTTTGGTGAGTTGTGAGCAGTGCACCACTGGGAACAGCTAGATGCCGAGTCATGGGAAGTGATTGGCTTCTTTTCTTACACTCCAAAAAGTAGTCAGTTGAAACAACTCAAGTATCTCCCTTCTAAAGCACCTTGGAAGTACAACGTAGAGAAAGAAACAGCAGAGACAAGGCTCTGTGGGCCCTTTTGTATATGAGGCTTGAAGGGAAACTTTATGTTCCTCATTGGGATTTAGAGAGTTTCGGGCCCAATTCTCCCTGAGAAACACTGTAGTTGCACATGTTCTCTTCATAGCAGAGTTGTCTTTGTGATGACAAGTGAGTTTCTAGGAAAGAAATATGGAGGTTGCCATTCTTTGGTAGCTGCTCATCCTTCCGTAATCGGTAGTGAATGGGCGACCCTAAAGAACACTAGCCTCAAGCTAACTTTCCTCTTGTATCATGCCGCAGGTTGCAGGCAGCAGAATCCATGTAGCGTTATTTATTGTGGTTCTTGAGCTCCAGGTAGCATTCCAGGTCTCTTAGGACTGGCGGGTCAACACTAGGATGAGCAATGTATTAGAAGGACGGCCGGTGTGTTTGGGCCTTTATGAGCAATGCAGCTTTGGAAGAGCTAGATGCCGAGTCACAGGCTGTGAAGGGCTTCTTTGCTTAAACCTCTTCATTTTTGCAAGTTGAAAGAACTCATGTATCTCCCTTCTTAAGCACCTTGTGGGTACAAAGTAGAGAAAGAATCAGCAAGGTCAATGCTCTGCTGGCCCCTTTGAAGATAAGTCTTGAAGGGAAACTTCATTTTCCTCTTTGGCATTTAGAGAGTTGGGGGCTCAATTCTCCCTGAGAAACACTGTAGTTGCACGAGGTCTCTTCATAGCACAATTGCCTTTGTGACCACAAGTGAGTTTCTAGGAAAGAAACTCGGAGTTTGCCATTCTTTGCTGGTGCTCGTCCTTTGGTAATCTTCAGTGAATTGGTGACCCCGTTTGAGCACTAGCCTCAAGCTAACGTTCCTCTTCTATCATGCCACTTGTTGCCATGCAGCACAATCTCTGTAGCCTTATTCAGTGTGGTTCTGGAGCTCTAGGAAGCATTCCAGGTCTCTTAGTACTGGCGGATCTGCTCGACCTTGAGAAACGTACAAGAAGGATGGCCTGTGTGTTTGGGGAGTTGTGAGCAGTGCACCGTTGGGAACACCTAGATGCCGAGACATGGGAGGTGAAGGGGTTTTTTGTGAAACCTGTAGAATGTGGCAACTTGAAACAACTCAAGTATCTCCCTTCGAAAGCACGTTGGAGGTACTAAATAGAGGAAGAAGCATGAGAGTCAGGGCTCTGCGGGCCATTTTGAATATAAGGCTGAAGGGAAACTTTATTTTCCTTATTGGCCTTTAGAGAGTTGTGGGCTCAGTTCTCCCTGAGAAACTCTTTACTTGCGCATGTTCTCTTCATAGCACAATGGGCTTAGTGATGACAAGTGAGTTGCTAGGAGAGAAACTTGGAGGTTGCCATTCCTTGGTAGCTGCTCATCCTTCAGTAATCTGTAGTGAACTGGCGACCCCATTGAACACTAGCCTCAAGCTAACTTTCCTCTTGTATCATGCCGCAGGTTGCAGGCAGCAGACTCCATGTAGCGTTATTTATTGTGGTTCTTGAGCTCCAGGTAGCATTCCAGGTCTCTTAGGACTGGCGGGTCAACACTAGGATGAGCAATGTATTAGAAGGACGGCCGGTGTGTTTGGGCCTTTATGAGCAATGCAGCTTTGGAAGAGCTAGATGCCGAGTCACAGGCTGTGAAGGGCTTCTTTGCTTAAACCTCTTCATTTTTGCAAGTTGAAAGAACTCATGTATCTCCCTTCTTAAGCACCTTGTGGGTACAAAGTAGAGAAAGAATCAGCAAGGTCAATGCTCTGCTGGCCCCTTTGAAGATAAGTCTTGAAGGGAAACTTCATTTTCCTCTTTGGCATTTAGAGAGTTGGGGGCTCAATTCTCCCTGAGAAACACTGTGTAGTTGCACGAGGTCTCTTCATAGCACAATTGCCTTTGTGACCACAAGTGAGTTTCTAGGAAAGAAACTCGGAGTTTGCCATTCTTTGCTGGTGCTCGTCCTTTGGTAATCTTCAGTGAATTGGTGACCCCGTTTGAGCACTAGCCTCAAGCTAACGTTCCTCTTCTATCATGCCACTTGTTGCCATGCAGCACAATCTCTGTAGCCTTATTCAGTGTGGTTCTGGAGCTCTAGGAAGCATTCCAGGTCTCTTAGTACTGGCGGATCTGCTCGACCTTGAGAAACGTACAAGAAGGATGGCCTGTGTGTTTGGGGAGTTGTGAGCAGTGCACCGTTGGGAACACCTAGATGCCGAGACATGGGAGGTGAAGGGGTTTTTTGTGAAACCTGTAGAATGTGGCAACTTGAAACAACTCAAGTATCTCCCTTCGAAAGCACGTTGGAGGTACTAAATAGAGGAAGAAGCATGAGAGTCAGGGCTCTGCGGGCCATTTTGAATATAAGGCTGAAGGGAAACTTTATTTTCCTTATTGGCCTTTAGAGAGTTGTGGGCTCAGTTCTCCCTGAGAAACTCTTTACTTGCGCATGTTCTCTTCATAGCACAATGGGCTTAGTGATGACAAGTGAGTTGCTAGGAGAGAAACTTGGAGGTTGCCATTCCTTGGTAGCTGCTCATCCTTCAGTAATCTGTAGTGAACTGGCGACCCCATTGAACACTAGCCTCAAGCTAACTTTCCTCTTGTATCATGCCGCAGGTTGCAGGCAGCAGACTCCATGTAGCGTTATTTATTGTGGTTCTTGAGCTCCAGGTAGCATTCCAGGTCTCTTAGGACTGGCGGGTCAACACTAGGATGAGCAATGTATTAGAAGGACGGCCGGTGTGTTTGGGCCTTTATGAGCAATGCAGCTTTGGAAGAGCTAGATGCCGAGTCACAGGCTGTGAAGGGCTTCTTTGCTTAAACCTCTTCATTTTTGCAAGTTGAAAGAACTCATGTATCTCCCTTCTTAAGCACCTTGTGGGTACAAAGTAGAGAAAGAATCAGCAAGGTCAATGCTCTGCTGGCCCCTTTGAAGATAAGTCTTGAAGGGAAACTTCATTTTCCTCTTTGGCATTTAGAGAGTTGGGGGCTCAATTCTCCCTGAGAAACACTGTGTAGTTGCACGAGGTCTCTTCATAGCACAATTGCCTTTGTGACCACAAGTGAGTTTCTAGGAAAGAAACTCGGAGTTTGCCATTCTTTGCTGGTGCTCGTCCTTTGGTAATCTTCAGTGAATTGGTGACCCCGTTTGAGCACTAGCCTCAAGCTAACGTTCCTCTTCTATCATGCCACTTGTTGCCATGCAGCACAATCTCTGTAGCCTTATTCAGTGTGGTTCTGGAGCTCTAGGAAACATTCCAGGTCTCTTAGTACTGGCGGATCTGCTCGACCTTGAGAAACGTACAAGAAGGATGGCCTGTGTGTTTGGGGAGTTGTGAGCAGTGCACCGTTGGGAACACCTAGATGCCGAGACATGGGAGGTGAAGGGGTTTTTTGTGAAACCTGTAGAATGTGGCAACTTGAAACAACTCAAGTATCTCCCTTCGAAAGCACGTTGGAGGTACTAAATAGAGGAAGAAGAATGAGAGTCAGGGCTCTGCGGGCCATTTTGAATATAAGGCTGAAGGGAAACTTTATTTTCCTTATTGGCCTTTAGAGAGTTGTGGGCTCAGTTCTCCCTGAGAAACTCTTTACTTGCGCATGTTCTCTTCATAGCACAATGGGCTTAGTGATGACAAGTGAGTTGCTAGGAGAGAAACTTGGAGGTTGCCATTCCTTGGTAGCTGCTCATCCTTCAGTAATCTGTAGTGAACTGGCGACCCCATTGAACACTAGCCTCAAGCTAACTTTCCTCTTGTATCATGCCACTGTTTGGCATGCAGCAGAATCCATGTAGCGTTATTTATTGTGGTTCTTGAGCTCCAGGTAGCATTCCAGGTCTCTTAGGACTGGCGGGTCAACACTAGGATGAGCAATGTATTAGAAGGACGGCCGGTGTGTTTGGGCCTTTATGAGCAATGCAGCTTTGGAAGAGCTAGATGCCGAGTCACAGGCTGTGAAGGGCTTCTTTGCTTAAACCTCTTCATTTTTGCAAGTTGAAAGAAGTCATGTATCTCCCTTCTTAAGCACCTTGTGGGTACAAAGTAGAGAAAGAATCAGCAAGGTCAATGCTCTGCTGGCCCCTTTGAAGATAAGTCTTGAAGGGAAACTTCATTTTCCTCTTTGGCATTTAGAGAGTTGGGGGCTCAATTCTCCCTGAGAAACACTGTGTAGTTGCACGAGGTCTCTTCATAGCACAATTGCCTTTGTGACCACAAGTGAGTTTCTAGGAAAGAAACTCGGAGTTTGCCATTCTTTGCTGGTGCTCGTCCTTTGGTAATCTTCAGTGAATTGGTGACCCCGTTTGAGCACTAGCCTCAAGCTAACGTTCCTCTTCTATCATGCCACTTGTTGCCATGCAGCACAATCTCTGTAGCCTTATTCAGTGTGGTTCTGGAGCTCTAGGAAGCATTCCAGGTCTCTTAGTACTGGCGGATCTGCTCGACCTTGAGAAACGTACAAGAAGGATGGCCTGTGTGTTTGGGGAGTTGTGAGCAGTGCACCGTTGGGAACACCTAGATGCCGAGACATGGGAGGTGAAGGGGTTTTTTGTGAAACCTGTAGAATGTGGCAACTTGAAACAACTCAAGTATCTCCCTTCGAAAGCACGTTGGAGGTACTAAATAGAGGAAGAAGCATGAGAGTCAGGGCTCTGCGGGCCATTTTGAATATAAGGCTGAAGGGAAACTTTATTTTCCTTATTGGCCTTTAGAGAGTTGTGGGCTCAGTTCTCCCTGAGAAACTCTTTACTTGCGCATGTTCTCTTCATAGCACAATGGGCTTAGTGATGACAAGTGAGTTGCTAGGAGAGAAACTTGGAGGTTGCCATTCCTTGGTAGCTGCTCATCCTTCAGTAATCTGTAGTGAACTGGCGACCCCATTGAACACTAGCCTCAAGCTAACTTTCCTCTTGTATCATGCCACTGTTTGGCATGCAGCAGAATCCATGTAGCTTTATTCAGTGTGGTTCTTTAGCTCTAGGAAGCCTTCCAGGTCTCAGTAATGGTGGGTCTGCACGAGGAGGAGAAACGTCCTAGAAGGACGGCCTGTGTGTTTGGGCATTTCTCAGCAATGTATCGTTGGGAACAGCTAGATGCCGAGCCAGGGGCAGTGAAGGGCTTATTTGCTTAAACCTGTAAATTGTGGCAAGTTGAAACAACGGAAGTATCTCCCTTCTAAAGCACCTTTAAGGTACAAAATAGAGAAAGAACGAGCAGGGTTAAGGCTCTGAGGACCCTGTTAAAATAAGGCTTGAAGGGAAACTTTATTTTCCTCTTTGGGATTTAGAGAGTTGTGGGCTCCATTCCCCCTAACTCTTTAGTTGCACATATTCTCTTCATAGCACAATTGCCTTTGTGATGACAAGTGAGTTTCTAGGAATGAAATATGGAGGTTGCCATTCTTTCGTAGCTGATCATCCTTTGGTACTCTGTAATGAACTGGCGAGCCCATTGAACACTAGCTTCAAGCTAAAGTTCCCCTTGGTTCATGCCGCAGGTTGCAGGCTTCAGAATCCATGTAGCGTTATTCAGTGTGGTTCTTGAGCTCTCGGAAGCATTCCAGGTCTCTTAGTACAGGCGGGTCTGTACTAGGACGAGAAAACTACAGGCAGGATGGCCTGTGTCTTTGGTGAGTTGTGAGCAGTGCACCACTGGGAACAGCTAGATGCCGAGTCATGGGAAGTGATTGGCTTCTTTTCTTACACTCCAAAAAGTAGTCAGTTGAAACAACTCAAGTATCTCCCTTCTAAAGCACCTTGGAAGTACAACGTAGAGAAAGAAACAGCAGAGACAAGGCTCTGTGGGCCCTTTTGTATATGAGGCTTGAAGGGAAACTTTATGTTCCTCATTGGGATTTAGAGAGTTTCGGGCCCAATTCTCCCTGAGAAACACTGTAGTTGCACATGTTCTCTTCATAGCAGAGTTGTCTTTGTGATGACAAGTGAGTTTCTAGGAAAGAAATATGGAGGTTGCCATTCTTTGGTAGCTGCTCATCCTTCCGTAATCGGTAGTGAATGGGCGACCCTAAAGAACACTAGCCTCAAGCTAACTTTCCTCTTGTATCATGCCGCAGGTTGCAGGCAGCAGAATCCATGTAGCGTTATTTATTGTGGTTCTTGAGCTCCAGGTAGCATTCCAGGTCTCTTAGGACTGGCGGGTCAACACTAGGATGAGCAATGTATTAGAAGGACGGCCGGTGTGTTTGGGCCTTTATGAGCAATGCAGCTTTGGAAGAGCTAGATGCCGAGTCACAGGCTGTGAAGGGCTTCTTTGCTTAAACCTCTTCATTTTTGCAAGTTGAAAGAACTCATGTATCTCCCTTCTTAAGCACCTTGTGGGTACAAAGTAGAGAAAGAATCAGCAAGGTCAATGCTCTGCTGGCCCCTTTGAAGATAAGTCTTGAAGGGAAACTTCATTTTCCTCTTTGGCATTTAGAGAGTTGGGGGCTCAATTCTCCCTGAGAAACACTGTAGTTGCACGAGGTCTCTTCATAGCACAATTGCCTTTGTGACCACAAGTGAGTTTCTAGGAAAGAAACTCGGAGTTTGCCATTCTTTGCTGGTGCTCGTCCTTTGGTAATCTTCAGTGAATTGGTGACCCCGTTTGAGCACTAGCCTCAAGCTAACGTTCCTCTTCTATCATGCCACTTGTTGCCATGCAGCACAATCTCTGTAGCCTTATTCAGTGTGGTTCTGGAGCTCTAGGAAGCATTCCAGGTCTCTTAGTACTGGCGGATCTGCTCGACCTTGAGAAACGTACAAGAAGGATGGCCTGTGTGTTTGGGGAGTTGTGAGCAGTGCACCGTTGGGAACACCTAGATGCCGAGACATGGGAGGTGAAGGGGTTTTTTGTGAAACCTGTAGAATGTGGCAACTTGAAACAACTCAAGTATCTCCCTTCGAAAGCACGTTGGAGGTACTAAATAGAGGAAGAAGCATGAGAGTCAGGGCTCTGCGGGCCATTTTGAATATAAGGCTGAAGGGAAACTTTATTTTCCTTATTGGCCTTTAGAGAGTTGTGGGCTCAGTTCTCCCTGAGAAACTCTTTACTTGCGCATGTTCTCTTCATAGCACAATGGGCTTAGTGATGACAAGTGAGTTGCTAGGAGAGAAACTTGGAGGTTGCCATTCCTTGGTAGCTGCTCATCCTTCAGTAATCTGTAGTGAACTGGCGACCCCATTGAACACTAGCCTCAAGCTAACTTTCCTCTTGTATCATGCCACTGTTTGGCATGCAGCAGAATCCATGTAGCTTTATTCAGTGTGGTTCTTTAGCTCTAGGAAGCCTTCCAGGTCTCAGTAATGGTGGGTCTGCACGAGGAGGAGAAACGTCCTAGAAGGACGGCCTGTGTGTTTGGGCATTTCTCAGCAATGTATCGTTGGGAACAGCTAGATGCCGAGCCAGGGGCAGTGAAGGGCTTATTTGCTTAAACCTGTAAATTGTGGCAAGTTGAAACAACGGAAGTATCTCCCTTCTAAAGCACCTTTAAGGTACAAAATAGAGAAAGAACGAGCAGGGTTAAGGCTCTGAGGACCCTGTTAAAATAAGGCTTGAAGGGAAACTTTATTTTCCTCTTTGGGATTTAGAGAGTTGTGGGCTCCATTCCCCCTAACTCTTTAGTTGCACATATTCTCTTCATAGCACAATTGCCTTTGTGATGACAAGTGAGTTTCTAGGAATGAAATATGGAGGTTGCCATTCTTTCGTAGCTGATCATCCTTTGGTACTCTGTAATGAACTGGCGAGCCCATTGAACACTAGCTTCAAGCTAAAGTTCCCCTTGGTTCATGCCGCAGGTTGCAGGCTTCAGAATCCATGTAGCGTTATTCAGTGTGGTTCTTGAGCTCTCGGAAGCATTCCAGGTCTCTTAGTACAGGCGGGTCTGTACTAGGACGAGAAAACTACAGGCAGGATGGCCTGTGTCTTTGGTGAGTTGTGAGCAGTGCACCACTGGGAACAGCTAGATGCCAAGTCATGGGAAGTGATTGGCTTCTTTTCTTACACTCCAAAAAGTAGTCAGTTGAAACAACTCAAGTATCTCCCTTCTAAAGCACCTTGGAAGTACAACGTAGAGAAAGAAACAGCAGAGACAAGGCTCTGTGGGCCCTTTTGTATATGAGGCTTGAAGGGAAACTTTATGTTCCTCATTGGGATTTAGAGAGTTTCGGGCCCAATTCTCCCTGAGAAACACTGTAGTTGCACATGTTCTCTTCATAGCAGAGTTGTCTTTGTGATGACAAGTGAGTTTCTAGGAAAGAAATATGGAGGTTGCCATTCTTTGGTAGCTGCTCATCCTTCCGTAATCGGTAGTGAATGGGCGACCCTAAAGAACACTAGCCTCAAGCTAACTTTCCTCTTGTATCATGCCGCAGGTTGCAGGCAGCAGAATCCATGTAGCGTTATTTATTGTGGTTCTTGAGCTCCAGGTAGCATTCCAGGTCTCTTAGGACTGGCGGGTCAACACTAGGATGAGCAATGTATTAGAAGGACGGCCGGTGTGTTTGGGCCTTTATGAGCAATGCAGCTTTGGAAGAGCTAGATGCCGAGTCACAGGCTGTGAAGGGCTTCTTTGCTTAAACCTCTTCATTTTTGCAAGTTGAAAGAACTCATGTATCTCCCTTCTTAAGCACCTTGTGGGTACAAAGTAGAGAAAGAATCAGCAAGGTCAATGCTCTGCTGGCCCCTTTGAAGATAAGTCTTGAAGGGAAACTTCATTTTCCTCTTTGGCATTTAGAGAGTTGGGGGCTCAATTCTCCCTGAGAAACACTGTAGTTGCACGAGGTCTCTTCATAGCACAATTGCCTTTGTGACCACAAGTGAGTTTCTAGGAAAGAAACTCGGAGTTTGCCATTCTTTGCTGGTGCTCGTCCTTTGGTAATCTTCAGTGAATTGGTGACCCCGTTTGAGCACTAGCCTCAAGCTAACGTTCCTCTTCTATCATGCCACTTGTTGCCATGCAGCACAATCTCTGTAGCCTTATTCAGTGTGGTTCTGGAGCTCTAGGAAGCATTCCAGGTCTCTTAGTACTGGCGGATCTGCTCGACCTTGAGAAACGTACAAGAAGGATGGCCTGTGTGTTTGGGGAGTTGTGAGCAGTGCACCGTTGGGAACACCTAGATGCCGAGACATGGGAGGTGAAGGGGTTTTTTGTGAAACCTGTAGAATGTGGCAACTTGAAACAACTCAAGTATCTCCCTTCGAAAGCACGTTGGAGGTACTAAATAGAGGAAGAAGCATGAGAGTCAGGGCTCTGCGGGCCATTTTGAATATAAGGCTGAAGGGAAACTTTATTTTCCTTATTGGCCTTTAGAGAGTTGTGGGCTCAGTTCTCCCTGAGAAACTCTTTACTTGCGCATGTTCTCTTCATAGCACAATGGGCTTAGTGATGACAAGTGAGTTGCTAGGAGAGAAACTTGGAGGTTGCCATTCCTTGGTAGCTGCTCATCCTTCAGTAATCTGTAGTGAACTGGCGACCCCATTGAACACTAGCCTCAAGCTAACTTTCCTCTTGTATCATGCCACTGTTTGGCATGCAGCAGAATCCATGTAGCTTTATTCAGTGTGGTTCTTTAGCTCTAGGAAGCCTTCCAGGTCTCAGTAATGGTGGGTCTGCACGAGGAGGAGAAACGTCCTAGAAGGACGGCCTGTGTGTTTGGGCATTTCTCAGCAATGTATCGTTGGGAACAGCTAGATGCCGAGCCAGGGGCAGTGAAGGGCTTATTTGCTTAAACCTGTAAATTGTGGCAAGTTGAAACAACGGAAGTATCTCCCTTCTAAAGCACCTTTAAGGTACAAAATAGAGAAAGAACGAGCAGGGTTAAGGCTCTGAGGACCCTGTTAAAATAAGGCTTGAAGGGAAACTTTATTTTCCTCTTTGGGATTTAGAGAGTTGTGGGCTCCATTCCCCCTAACTCTTTAGTTGCACATATTCTCTTCATAGCACAATTGCCTTTGTGATGACAAGTGAGTTTCTAGGAATGAAATATGGAGGTTGCCATTCTTTCGTAGCTGATCATCCTTTGGTACTCTGTAATGAACTGGCGAGCCCATTGAACACTAGCTTCAAGCTAAAGTTCCCCTTGGTTCATGCCGCAGGTTGCAGGCTTCAGAATCCATGTAGCGTTATTCAGTGTGGTTCTTGAGCTCTCGGAAGCATTCCAGGTCTCTTAGTACAGGCGGGTCTGTACTAGGACGAGAAAACTACAGGCAGGATGGCCTGTGTCTTTGGTGAGTTGTGAGCAGTGCACCACTGGGAACAGCTAGATGCCGAGTCATGGGAAGTGATTGGCTTCTTTTCTTACACTCCAAAAAGTAGTCAGTTGAAACAACTCAAGTATCTCCCTTCTAAAGCACCTTGGAAGTACAACGTAGAGAAAGAAACAGCAGAGACAAGGCTCTGTGGGCCCTTTTGTATATGAGGCTTGAAGGGAAACTTTATGTTCCTCATTGGGATTTAGAGAGTTTCGGGCCCAATTCTCCCTGAGAAACACTGTAGTTGCACATGTTCTCTTCATAGCAGAGTTGTCTTTGTGATGACAAGTGAGTTTCTAGGAAAGAAATATGGAGGTTGCCATTCTTTGGTAGCTGCTCATCCTTCCGTAATCGGTAGTGAATGGGCGACCCTAAAGAACACTAGCCTCAAGCTAACTTTCCTCTTGTATCATGCCGCAGGTTGCAGGCAGCAGAATCCATGTAGCGTTATTTATTGTGGTTCTTGAGCTCCAGGTAGCATTCCAGGTCTCTTAGGACTGGCGGGTCAACACTAGGATGAGCAATGTATTAGAAGGACGGCCGGTGTGTTTGGGCCTTTATGAGCAATGCAGCTTTGGAAGAGCTAGATGCCGAGTCACAGGCTGTGAAGGGCTTCTTTGCTTAAACCTCTTCATTTTTGCAAGTTGAAAGAACTCATGTATCTCCCTTCTTAAGCACCTTGTGGGTACAAAGTAGAGAAAGAATCAGCAAGGTCAATGCTCTGCTGGCCCCTTTGAAGATAAGTCTTGAAGGGAAACTTCATTTTCCTCTTTGGCATTTAGAGAGTTGGGGGCTCAATTCTCCCTGAGAAACACTGTGTAGTTGCACGAGGTCTCTTCATAGCACAATTGCCTTTGTGACCACAAGTGAGTTTCTAGGAAAGAAACTCGGAGTTTGCCATTCTTTGCTGGTGCTCGTCCTTTGGTAATCTTCAGTGAATTGGTGACCCCGTTTGAGCACTAGCCTCAAGCTAACGTTCCTCTTCTATCATGCCACTTGTTGCCATGCAGCACAATCTCTGTAGCCTTATTCAGTGTGGTTCTGGAGCTCTAGGAAGCATTCCAGGTCTCTTAGTACTGGCGGATCTGCTCGACCTTGAGAAACGTACAAGAAGGATGGCCTGTGTGTTTGGGGAGTTGTGAGCAGTGCACCGTTGGGAACACCTAGATGCCGAGACATGGGAGGTGAAGGGGTTTTTTGTGAAACCTGTAGAATGTGGCAACTTGAAACAACTCAAGTATCTCCCTTCGAAAGCACGTTGGAGGTACTAAATAGAGGAAGAAGCATGAGAGTCAGGGCTCTGCGGGCCATTTTGAATATAAGGCTGAAGGGAAACTTTATTTTCCTTATTGGCCTTTAGAGAGTTGTGGGCTCAGTTCTCCCTGAGAAACTCTTTACTTGCGCATGTTCTCTTCATAGCACAATGGGCTTAGTGATGACAAGTGAGTTGCTAGGAGAGAAACTTGGAGGTTGCCATTCCTTGGTAGCTGCTCATCCTTCAGTAATCTGTAGTGAACTGGCGACCCCATTGAACACTAGCCTCAAGCTAACTTTCCTCTTGTATCATGCCGCAGGTTGCAGGCAGCAGACTCCATGTAGCGTTATTTATTGTGGTTCTTGAGCTCCAGGTAGCATTCCAGGTCTCTTAGGACTGGCGGGTCAACACTAGGATGAGCAATGTATTAGAAGGACGGCCGGTGTGTTTGGGCCTTTATGAGCAATGCAGCTTTGGAAGAGCTAGATGCCGAGTCACAGGCTGTGAAGGGCTTCTTTGCTTAAACCTCTTCATTTTTGCAAGTTGAAAGAACTCATGTATCTCCCTTCTTAAGCACCTTGTGGGTACAAAGTAGAGAAAGAATCAGCAAGGTCAATGCTCTGCTGGCCCCTTTGAAGATAAGTCTTGAAGGGAAACTTCATTTTCCTCTTTGGCATTTAGAGAGTTGGGGGCTCAATTCTCCCTGAGAAACACTGTGTAGTTGCACGAGGTCTCTTCATAGCACAATTGCCTTTGTGACCACAAGTGAGTTTCTAGGAAAGAAACTCGGAGTTTGCCATTCTTTGCTGGTGCTCGTCCTTTGGTAATCTTCAGTGAATTGGTGACCCCGTTTGAGCACTAGCCTCAAGCTAACGTTCCTCTTCTATCATGCCACTTGTTGCCATGCAGCACAATCTCTGTAGCCTTATTCAGTGTGGTTCTGGAGCTCTAGGAAGCATTCCAGGTCTCTTAGTACTGGCGGATCTGCTCGACCTTGAGAAACGTACAAGAAGGATGGCCTGTGTGTTTGGGGAGTTGTGAGCAGTGCACCGTTGGGAACACCTAGATGCCGAGACATGGGAGGTGAAGGGGTTTTTTGTGAAACCTGTAGAATGTGGCAACTTGAAACAACTCAAGTATCTCCCTTCGAAAGCACGTTGGAGGTACTAAATAGAGGAAGAAGCATGAGAGTCAGGGCTCTGCGGGCCATTTTGAATATAAGGCTGAAGGGAAACTTTATTTTCCTTATTGGCCTTTAGAGAGTTGTGGGCTCAGTTCTCCCTGAGAAACTCTTTACTTGCGCATGTTCTCTTCATAGCACAATGGGCTTAGTGATGACAAGTGAGTTGCTAGGAGAGAAACTTGGAGGTTGCCATTCCTTGGTAGCTGCTCATCCTTCAGTAATCTGTAGTGAACTGGCGACCCCATTGAACACTAGCCTCAAGCTAACTTTCCTCTTGTATCATGCCGCAGGTTGCAGGCAGCAGACTCCATGTAGCGTTATTTATTGTGGTTCTTGAGCTCCAGGTAGCATTCCAGGTCTCTTAGGACTGGCGGGTCAACACTAGGATGAGCAATGTATTAGAAGGACGGCCGGTGTGTTTGGGCCTTTATGAGCAATGCAGCTTTGGAAGAGCTAGATGCCGAGTCACAGGCTGTGAAGGGCTTCTTTGCTTAAACCTCTTCATTTTTGCAAGTTGAAAGAACTCATGTATCTCCCTTCTTAAGCACCTTGTGGGTACAAAGTAGAGAAAGAATCAGCAAGGTCAATGCTCTGCTGGCCCCTTTGAAGATAAGTCTTGAAGGGAAACTTCATTTTCCTCTTTGGCATTTAGAGAGTTGGGGGCTCAATTCTCCCTGAGAAACACTGTGTAGTTGCACGAGGTCTCTTCATAGCACAATTGCCTTTGTGACCACAAGTGAGTTTCTAGGAAAGAAACTCGGAGTTTGCCATTCTTTGCTGGTGCTCGTCCTTTGGTAATCTTCAGTGAATTGGTGACCCCGTTTGAGCACTAGCCTCAAGCTAACGTTCCTCTTCTATCATGCCACTTGTTGCCATGCAGCACAATCTCTGTAGCCTTATTCAGTGTGGTTCTGGAGCTCTAGGAAACATTCCAGGTCTCTTAGTACTGGCGGATCTGCTCGACCTTGAGAAACGTACAAGAAGGATGGCCTGTGTGTTTGGGGAGTTGTGAGCAGTGCACCGTTGGGAACACCTAGATGCCGAGACATGGGAGGTGAAGGGGTTTTTTGTGAAACCTGTAGAATGTGGCAACTTGAAACAACTCAAGTATCTCCCTTCGAAAGCACGTTGGAGGTACTAAATAGAGGAAGAAGCATGAGAGTCAGGGCTCTGCGGGCCATTTTGAATATAAGGCTGAAGGGAAACTTTATTTTCCTTATTGGCCTTTAGAGAGTTGTGGGCTCAGTTCTCCCTGAGAAACTCTTTACTTGCGCATGTTCTCTTCATAGCACAATGGGCTTAGTGATGACAAGTGAGTTGCTAGGAGAGAAACTTGGAGGTTGCCATTCCTTGGTAGCTGCTCATCCTTCAGTAATCTGTAGTGAACTGGCGACCCCATTGAACACTAGCCTCAAGCTAACTTTCCTCTTGTATCATGCCGCAGGTTGCAGGCAGCAGACTCCATGTAGCGTTATTTATTGTGGTTCTTGAGCTCCAGGTAGCATTCCAGGTCTCTTAGGACTGGCGGGTCAACACTAGGATGAGCAATGTATTAGAAGGACGGCCGGTGTGTTTGGGCCTTTATGAGCAATGCAGCTTTGGAAGAGCTAGATGCCGAGTCACAGGCTGTGAAGGGCTTCTTTGCTTAAACCTCTTCATTTTTGCAAGTTGAAAGAACTCATGTATCTATCTTCTTAAGCACCTTGTGGGTACAAAGTAGAGAAAGAATCAGCAAGGTCAATGCTCTGCTGGCCCCTTTGAAGATAAGTCTTGAAGGGAAACTTCATTTTCCTCTTTGGCATTTAGAGAGTTGGGGGCTCAATTCTCCCTGAGAAACACTGTGTAGTTGCACGAGGTCTCTTCATAGCACAATTGCCTTTGTGACCACAAGTGAGTTTCTAGGAAAGAAACTCGGAGTTTGCCATTCTTTGCTGGTGCTCGTCCTTTGGTAATCTTCAGTGAATTGGTGACCCCGTTTGAGCACTAGCCTCAAGCTAACGTTCCTCTTCTATCATGCCACTTGTTGCCATGCAGCACAATCTCTGTAGCCTTATTCAGTGTGGTTCTGGATCTCTAGGAAACATTCCAGGTCTCTTAGTACTGGCGGATCTGCTCGACCTTGAGAAACGTACAAGAAGGATGGCCTGTGTGTTTGGGGAGTTGTGAGCAGTGCACCGTTGGGAACACCTAGATGCCGAGACATGGGAGGTGAAGGGGTTTTTTGTGAAACCTGTAGAATGTGGCAACTTGAAACAACTCAAGTATCTCCCTTCGAAAGCACGTTGGAGGTACTAAATAGAGGAAGAAGCATGAGAGTCAGGGCTCTGCGGGCCATTTTGAATATAAGGCTGAAGGGAAACTTTATTTTCCTTATTGGCCTTTAGAGAGTTGTGGGCTCAGTTCTCCCTGAGAAACTCTTTACTTGCGCATGTTCTCTTCATAGCACAATGGGCTTAGTGATGACAAGTGAGTTGCTAGGAGAGAAACTTGGAGGTTGCCATTCCTTGGTAGCTGCTCATCCTTCAGTAATCTGTAGTGAACTGGCGACCCCATTGAACACTAGCCTCAAGCTAACTTTCCTCTTGTATCATGCCACTGTTTGGCATGCAGCAGAATCCATGTAGCGTTATTTATTGTGGTTCTTGAGCTCCAGGTAGCATTCCAGGTCTCTTAGGACTGGCGGGTCAACACTAGGATGAGCAATGTATTAGAAGGACGGCCGGTGTGTTTGGGCCTTTATGAGCAATGCAGCTTTGGAAGAGCTAGATGCCGAGTCACAGGCTGTGAAGGGCTTCTTTGCTTAAACCTCTTCATTTTTGCAAGTTGAAAGAACTCATGTATCTCCCTTCTTAAGCACCTTGTGGGTACAAAGTAGAGAAAGAATCAGCAAGGTCAATGCTCTGCTGGCCCCTTTGAAGATAAGTCTTGAAGGGAAACTTCATTTTCCTCTTTGGCATTTAGAGAGTTGGGGGCTCAATTCTCCCTGAGAAACACTGTGTAGTTGCACGAGGTCTCTTCATAGCACAATTGCCTTTGTGACCACAAGTGAGTTTCTAGGAAAGAAACTCGGAGTTTGCCATTCTTTGCTGGTGCTCGTCCTTTGGTAATCTTCAGTGAATTGGTGACCCCGTTTGAGCACTAGCCTCAAGCTAACGTTCCTCTTCTATCATGCCACTTGTTGCCATGCAGCACAATCTCTGTAGCCTTATTCAGTGTGGTTCTGGAGCTCTAGGAAGCATTCCAGGTCTCTTAGTACTGGCGGATCTGCTCGACCTTGAGAAACGTACAAGAAGGATGGCCTGTGTGTTTGGGGAGTTGTGAGCAGTGCACCGTTGGGAACACCTAGATGCCGAGACATGGGAGGTGAAGGGGTTTTTTGTGAAACCTGTAGAATGTGGCAACTTGAAACAACTCAAGTATCTCCCTTCGAAAGCACGTTGGAGGTACTAAATAGAGGAAGAAGCATGAGAGTCAGGGCTCTGCGGGCCATTTTGAATATAAGGCTGAAGGGAAACTTTATTTTCCTTATTGGCCTTTAGAGAGTTGTGGGCTCAGTTCTCCCTGAGAAACTCTTTACTTGCGCATGTTCTCTTCATAGCACAATGGGCTTAGTGATGACAAGTGAGTTGCTAGGAGAGAAACTTGGAGGTTGCCATTCCTTGGTAGCTGCTCATCCTTCAGTAATCTGTAGTGAACTGGCGACCCCATTGAACACTAGCCTCAAGCTAACTTTCCTCTTGTATCATGCCACTGTTTGGCATGCAGCAGAATCCATGTAGCGTTATTTATTGTGGTTCTTGAGCTCCAGGTAGCATTCCAGGTCTCTTAGGACTGGCGGGTCAACACTAGGATGAGCAATGTATTAGAAGGACGGCCGGTGTGTTTGGGCCTTTATGAGCAATGCAGCTTTGGAAGAGCTAGATGCCGAGTCACAGGCTGTGAAGGGCTTCTTTGCTTAAACCTCTTCATTTTTGCAAGTTGAAAGAACTCATGTATCTCCCTTCTTAAGCACCTTGTGGGTACAAAGTAGAGAAAGAATCAGCAAGGTCAATGCTCTGCTGGCCCCTTTGAAGATAAGTCTTGAAGGGAAACTTCATTTTCCTCTTTGGCATTTAGAGAGTTGGGGGCTCAATTCTCCCTGAGAAACACTGTGTAGTTGCACGAGGTCTCTTCATAGCACAATTGCCTTTGTGACCACAAGTGAGTTTCTAGGAAAGAAACTCGGAGTTTGCCATTCTTTGCTGGTGCTCGTCCTTTGGTAATCTTCAGTGAATTGGTGACCCCGTTTGAGCACTAGCCTCAAGCTAACGTTCCTCTTCTATCATGCCACTTGTTGCCATGCAGCACAATCTCTGTAGCCTTATTCAGTGTGGTTCTGGATCTCTAGGAAACATTCCAGGTCTCTTAGTACTGGCGGATCTGCTCGACCTTGAGAAACGTACAAGAAGGATGGCCTGTGTGTTTGGGGAGTTGTGAGCAGTGCACCGTTGGGAACACCTAGATGCCGAGACATGGGAGGTGAAGGGGTTTTTTGTGAAACCTGTAGAATGTGGCAACTTGAAACAACTCAAGTATCTCCCTTCGAAAGCACGTTGGAGGTACTAAATAGAGGAAGAAGCATGAGAGTCAGGGCTCTGCGGGCCATTTTGAATATAAGGCTGAAGGGAAACTTTATTTTCCTTATTGGCCTTTAGAGAGTTGTGGGCTCAGTTCTCCCTGAGAAACTCTTTACTTGCGCATGTTCTCTTCATAGCACAATGGGCTTAGTGATGACAAGTGAGTTGCTAGGAGAGAAACTTGGAGGTTGCCATTCCTTGGTAGCTGCTCATCCTTCAGTAATCTGTAGTGAACTGGCGACCCCATTGAACACTAGCCTCAAGCTAACTTTCCTCTTGTATCATGCCACTGTTTGGCATGCAGCAGAATCCATGTAGCGTTATTTATTGTGGTTCTTGAGCTCCAGGTAGCATTCCAGGTCTCTTAGGACTGGCGGGTCAACACTAGGATGAGCAATGTATTAGAAGGACGGCCGGTGTGTTTGGGCCTTTATGAGCAATGCAGCTTTGGAAGAGCTAGATGCCGAGTCACAGGCTGTGAAGGGCTTCTTTGCTTAAACCTCTTCATTTTTGCAAGTTGAAAGAACTCATGTATCTCCCTTCTTAAGCACCTTGTGGGTACAAAGTAGAGAAAGAATCAGCAAGGTCAATGCTCTGCTGGCCCCTTTGAAGATAAGTCTTGAAGGGAAACTTCATTTTCCTCTTTGGCATTTAGAGAGTTGGGGGCTCAATTCTCCCTGAGAAACACTGTGTAGTTGCACGAGGTCTCTTCATAGCACAATTGCCTTTGTGACCACAAGTGAGTTTCTAGGAAAGAAACTCGGAGTTTGCCATTCTTTGCTGGTGCTCGTCCTTTGGTAATCTTCAGTGAATTGGTGACCCCGTTTGAGCACTAGCCTCAAGCTAACGTTCCTCTTCTATCATGCCACTTGTTGCCATGCAGCACAATCTCTGTAGCCTTATTCAGTGTGGTTCTGGAGCTCTAGGAAGCATTCCAGGTCTCTTAGTACTGGCGGATCTGCTCGACCTTGAGAAACGTACAAGAAGGATGGCCTGTGTGTTTGGGGAGTTGTGAGCAGTGCACCGTTGGGAACACCTAGATGCCGAGACATGGGAGGTGAAGGGGTTTTTTGTGAAACCTGTAGAATGTGGCAACTTGAAACAACTCAAGTATCTCCCTTCGAAAGCACGTTGGAGGTACTAAATAGAGGAAGAAGCATGAGAGTCAGGGCTCTGCGGGCCATTTTGAATATAAGGCTGAAGGGAAACTTTATTTTCCTTATTGGCCTTTAGAGAGTTGTGGGCTCAGTTCTCCCTGAGAAACTCTTTACTTGCGCATGTTCTCTTCATAGCACAATGGGCTTAGTGATGACAAGTGAGTTGCTAGGAGAGAAACTTGGAGGTTGCCATTCCTTGGTAGCTGCTCATCCTTCAGTAATCTGTAGTGAACTGGCGACCCCATTGAACACTAGCCTCAAGCTAACTTTCCTCTTGTATCATGCCACTGTTTGGCATGCAGCAGAATCCATGTAGCGTTATTTATTGTGGTTCTTGAGCTCCAGGTAGCATTCCAGGTCTCTTAGGACTGGCGGGTCAACACTAGGATGAGCAATGTATTAGAAGGACGGCCGGTGTGTTTGGGCCTTTATGAGCAATGCAGCTTTGGAAGAGCTAGATGCCGAGTCACAGGCTGTGAAGGGCTTCTTTGCTTAAACCTCTTCATTTTTGCAAGTTGAAAGAACTCATGTATCTCCCTTCTTAAGCACCTTGTGGGTACAAAGTAGAGAAAGAATCAGCAAGGTCAATGCTCTGCTGGCCCCTTTGAAGATAAGTCTTGAAGGGAAACTTCATTTTCCTCTTTGGCATTTAGAGAGTTGGGGGCTCAATTCTCCCTGAGAAACACTGTGTAGTTGCACGAGGTCTCTTCATAGCACAATTGCCTTTGTGACCACAAGTGAGTTTCTAGGAAAGAAACTCGGAGTTTGCCATTCTTTGCTGGTGCTCGTCCTTTGGTAATCTTCAGTGAATTGGTGACCCCGTTTGAGCACTAGCCTCAAGCTAACGTTCCTCTTCTATCATGCCACTTGTTGCCATGCAGCACAATCTCTGTAGCCTTATTCAGTGTGGTTCTGGAGCTCTAGGAAGCATTCCAGGTCTCTTAGTACTGGCGGATCTGCTCGACCTTGAGAAACGTACAAGAAGGATGGCCTGTGTGTTTGGGGAGTTGTGAGCAGTGCACCGTTGGGAACACCTAGATGCCGAGACATGGGAGGTGAAGGGGTTTTTTGTGAAACCTGTAGAATGTGGCAACTTGAAACAACTCAAGTATCTCCCTTCGAAAGCACGTTGGAGGTACTAAATAGAGGAAGAAGCATGAGAGTCAGGGCTCTGCGGGCCATTTTGAATATAAGGCTGAAGGGAAACTTTATTTTCCTTATTGGCCTTTAGAGAGTTGTGGGCTCAGTTCTCCCTGAGAAACTCTTTACTTGCGCATGTTCTCTTCATAGCACAATGGGCTTAGTGATGACAAGTGAGTTGCTAGGAGAGAAACTTGGAGGTTGCCATTCCTTGGTAGCTGCTCATCCTTCAGTAATCTGTAGTGAACTGGCGACCCCATTGAACACTAGCCTCAAGCTAACTTTCCTCTTGTATCATGCCGCAGGTTGCAGGCAGCAGACTCCATGTAGCGTTATTTATTGTGGTTCTTGAGCTCCAGGTAGCATTCCAGGTCTCTTAGGACTGGCGGGTCAACACTAGGATGAGCAATGTATTAGAAGGACGGCCGGTGTGTTTGGGCCTTTATGAGCAATGCAGCTTTGGAAGAGCTAGATGCCGAGTCACAGGCTGTGAAGGGCTTCTTTGCTTAAACCTCTTCATTTTTGCAAGTTGAAAGAACTCATGTATCTCCCTTCTTAAGCACCTTGTGGGTACAAAGTAGAGAAAGAATCAGCAAGGTCAATGCTCTGCTGGCCCCTTTGAAGATAAGTCTTGAAGGGAAACTTCATTTTCCTCTTTGGCATTTAGAGAGTTGGGGGCTCAATTCTCCCTGAGAAACACTGTGTAGTTGCACGAGGTCTCTTCATAGCACAATTGCCTTTGTGACCACAAGTGAGTTTCTAGGAAAGAAACTCGGAGTTTGCCATTCTTTGCTGGTGCTCGTCCTTTGGTAATCTTCAGTGAATTGGTGACCCCGTTTGAGCACTAGCCTCAAGCTAACGTTCCTCTTCTATCATGCCACTTGTTGCCATGCAGCACAATCTCTGTAGCCTTATTCAGTGTGGTTCTGGAGCTCTAGGAAGCATTCCAGGTCTCTTAGTACTGGCGGATCTGCTCGACCTTGAGAAACGTACAAGAAGGATGGCCTGTGTGTTTGGGGAGTTGTGAGCAGTGCACCGTTGGGAACACCTAGATGCCGAGACATGGGAGGTGAAGGGGTTTTTTGTGAAACCTGTAGAATGTGGCAACTTGAAACAACTCAAGTATCTCCCTTCGAAAGCACGTTGGAGGTACTAAATAGAGGAAGAAGCATGAGAGTCAGGGCTCTGCGGGCCATTTTGAATATAAGGCTGAAGGGAAACTTTATTTTCCTTATTGGCCTTTAGAGAGTTGTGGGCTCAGTTCTCCCTGAGAAACTCTTTACTTGCGCATGTTCTCTTCATAGCACAATGGGCTTAGTGATGACAAGTGAGTTGCTAGGAGAGAAACTTGGAGGTTGCCATTCCTTGGTAGCTGCTCATCCTTCAGTAATCTGTAGTGAACTGGCGACCCCATTGAACACTAGCCTCAAGCTAACTTTCCTCTTGTATCATGCCACTGTTTGGCATGCAGCAGAATCCATGTAGCGTTATTTATTGTGGTTCTTGAGCTCCAGGTAGCATTCCAGGTCTCTTAGGACTGGCGGGTCAACACTAGGATGAGCAATGTATTAGAAGGACGGCCGGTGTGTTTGGGCCTTTATGAGCAATGCAGCTTTGGAAGAGCTAGATGCCGAGTCACAGGCTGTGAAGGGCTTCTTTGCTTAAACCTCTTCATTTTTGCAAGTTGAAAGAACTCATGTATCTCCCTTCTTAAGCACCTTGTGGGTACAAAGTAGAGAAAGAATCAGCAAGGTCAATGCTCTGCTGGCCCCTTTGAAGATAAGTCTTGAAGGGAAACTTCATTTTCCTCTTTGGCATTTAGAGAGTTGGGGGCTCAATTCTCCCTGAGAAACACTGTGTAGTTGCACGAGGTCTCTTCATAGCACAATTGCCTTTGTGACCACAAGTGAGTTTCTAGGAAAGAAACTCGGAGTTTGCCATTCTTTGCTGGTGCTCGTCCTTTGGTAATCTTCAGTGAATTGGTGACCCCGTTTGAGCACTAGCCTCAAGCTAACGTTCCTCTTCTATCATGCCACTTGTTGCCATGCAGCACAATCTCTGTAGCCTTATTCAGTGTGGTTCTGGATCTCTAGGAAACATTCCAGGTCTCTTAGTACTGGCGGATCTGCTCGACCTTGAGAAACGTACAAGAAGGATGGCCTGTGTGTTTGGGGAGTTGTGAGCAGTGCACCGTTGGGAACACCTAGATGCCGAGACATGGGAGGTGAAGGGGTTTTTTGTGAAACCTGTAGAATGTGGCAACTTGAAACAACTCAAGTATCTCCCTTCGAAAGCACGTTGGAGGTACTAAATAGAGGAAGAAGCATGAGAGTCAGGGCTCTGCGGGCCATTTTGAATATAAGGCTGAAGGGAAACTTTATTTTCCTTATTGGCCTTTAGAGAGTTGTGGGCTCAGTTCTCCCTGAGAAACTCTTTACTTGCGCATGTTCTCTTCATAGCACAATGGGCTTAGTGATGACAAGTGAGTTGCTAGGAGAGAAACTTGGAGGTTGCCATTCCTTGGTAGCTGCTCATCCTTCAGTAATCTGTAGTGAACTGGCGACCCCATTGAACACTAGCCTCAAGCTAACTTTCCTCTTGTATCATGCCACTGTTTGGCATGCAGCAGAATCCATGTAGCGTTATTTATTGTGGTTCTTGAGCTCCAGGTAGCATTCCAGGTCTCTTAGGACTGGCGGGTCAACACTAGGATGAGCAATGTATTAGAAGGACGGCCGGTGTGTTTGGGCCTTTATGAGCAATGCAGCTTTGGAAGAGCTAGATGCCGAGTCACAGGCTGTGAAGGGCTTCTTTGCTTAAACCTCTTCATTTTTGCAAGTTGAAAGAACTCATGTATCTCCCTTCTTAAGCACCTTGTGGGTACAAAGTAGAGAAAGAATCAGCAAGGTCAATGCTCTGCTGGCCCCTTTGAAGATAAGTCTTGAAGGGAAACTTCATTTTCCTCTTTGGCATTTAGAGAGTTGGGGGCTCAATTCTCCCTGAGAAACACTGTGTAGTTGCACGAGGTCTCTTCATAGCACAATTGCCTTTGTGACCACAAGTGAGTTTCTAGGAAAGAAACTCGGAGTTTGCCATTCTTTGCTGGTGCTCGTCCTTTGGTAATCTTCAGTGAATTGGTGACCCCGTTTGAGCACTAGCCTCAAGCTAACGTTCCTCTTCTATCATGCCACTTGTTGCCATGCAGCACAATCTCTGTAGCCTTATTCAGTGTGGTTCTGGAGCTCTAGGAAGCATTCCAGGTCTCTTAGTACTGGCGGATCTGCTCGACCTTGAGAAACGTACAAGAAGGATGGCCTGTGTGTTTGGGGAGTTGTGAGCAGTGCACCGTTGGGAACACCTAGATGCCGAGACATGGGAGGTGAAGGGGTTTTTTGTGAAACCTGTAGAATGTGGCAACTTGAAACAACTCAAGTATCTCCCTTCGAAAGCACGTTGGAGGTACTAAATAGAGGAAGAAGCATGAGAGTCAGGGCTCTGCGGGCCATTTTGAATATAAGGCTGAAGGGAAACTTTATTTTCCTTATTGGCCTTTAGAGAGTTGTGGGCTCAGTTCTCCCTGAGAAACTCTTTACTTGCGCATGTTCTCTTCATAGCACAATGGGCTTAGTGATGACAAGTGAGTTGCTAGGAGAGAAACTTGGAGGTTGCCATTCCTTGGTAGCTGCTCATCCTTCAGTAATCTGTAGTGAACTGGCGACCCCATTGAACACTAGCCTCAAGCTAACTTTCCTCTTGTATCATGCCACTGTTTGGCATGCAGCAGAATCCATGTAGCGTTATTTATTGTGGTTCTTGAGCTCCAGGTAGCATTCCAGGTCTCTTAGGACTGGCGGGTCAACACTAGGATGAGCAATGTATTAGAAGGACGGCCGGTGTGTTTGGGCCTTTATGAGCAATGCAGCTTTGGAAGAGCTAGATGCCGAGTCACAGGCTGTGAAGGGCTTCTTTGCTTAAACCTCTTCATTTTTGCAAGTTGAAAGAACTCATGTATCTCCCTTCTTAAGCACCTTGTGGGTACAAAGTAGAGAAAGAATCAGCAAGGTCAATGCTCTGCTGGCCCCTTTGAAGATAAGTCTTGAAGGGAAACTTCATTTTCCTCTTTGGCATTTAGAGAGTTGGGGGCTCAATTCTCCCTGAGAAACACTGTGTAGTTGCACGAGGTCTCTTCATAGCACAATTGCCTTTGTGACCACAAGTGAGTTTCTAGGAAAGAAACTCGGAGTTTGCCATTCTTTGCTGGTGCTCGTCCTTTGGTAATCTTCAGTGAATTGGTGACCCCGTTTGAGCACTAGCCTCAAGCTAACGTTCCTCTTCTATCATGCCACTTGTTGCCATGCAGCACAATCTCTGTAGCCTTATTCAGTGTGGTTCTGGAGCTCTAGGAAGCATTCCAGGTCTCTTAGTACTGGCGGATCTGCTCGACCTTGAGAAACGTACAAGAAGGATGGCCTGTGTGTTTGGGGAGTTGTGAGCAGTGCACCGTTGGGAACACCTAGATGCCGAGACATGGGAGGTGAAGGGGTTTTTTGTGAAACCTGTAGAATGTGGCAACTTGAAACAACTCAAGTATCTCCCTTCGAAAGCACGTTGGAGGTACTAAATAGAGGAAGAAGCATGAGAGTCAGGGCTCTGCGGGCCATTTTGAATATAAGGCTGAAGGGAAACTTTATTTTCCTTATTGGCCTTTAGAGAGTTGTGGGCTCAGTTCTCCCTGAGAAACTCTTTACTTGCGCATGTTCTCTTCATAGCACAATGGGCTTAGTGATGACAAGTGAGTTGCTAGGAGAGAAACTTGGAGGTTGCCATTCCTTGGTAGCTGCTCATCCTTCAGTAATCTGTAGTGAACTGGCGACCCCATTGAACACTAGCCTCAAGCTAACTTTCCTCTTGTATCATGCCGCAGGTTGCAGGCAGCAGACTCCATGTAGCGTTATTTATTGTGGTTCTTGAGCTCCAGGTAGCATTCCAGGTCTCTTAGGACTGGCGGGTCAACACTAGGATGAGCAATGTATTAGAAGGACGGCCGGTGTGTTTGGGCCTTTATGAGCAATGCAGCTTTGGAAGAGCTAGATGCCGAGTCACAGGCTGTGAAGGGCTTCTTTGCTTAAACCTCTTCATTTTTGCAAGTTGAAAGAACTCATGTATCTCCCTTCTTAAGCACCTTGTGGGTACAAAGTAGAGAAAGAATCAGCAAGGTCAATGCTCTGCTGGCCCCTTTGAAGATAAGTCTTGAAGGGAAACTTCATTTTCCTCTTTGGCATTTAGAGAGTTGGGGGCTCAATTCTCCCTGAGAAACACTGTGTAGTTGCACGAGGTCTCTTCATAGCACAATTGCCTTTGTGACCACAAGTGAGTTTCTAGGAAAGAAACTCGGAGTTTGCCATTCTTTGCTGGTGCTCGTCCTTTGGTAATCTTCAGTGAATTGGTGACCCCGTTTGAGCACTAGCCTCAAGCTAACGTTCCTCTTCTATCATGCCACTTGTTGCCATGCAGCACAATCTCTGTAGCCTTATTCAGTGTGGTTCTGGAGCTCTAGGAAGCATTCCAGGTCTCTTAGTACTGGCGGATCTGCTCGACCTTGAGAAACGTACAAGAAGGATGGCCTGTGTGTTTGGGGAGTTGTGAGCAGTGCACCGTTGGGAACACCTAGATGCCGAGACATGGGAGGTGAAGGGGTTTTTTGTGAAACCTGTAGAATGTGGCAACTTGAAACAACTCAAGTATCTCCCTTCGAAAGCACGTTGGAGGTACTAAATAGAGGAAGAAGCATGAGAGTCAGGGCTCTGCGGGCCATTTTGAATATAAGGCTGAAGGGAAACTTTATTTTCCTTATTGGCCTTTAGAGAGTTGTGGGCTCAGTTCTCCCTGAGAAACTCTTTACTTGCGCATGTTCTCTTCATAGCACAATGGGCTTAGTGATGACAAGTGAGTTGCTAGGAGAGAAACTTGGAGGTTGCCATTCCTTGGTAGCTGCTCATCCTTCAGTAATCTGTAGTGAACTGGCGACCCCATTGAACACTAGCCTCAAGCTAACTTTCCTCTTGTATCATGCCGCAGGTTGCAGGCAGCAGACTCCATGTAGCGTTATTTATTGTGGTTCTTGAGCTCCAGGTAGCATTCCAGGTCTCTTAGGACTGGCGGGTCAACACTAGGATGAGCAATGTATTAGAAGGACGGCCGGTGTGTTTGGGCCTTTATGAGCAATGCAGCTTTGGAAGAGCTAGATGCCGAGTCACAGGCTGTGAAGGGCTTCTTTGCTTAAACCTCTTCATTTTTGCAAGTTGAAAGAACTCATGTATCTCCCTTCTTAAGCACCTTGTGGGTACAAAGTAGAGAAAGAATCAGCAAGGTCAATGCTCTGCTGGCCCCTTTGAAGATAAGTCTTGAAGGGAAACTTCATTTTCCTCTTTGGCATTTAGAGAGTTGGGGGCTCAATTCTCCCTGAGAAACACTGTGTAGTTGCACGAGGTCTCTTCATAGCACAATTGCCTTTGTGACCACAAGTGAGTTTCTAGGAAAGAAACTCGGAGTTTGCCATTCTTTGCTGGTGCTCGTCCTTTGGTAATCTTCAGTGAATTGGTGACCCCGTTTGAGCACTAGCCTCAAGCTAACGTTCCTCTTCTATCATGCCACTTGTTGCCATGCAGCACAATCTCTGTAGCCTTATTCAGTGTGGTTCTGGAGCTCTAGGAAACATTCCAGGTCTCTTAGTACTGGCGGATCTGCTCGACCTTGAGAAACGTACAAGAAGGATGGCCTGTGTGTTTGGGGAGTTGTGAGCAGTGCACCGTTGGGAACACCTAGATGCCGAGACATGGGAGGTGAAGGGGTTTTTTGTGAAACCTGTAGAATGTGGCAACTTGAAACAACTCAAGTATCTCCCTTCGAAAGCACGTTGGAGGTACTAAATAGAGGAAGAAGAATGAGAGTCAGGGCTCTGCGGGCCATTTTGAATATAAGGCTGAAGGGAAACTTTATTTTCCTTATTGGCCTTTAGAGAGTTGTGGGCTCAGTTCTCCCTGAGAAACTCTTTACTTGCGCATGTTCTCTTCATAGCACAATGGGCTTAGTGATGACAAGTGAGTTGCTAGGAGAGAAACTTGGAGGTTGCCATTCCTTGGTAGCTGCTCATCCTTCAGTAATCTGTAGTGAACTGGCGACCCCATTGAACACTAGCCTCAAGCTAACTTTCCTCTTGTATCATGCCACTGTTTGGCATGCAGCAGAATCCATGTAGCGTTATTTATTGTGGTTCTTGAGCTCCAGGTAGCATTCCAGGTCTCTTAGGACTGGCGGGTCAACACTAGGATGAGCAATATATTAGAAGGACGGCCGGTGTGTTTGGGCCTTTATGAGCAATGCAGCTTTGGAAGAGCTAGATGCCGAGTCACAGGCTGTGAAGGGCTTCTTTGCTTAAACCTCTTCATTTTTGCAAGTTGAAAGAAGTCATGTATCTCCCTTCTTAAGCACCTTGTGGGTACAAAGTAGAGAAAGAATCAGCAAGGTCAATGCTCTGCTGGCCCCTTTGAAGATAAGTCTTGAAGGGAAACTTCATTTTCCTCTTTGGCATTTAGAGAGTTGGGGGCTCAATTCTCCCTGAGAAACACTGTGTAGTTGCACGAGGTCTCTTCATAGCACAATTGCCTTTGTGACCACAAGTGAGTTTCTAGGAAAGAAACTCGGAGTTTGCCATTCTTTGCTGGTGCTCGTCCTTTGGTAATCTTCAGTGAATTGGTGACCCCGTTTGAGCACTAGCCTCAAGCTAACGTTCCTCTTCTATCATGCCACTTGTTGCCATGCAGCACAATCTCTGTAGCCTTATTCAGTGTGGTTCTGGAGCTCTAGGAAGCATTCCAGGTCTCTTAGTACTGGCGGATCTGCTCGACCTTGAGAAACGTACAAGAATGATGGCCTGTGTGTTTGGGGAGTTGTGAGCAGTGCACCGTTGGGAACACCTAGATGCCGAGACATGGGAGGTGAAGGGGTTTTTTGTGAAACCTGTAGAATGTGGCAACTTGAAACAACTCAAGTATCTCCCTTCGAAAGCACGTTGGAGGTACTAAATAGAGGAAGAAGCATGAGAGTCAGGGCTCTGCGGGCCATTTTGAATATAAGGCTGAAGGGAAACTTTATTTTCCTTATTGGCCTTTAGAGAGTTGTGGGCTCAGTTCTCCCTGAGAAACTCTTTACTTGCGCATGTTCTCTTCATAGCACAATGGGCTTAGTGATGACAAGTGAGTTGCTAGGAGAGAAACTTGGAGGTTGCCATTCCTTGGTAGCTGCTCATCCTTCAGTAATCTGTAGTGAACTGGCGACCCCATTGAACACTAGCCTCAAGCTAACTTTCCTCTTGTATCATGCCACTGTTTGGCATGCAGCAGAATCCATGTAGCTTTATTCAGTGTGGTTCTTTAGCTCTAGGAAGCCTTCCAGGTCTCAGTAATGGTGGGTCTGCACGAGGAGGAGAAACGTCCTAGAAGGACGGCCTGTGTGTTTGGGCATTTCTCAGCAATGTATCGTTGGGAACAGCTAGATGCCGAGCCAGGGGCAGTGAAGGGCTTATTTGCTTAAACCTGTAAATTGTGGCAAGTTGAAACAACGGAAGTATCTCCCTTCTAAAGCACCTTTAAGGTACAAAATAGAGAAAGAACGAGCAGGGTTAAGGCTCTGAGGACCCTGTTAAAATAAGGCTTGAAGGGAAACTTTATTTTCCTCTTTGGGATTTAGAGAGTTGTGGGCTCCATTCCCCCTAACTCTTTAGTTGCACATATTCTCTTCATAGCACAATTGCCTTTGTGATGACAAGTGAGTTTCTAGGAATGAAATATGGAGGTTGCCATTCTTTCGTAGCTGATCATCCTTTGGTACTCTGTAATGAACTGGCGAGCCCATTGAACACTAGCTTCAAGCTAAAGTTCCCCTTGGTTCATGCCGCAGGTTGCAGGCTTCAGAATCCATGTAGCGTTATTCAGTGTGGTTCTTGAGCTCTCGGAAGCATTCCAGGTCTCTTAGTACAGGCGGGTCTGTACTAGGACGAGAAAACTACAGGCAGGATGGCCTGTGTCTTTGGTGAGTTGTGAGCAGTGCACCACTGGGAACAGCTAGATGCCGAGTCATGGGAAGTGATTGGCTTCTTTTCTTACACTCCAAAAAGTAGTCAGTTGAAACAACTCAAGTATCTCCCTTCTAAAGCACCTTGGAAGTACAACATAGAGAAAGAAACAGCAGAGACAAGGCTCTGTGGGCCCTTTTGTATATGAGGCTTGAAGGGAAACTTTATGTTCCTCATTGGGATTTAGAGAGTTTCGGGCCCAATTCTCCCTGAGAAACACTGTAGTTGCACATGTTCTCTTCATAGCAGAGTTGTCTTTGTGATGACAAGTGAGTTTCTAGGAAAGAAATATGGAGGTTGCCATTCTTTGGTAGCTGCTCATCCTTCCGTAATCGGTAGTGAATGGGCGACCCTAAAGAACACTAGCCTCAAGCTAACTTTCCTCTTGTATCATGCCGCAGGTTGCAGGCAGCAGAATCCATGTAGCGTTATTTATTGTGGTTCTTGAGCTCCAGGTAGCATTCCAGGTCTCTTAGGACTGGCGGGTCAACACTAGGATGAGCAATGTATTAGAAGGACGGCCGGTGTGTTTGGGCCTTTATGAGCAATGCAGCTTTGGAAGAGCTAGATGCCGAGTCACAGGCTGTGAAGGGCTTCTTTGCTTAAACCTCTTCATTTTTGCAAGTTGAAAGAACTCATGTATCTCCCTTCTTAAGCACCTTGTGGGTACAAAGTAGAGAAAGAATCAGCAAGGTCAATGCTCTGCTGGCCCCTTTGAAGATAAGTCTTGAAGGGAAACTTCATTTTCCTCTTTGGCATTTAGAGAGTTGGGGGCTCAATTCTCCCTGAGAAACACTGTAGTTGCACGAGGTCTCTTCATAGCACAATTGCCTTTGTGACCACAAGTGAGTTTCTAGGAAAGAAACTCGGAGTTTGCCATTCTTTGCTGGTGCTCGTCCTTTGGTAATCTTCAGTGAATTGGTGACCCCGTTTGAGCACTAGCCTCAAGCTAACGTTCCTCTTCTATCATGCCACTTGTTGCCATGCAGCACAATCTCTGTAGCCTTATTCAGTGTGGTTCTGGAGCTCTAGGAAGCATTCCAGGTCTCTTAGTACTGGCGGATCTGCTCGACCTTGAGAAACGTACAAGAAGGATGGCCTGTGTGTTTGGGGAGTTGTGAGCAGTGCACCGTTGGGAACACCTAGATGCCGAGACATGGGAGGTGAAGGGGTTTTTTGTGAAACCTGTAGAATGTGGCAACTTGAAACAACTCAAGTATCTCCCTTCGAAAGCACGTTGGAGGTACTAAATAGAGGAAGAAGCATGAGAGTCAGGGCTCTGCGGGCCATTTTGAATATAAGGCTGAAGGGAAACTTTATTTTCCTTATTGGCCTTTAGAGAGTTGTGGGCTCAGTTCTCCCTGAGAAACTCTTTACTTGCGCATGTTCTCTTCATAGCACGATGGGCTTAGTGATGACAAGTGAGTTGCTAGGAGAGAAACTTGGAGGTTGCCATTCCTTGGTAGCTGCTCATCCTTCAGTAATCTGTAGTGAACTGGCGACCCCATTGAACACTAGCCTCAAGCTAACTTTCCTCTTGTATCATGCCACTGTTTGGCATGCAGCAGAATCCATGTAGCTTTATTCAGTGTGGTTCTTTAGCTCTAGGAAGCCTTCCAGGTCTCAGTAATGGTGGGTCTGCACGAGGAGGAGAAACGTCCTAGAAGGACGGCCTGTGTGTTTGGGCATTTCTCAGCAATGTATCGTTGGGAACAGCTAGATGCCGAGCCAGGGGCAGTGAAGGGCTTATTTGCTTAAACCTGTAAATTGTGGCAAGTTGAAACAACGGAAGTATCTCCCTTCTAAAGCACCTTTAAGGTACAAAATAGAGAAAGAACGAGCAGGGTTAAGGCTCTGAGGACCCTGTTAAAATAAGGCTTGAAGGGAAACTTTATTTTCCTCTTTGGGATTTAGAGAGTTGTGGGCTCCATTCCCCCTAACTCTTTAGTTGCACATATTCTCTTCATAGCACAATTGCCTTTGTGATGACAAGTGAGTTTCTAGGAATGAAATATGGAGGTTGCCATTCTTTCGTAGCTGATCATCCTTTGGTACTCTGTAATGAACTGGCGAGCCCATTGAACACTAGCTTCAAGCTAAAGTTCCCCTTGGTTCATGCCGCAGGTTGCAGGCTTCAGAATCCATGTAGCGTTATTCAGTGTGGTTCTTGAGCTCTCGGAAGCATTCCAGGTCTCTTAGTACAGGCGGGTCTGTACTAGGACGAGAAAACTACAGGCAGGATGGCCTGTGTCTTTGGTGAGTTGTGAGCAGTGCACCACTGGGAACAGCTAGATGCCGAGTCATGGGAAGTGATTGGCTTCTTTTCTTACACTCCAAAAAGTAGTCAGTTGAAACAACTCAAGTATCTCCCTTCTAAAGCACCTTGGAAGTACAACGTAGAGAAAGAAACAGCAGAGACAAGGCTCTGTGGGCCCTTTTGTATATGAGGCTTGAAGGGAAACTTTATGTTCCTCATTGGGATTTAGAGAGTTTCGGGCCCAATTCTCCCTGAGAAACACTGTAGTTGCACATGTTCTCTTCATAGCAGAGTTGTCTTTGTGATGACAAGTGAGTTTCTAGGAAAGAAATATGGAGGTTGCCATTCTTTGGTAGCTGCTCATCCTTCCGTAATCGGTAGTGAATGGGCGACCCTAAAGAACACTAGCCTCAAGCTAACTTTCCTCTTGTATCATGCCGCAGGTTGCAGGCAGCAGAATCCATGTAGCGTTATTTATTGTGGTTCTTGAGCTCCAGGTAGCATTCCAGGTCTCTTAGGACTGGCGGGTCAACACTAGGATGAGCAATGTATTAGAAGGACGGCCGGTGTGTTTGGGCCTTTATGAGCAATGCAGCTTTGGAAGAGCTAGATGCCGAGTCACAGGCTGTGAAGGGCTTCTTTGCTTAAACCTCTTCATTTTTGCAAGTTGAAAGAACTCATGTATCTCCCTTCTTAAGCACCTTGTGGGTACAAAGTAGAGAAAGAATCAGCAAGGTCAATGCTCTGCTGGCCCCTTTGAAGATAAGTCTTGAAGGGAAACTTCATTTTCCTCTTTGGCATTTAGAGAGTTGGGGGCTCAATTCTCCCTGAGAAACACTGTAGTTGCACGAGGTCTCTTCATAGCACAATTGCCTTTGTGACCACAAGTGAGTTTCTAGGAAAGAAACTCGGAGTTTGCCATTCTTTGCTGGTGCTCGTCCTTTGGTAATCTTCAGTGAATTGGTGACCCCGTTTGAGCACTAGCCTCAAGCTAACGTTCCTCTTCTATCATGCCACTTGTTGCCATGCAGCACAATCTCTGTAGCCTTATTCAGTGTGGTTCTGGAGCTCTAGGAAGCATTCCAGGTCTCTTAGTACTGGCGGATCTGCTCGACCTTGAGAAACGTACAAGAAGGATGGCCTGTGTGTTTGGGGAGTTGTGAGCAGTGCACCGTTGGGAACACCTAGATGCCGAGACATGGGAGGTGAAGGGGTTTTTTGTGAAACCTGTAGAATGTGGCAACTTGAAACAACTCAAGTATCTCCCTTCGAAAGCACGTTGGAGGTACTAAATAGAGGAAGAAGCATGAGAGTCAGGGCTCTGCGGGCCATTTTGAATATAAGGCTGAAGGGAAACTTTATTTTCCTTATTGGCCTTTAGAGAGTTGTGGGCTCAGTTCTCCCTGAGAAACTCTTTACTTGCGCATGTTCTCTTCATAGCACAATGGGCTTAGTGATGACAAGTGAGTTGCTAGGAGAGAAACTTGGAGGTTGCCATTCCTTGGTAGCTGCTCATCCTTCAGTAATCTGTAGTGAACTGGCGACCCCATTGAACACTAGCCTCAAGCTAACTTTCCTCTTGTATCATGCCGCAGGTTGCAGGCAGCAGACTCCATGTAGCGTTATTTATTGTGGTTCTTGAGCTCCAGGTAGCATTCCAGGTCTCTTAGGACTGGCGGGTCAACACTAGGATGAGCAATGTATTAGAAGGACGGCCGGTGTGTTTGGGCCTTTATGAGCAATGCAGCTTTGGAAGAGCTAGATGCCGAGTCACAGGCTGTGAAGGGCTTCTTTGCTTAAACCTCTTCATTTTTGCAAGTTGAAAGAACTCATGTATCTCCCTTCTTAAGCACCTTGTGGGTACAAAGTAGAGAAAGAATCAGCAAGGTCAATGCTCTGCTGGCCCCTTTGAAGATAAGTCTTGAAGGGAAACTTCATTTTCCTCTTTGGCATTTAGAGAGTTGGGGGCTCAATTCTCCCTGAGAAACACTGTGTAGTTGCACGAGGTCTCTTCATAGCACAATTGCCTTTGTGACCACAAGTGAGTTTCTAGGAAAGAAACTCGGAGTTTGCCATTCTTTGCTGGTGCTCGTCCTTTGGTAATCTTCAGTGAATTGGTGACCCCGTTTGAGCACTAGCCTCAAGCTAACGTTCCTCTTCTATCATGCCACTTGTTGCCATGCAGCACAATCTCTGTAGCCTTATTCAGTGTGGTTCTGGAGCTCTAGGAAGCATTCCAGGTCTCTTAGTACTGGCGGATCTGCTCGACCTTGAGAAACGTACAAGAAGGATGGCCTGTGTGTTTGGGGAGTTGTGAGCAGTGCACCGTTGGGAACACCTAGATGCCGAGACATGGGAGGTGAAGGGGTTTTTTGTGAAACCTGTAGAATGTGGCAACTTGAAACAACTCAAGTATCTCCCTTCGAAAGCACGTTGGAGGTACTAAATAGAGGAAGAAGCATGAGAGTCAGGGCTCTGCGGGCCATTTTGAATATAAGGCTGAAGGGAAACTTTATTTTCCTTATTGGCCTTTAGAGAGTTGTGGGCTCAGTTCTCCCTGAGAAACTCTTTACTTGCGCATGTTCTCTTCATAGCACAATGGGCTTAGTGATGACAAGTGAGTTGCTAGGAGAGAAACTTGGAGGTTGCCATTCCTTGGTAGCTGCTCATCCTTCAGTAATCTGTAGTGAACTGGCGACCCCATTGAACACTAGCCTCAAGCTAACTTTCCTCTTGTATCATGCCGCAGGTTGCAGGCAGCAGACTCCATGTAGCGTTATTTATTGTGGTTCTTGAGCTCCAGGTAGCATTCCAGGTCTCTTAGGACTGGCGGGTCAACACTAGGATGAGCAATGTATTAGAAGGACGGCCGGTGTGTTTGGGCCTTTATGAGCAATGCAGCTTTGGAAGAGCTAGATGCCGAGTCACAGGCTGTGAAGGGCTTCTTTGCTTAAACCTCTTCATTTTTGCAAGTTGAAAGAACTCATGTATCTCCCTTCTTAAGCACCTTGTGGGTACAAAGTAGAGAAAGAATCAGCAAGGTCAATGCTCTGCTGGCCCCTTTGAAGATAAGTCTTGAAGGGAAACTTCATTTTCCTCTTTGGCATTTAGAGAGTTGGGGGCTCAATTCTCCCTGAGAAACACTGTGTAGTTGCACGAGGTCTCTTCATAGCACAATTGCCTTTGTGACCACAAGTGAGTTTCTAGGAAAGAAACTCGGAGTTTGCCATTCTTTGCTGGTGCTCGTCCTTTGGTAATCTTCAGTGAATTGGTGACCCCGTTTGAGCACTAGCCTCAAGCTAACGTTCCTCTTCTATCATGCCACTTGTTGCCATGCAGCACAATCTCTGTAGCCTTATTCAGTGTGGTTCTGGAGCTCTAGGAAACATTCCAGGTCTCTTAGTACTGGCGGATCTGCTCGACCTTGAGAAACGTACAAGAAGGATGGCCTGTGTGTTTGGGGAGTTGTGAGCAGTGCACCGTTGGGAACACCTAGATGCCGAGACATGGGAGGTGAAGGGGTTTTTTGTGAAACCTGTAGAATGTGGCAACTTGAAACAACTCAAGTATCTCCCTTCGAAAGCACGTTGGAGGTACTAAATAGAGGAAGAAGAATGAGAGTCAGGGCTCTGCGGGCCATTTTGAATATAAGGCTGAAGGGAAACTTTATTTTCCTTATTGGCCTTTAGAGAGTTGTGGGCTCAGTTCTCCCTGAGAAACTCTTTACTTGCGCATGTTCTCTTCATAGCACAATGGGCTTAGTGATGACAAGTGAGTTGCTAGGAGAGAAACTTGGAGGTTGCCATTCCTTGGTAGCTGCTCATCCTTCAGTAATCTGTAGTGAACTGGCGACCCCATTGAACACTAGCCTCAAGCTAACTTTCCTCTTGTATCATGCCACTGTTTGGCATGCAGCAGAATCCATGTAGCGTTATTTATTGTGGTTCTTGAGCTCCAGGTAGCATTCCAGGTCTCTTAGGACTGGCGGGTCAACACTAGGATGAGCAATGTATTAGAAGGACGGCCGGTGTGTTTGGGCCTTTATGAGCAATGCAGCTTTGGAAGAGCTAGATGCCGAGTCACAGGCTGTGAAGGGCTTCTTTGCTTAAACCTCTTCATTTTTGCAAGTTGAAAGAAGTCATGTATCTCCCTTCTTAAGCACCTTGTGGGTACAAAGTAGAGAAAGAATCAGCAAGGTCAATGCTCTGCTGGCCCCTTTGAAGATAAGTCTTGAAGGGAAACTTCATTTTCCTCTTTGGCATTTAGAGAGTTGGGGGCTCAATTCTCCCTGAGAAACACTGTAGTTGCACGAGGTCTCTTCATAGCACAATTGCCTTTGTGACCACAAGTGAGTTTCTAGGAAAGAAACTCGGAGTTTGCCATTCTTTGCTGGTGCTCGTCCTTTGGTAATCTTCAGTGAATTGGTGACCCCGTTTGAGCACTAGCCTCAAGCTAACGTTCCTCTTCTATCATGCCACTTGTTGCCATGCAGCACAATCTCTGTAGCCTTATTCAGTGTGGTTCTGGAGCTCTAGGAAGCATTCCAGGTCTCTTAGTACTGGCGGATCTGCTCGACCTTGAGAAACGTACAAGAATGATGGCCTGTGTGTTTGGGGAGTTGTGAGCAGTGCACCATTGGGAACACCTAGATGCCGAGACATGGGAGGTGAAGGGGTTTTTTGTGAAACCTGTAGAATGTGGCAACTTGAAACAACTCAAGTATCTCCCTTCGAAAGCACGTTGGAGGTACTAAATAGAGGAAGAAGCATGAGAGTCAGGGCTCTGCGGGCCATTTTGAATATAAGGCTGAAGGGAAACTTTATTTTCCTTATTGGCCTTTAGAGAGTTGTGGGCTCAGTTCTCCCTGAGAAACTCTTTACTTGCGCATGTTCTCTTCATAGCACAATGGGCTTAGTGATGACAAGTGAGTTGCTAGGAGAGAAACTTGGAGGTTGCCATTCCTTGGTAGCTGCTCATCCTTCAGTAATCTGTAGTGAACTGGCGACCCCATTGAACACTAGCCTCAAGCTAACTTTCCTCTTGTATCATGCCACTGTTTGGCATGCAGCAGAATCCATGTAGCTTTATTCAGTGTGGTTCTTTAGCTCTAGGAAGCCTTCCAGGTCTCAGTAATGGTGGGTCTGCACGAGGAGGAGAAACGTCCTAGAAGGACGGCCTGTGTGTTTGGGCATTTCTCAGCAATGTATCGTTGGGAACAGCTAGATGCCGAGCCAGGGGCAGTGAAGGGCTTATTTGCTTAAACCTGTAAATTGTGGCAAGTTGAAACAACGGAAGTATCTCCCTTCTAAAGCACCTTTAAGGTACAAAATAGAGAAAGAACGAGCAGGGTTAAGGCTCTGAGGACCCTGTTAAAATAAGGCTTGAAGGGAAACTTTATTTTCCTCTTTGGGATTTAGAGAGTTGTGGGCTCCATTCCCCCTAACTCTTTAGTTGCACATATTCTCTTCATAGCACAATTGCCTTTGTGATGACAAGTGAGTTTCTAGGAATGAAATATGGAGGTTGCCATTCTTTCGTAGCTGATCATCCTTTGGTACTCTGTAATGAACTGGCGAGCCCATTGAACACTAGCTTCAAGCTAAAGTTCCCCTTGGTTCATGCCGCAGGTTGCAGGCTTCAGAATCCATGTAGCGTTATTCAGTGTGGTTCTTGAGCTCTCGGAAGCATTCCAGGTCTCTTAGTACAGGCGGGTCTGTACTAGGACGAGAAAACTACAGGCAGGATGGCCTGTGTCTTTGGTGAGTTGTGAGCAGTGCACCACTGGGAACAGCTAGATGCCGAGTCATGGGAAGTGATTGGCTTCTTTTCTTACACTCCAAAAAGTAGTCAGTTGAAACAACTCAAGTATCTCCCTTCTAAAGCACCTTGGAAGTACAACGTAGAGAAAGAAACAGCAGAGACAAGGCTCTGTGGGCCCTTTTGTATATGAGGCTTGAAGGGAAACTTTATGTTCCTCATTGGGATTTAGAGAGTTTCGGGCCCAATTCTCCCTGAGAAACACTGTAGTTGCACATGTTCTCTTCATAGCAGAGTTGTCTTTGTGATGACAAGTGAGTTTCTAGGAAAGAAATATGGAGGTTGCCATTCTTTGGTAGCTGCTCATCCTTCCGTAATCGGTAGTGAATGGGCGACCCTAAAGAACACTAGCCTCAAGCTAACTTTCCTCTTGTATCATGCCGCAGGTTGCAGGCAGCAGAATCCATGTAGCGTTATTTATTGTGGTTCTTGAGCTCCAGGTAGCATTCCAGGTCTCTTAGGACTGGCGGGTCAACACTAGGATGAGCAATGTATTAGAAGGACGGCCGGTGTGTTTGGGCCTTTATGAGCAATGCAGCTTTGGAAGAGCTAGATGCCGAGTCACAGGCTGTGAAGGGCTTCTTTGCTTAAACCTCTTCATTTTTGCAAGTTGAAAGAAGTCATGTATCTCCCTTCTTAAGCACCTTGTGGGTACAAAGTAGAGAAAGAATCAGCAAGGTCAATGCTCTGCTGGCCCCTTTGAAGATAAGTCTTGAAGGGAAACTTCATTTTCCTCTTTGGCATTTAGAGAGTTGGGGGCTCAATTCTCCCTGAGAAACACTGTGTAGTTGCACGAGGTCTCTTCATAGCACAATTGCCTTTGTGACCACAAGTGAGTTTCTAGGAAAGAAACTCGGAGTTTGCCATTCTTTGCTGGTGCTCGTCCTTTGGTAATCTTCAGTGAATTGGTGACCCCGTTTGAGCACTAGCCTCAAGCTAACGTTCCTCTTCTATCATTCCACTTGTTGCCATGCAGCACAATCTCTGTAGCCTTATTCAGTGTGGTTCTGGAGCTCTAGGAAGCATTCCAGGTCTCTTAGTACTGGCGGATCTGCTCGACCTTGAGAAACGTACAAGAAGGATGGCCTGTGTGTTTGGGGAGTTGTGAGCAGTGCACCGTTGGGAACACCTAGATGCCGAGACATGGGAGGTGAAGGGGTTTTTTGTGAAACCTGTAGAATGTGGCAACTTGAAACAACTCAAGTATCTCCCTTCGAAAGCACGTTGGAGGTACTAAATAGAGGAAGAAGCATGAGAGTCAGGGCTCTGCGGGCCATTTTGAATATAAGGCTGAAGGGAAACTTTATTTTCCTTATTGGCCTTTAGAGAGTTGTGGGCTCAGTTCTCCCTGAGAAACTCTTTACTTGCGCATGTTCTCTTCATAGCACAATGGGCTTAGTGATGACAAGTGAGTTGCTAGGAGAGAAACTTGGAGGTTGCCATTCCTTGGTAGCTGCTCATCCTTCAGTAATCTGTAGTGAACTGGCGACCCCATTGAACACTAGCCTCAAGCTAACTTTCCTCTTGTATCATGCCACTGTTTGGCATGCAGCAGAATCCATGTAGCTTTATTCAGTGTGGTTCTTTAGCTCTAGGAAGCCTTCCAGGTCTCAGTAATGGTGGGTCTGCACGAGGAGGAGAAACGTCCTAGAAGGACGGCCTGTGTGTTTGGGCATTTCTCAGCAATGTATCGTTGGGAACAGCTAGATGCCGAGCCAGGGGCAGTGAAGGGCTTATTTGCTTAAACCTGTAAATTGTGGCAAGTTGAAACAACGGAAGTATCTCCCTTCTAAAGCACCTTTAAGGTACCAAATAGAGAAAGAACGAGCAGGGTTAAGGCTCTGAGGACCCTGTTAAAATAAGGCTTGAAGGGAAACTTTATTTTCCTCTTTGGGATTTAGAGAGTTGTGGGCTCCATTCCCCCTAACTCTTTAGTTGCACATATTCTCTTCATAGCACAATTGCCTTTGTGATGACAAGTGAGTTTCTAGGAATGAAATATGGAGGTTGCCATTCTTTCGTAGCTGATCATCCTTTGGTACTCTGTAATGAACTGGCGAGCCCATTGAACACTAGCTTCAAGCTAAAGTTCCCCTTGGTTCATGCCGCAGGTTGCAGGCTTCAGAATCCATGTAGCGTTATTCAGTGTGGTTCTTGAGCTCTCGGAAGCATTCCAGGTCTCTTAGTACAGGCGGGTCTGTACTAGGACGAGAAAACTACAGGCAGGATGGCCTGTGTCTTTGGTGAGTTGTGAGCAGTGCACCACTGGGAACAGCTAGATGCCGAGTCATGGGAAGTGATTGGCTTCTTTTCTTACACTCCAAAAAGTAGTCAGTTGAAACAACTCAAGTATCTCCCTTCTAAAGCACCTTGGAAGTACAACGTAGAGAAAGAAACAGCAGAGACAAGGCTCTGTGGGCCCTTTTGTATATGAGGCTTGAAGGGAAACTTTATGTTCCTCATTGGGATTTAGAGAGTTTCGGGCCCAATTCTCCCTGAGAAACACTGTAGTTGCACATGTTCTCTTCATAGCAGAGTTGTCTTTGTGATGACAAGTGAGTTTCTAGGAAAGAAATATGGAGGTTGCCATTCTTTGGTAGCTGCTCATCCTTCCGTAATCGGTAGTGAATGGGCGACCCTAAAGAACACTAGCCTCAAGCTAACTTTCCTCTTGTATCATGCCGCAGGTTGCAGGCAGCAGAATCCATGTAGCGTTATTTATTGTGGTTCTTGAGCTCCAGGTAGCATTCCAGGTCTCTTAGGACTGGCGGGTCAACACTAGGATGAGCAATGTATTAGAAGGACGGCCGGTGTGTTTGGGCCTTTATGAGCAATGCAGCTTTGGAAGAGCTAGATGCCGAGTCACAGGCTGTGAAGGGCTTCTTTGCTTAAACCTCTTCATTTTTGCAAGTTGAAAGAAGTCATGTATCTCCCTTCTTAAGCACCTTGTGGGTACAAAGTAGAGAAAGAATCAGCAAGGTCAATGCTCTGCTGGCCCCTTTGAAGATAAGTCTTGAAGGGAAACTTCATTTTCCTCTTTGGCATTTAGAGAGTTGGGGGCTCAATTCTCCCTGAGAAACACTGTAGTTGCACGAGGTCTCTTCATAGCACAATTGCCTTTGTGACCACAAGTGAGTTTCTAGGAAAGAAACTCGGAGTTTGCCATTCTTTGCTGGTGCTCGTCCTTTGGTAATCTTCAGTGAATTGGTGACCCCGTTTGAGCACTAGCCTCAAGCTAACGTTCCTCTTCTATCATGCCACTTGTTGCCATGCAGCACAATCTCTGTAGCCTTATTCAGTGTGGTTCTGGAGCTCTAGGAAGCATTCCAGGTCTCTTAGTACTGGCGGATCTGCTCGACCTTGAGAAACGTACAAGAAGGATGGCCTGTGTGTTTGGGGAGTTGTGAGCAGTGCACCGTTGGGAACACCTAGATGCCGAGACATGGGAGGTGAAGGGGTTTTTTGTGAAACCTGTAGAATGTGGCAACTTGAAACAACTCAAGTATCTCCCTTCGAAAGCACGTTGGAGGTACTAAATAGAGGAAGAAGCATGAGAGTCAGGGCTCTGCGGGCCATTTTGAATATAAGGCTGAAGGGAAACTTTATTTTCCTTATTGGCCTTTAGAGAGTTGTGGGCTCAGTTCTCCCTGAGAAACTCTTTACTTGCGCATGTTCTCTTCATAGCACAATGGGCTTAGTGATGACAAGTGAGTTGCTAGGAGAGAAACTTGGAGGTTGCCATTCCTTGGTAGCTGCTCATCCTTCAGTAATCTGTAGTGAACTGGCGACCCCATTGAACACTAGCCTCAAGCTAACTTTCCTCTTGTATCATGCCGCAGGTTGCAGGCAGCAGACTCCATGTAGCGTTATTTATTGTGGTTCTTGAGCTCCAGGTAGCATTCCAGGTCTCTTAGGACTGGCGGGTCAACACTAGGATGAGCAATGTATTAGAAGGACGGCCGGTGTGTTTGGGCCTTTATGAGCAATGCAGCTTTGGAAGAGCTAGATGCCGAGTCACAGGCTGTGAAGGGCTTCTTTGCTTAAACCTCTTCATTTTTGCAAGTTGAAAGAAGTCATGTATCTCCCTTCTTAAGCACCTTGTGGGTACAAAGTAGAGAAAGAATCAGCAAGGTCAATGCTCTGCTGGCCCCTTTGAAGATAAGTCTTGAAGGGAAACTTCATTTTCCTCTTTGGCATTTAGAGAGTTGGGGGCTCAATTCTCCCTGAGAAACACTGTGTAGTTGCACGAGGTCTCTTCATAGCACAATTGCCTTTGTGACCACAAGTGAGTTTCTAGGAAAGAAACTCGGAGTTTGCCATTCTTTGCTGGTGCTCGTCCTTTGGTAATCTTCAGTGAATTGGTGACCCCGTTTGAGCACTAGCCTCAAGCTAACGTTCCTCTTCTATCATGCCACTTGTTGCCATGCAGCACAATCTCTGTAGCCTTATTCAGTGTGGTTCTGGAGCTCTAGGAAGCATTCCAGGTCTCTTAGTACTGGCGGATCTGCTCGACCTTGAGAAACGTACAAGAAGGATGGCCTGTGTGTTTGGGGAGTTGTGAGCAGTGCACCGTTGGGAACACCTAGATGCCGAGACATGGGAGGTGAAGGGGTTTTTTGTGAAACCTGTAGAATGTGGCAACTTGAAACAACTCAAGCATCTCCCTTCGAAAGCACGTTGGAGGTACTAAATAGAGGAAGAAGCATGAGAGTCAGGGCTCTGCGGGCCATTTTGAATATAAGGCTGAAGGGAAACTTTATTTTCCTTATTGGCCTTTAGAGAGTTGTGGGCTCAGTTCTCCCTGAGAAACTCTTTACTTGCGCATGTTCTCTTCATAGCACAATGGGCTTAGTGATGACAAGTGAGTTGCTAGGAGAGAAACTTGGAGGTTGCCATTCCTTGGTAGCTGCTCATCCTTCAGTAATCTGTAGTGAACTGGCGACCCCATTGAACACTAGCCTCAAGCTAACTTTCCTCTTGTATCATGCCACTGTTTGGCATGCAGCAGAATCCATGTAGCTTTATTCAGTGTGGTTCTTTAGCTCTAGGAAGCCTTCCAGGTCTCAGTAATGGTGGGTCTGCACGAGGAGGAGAAACGTCCTAGAAGGACGGCCTGTGTGTTTGGGCATTTCTCAGCAATGTATCGTTGGGAACAGCTAGATGCCGAGCCAGGGGCAGTGAAGGGCTTATTTGCTTAAACCTGTAAATTGTGGCAAGTTGAAACAACGGAAGTATCTCCCTTCTAAAGCACCTTTAAGGTACAAAATAGAGAAAGAACGAGCAGGGTTAAGGCTCTGAGGACCCTGTTAAAATAAGGCTTGAAGGGAAACTTTATTTTCCTCTTTGGGATTTAGAGAGTTGTGGGCTCCATTCCCCCTAACTCTTTAGTTGCACATATTCTCTTCATAGCACAATTGCCTTTGTGATGACAAGTGAGTTTCTAGGAATGAAATATGGAGGTTGCCATTCTTTCGTAGCTGATCATCCTTTGGTACTCTGTAATGAACTGGCGAGCCCATTGAACACTAGCTTCAAGCTAAAGTTCCCCTTGGTTCATGCCGCAGGTTGCAGGCTTCAGAATCCATGTAGCGTTATTCAGTGTGGTTCTTGAGCTCTCGGAAGCATTCCAGGTCTCTTAGTACAGGCGGGTCTGTACTAGGACGAGAAAACTACAGGCAGGATGGCCTGTGTCTTTGGTGAGTTGTGAGCAGTGCACCACTGGGAACAGCTAGATGCCGAGTCATGGGAAGTGATTGGCTTCTTTTCTTACACTCCAAAAAGTAGTCAGTTGAAACAACTCAAGTATCTCCCTTCTAAAGCACCTTGGAAGTACAACGTAGAGAAAGAAACAGCAGAGACAAGGCTCTGTGGGCCCTTTTGTATATGAGGCTTGAAGGGAAACTTTATGTTCCTCATTGGGATTTAGAGAGTTTCGGGCCCAATTCTCCCTGAGAAACACTGTAGTTGCACATGTTCTCTTCATAGCAGAGTTGTCTTTGTGATGACAAGTGAGTTTCTAGGAAAGAAATATGGAGGTTGCCATTCTTTGGTAGCTGCTCATCCTTCCGTAATCGGTAGTGAATGGGCGACCCTAAAGAACACTAGCCTCAAGCTAACTTTCCTCTTGTATCATGCCGCAGGTTGCAGGCAGCAGAATCCATGTAGCGTTATTTATTGTGGTTCTTGAGCTCCAGGTAGCATTCCAGGTCTCTTAGGACTGGCGGGTCAACACTAGGATGAGCAATGTATTAGAAGGACGGCCGGTGTGTTTGGGCCTTTATGAGCAATGCAGCTTTGGAAGAGCTAGATGCCGAGTCACAGGCTGTGAAGGGCTTCTTTGCTTAAACCTCTTCATTTTTGCAAGTTGAAAGAACTCATGTATCTCCCTTCTTAAGCACCTTGTGGGTACAAAGTAGAGAAAGAATCAGCAAGGTCAATGCTCTGCTGGCCCCTTTGAAGATAAGTCTTGAAGGGAAACTTCATTTTCCTCTTTGGCATTTAGAGAGTTGGGGGCTCAATTCTCCCTGAGAAACACTGTAGTTGCACGAGGTCTCTTCATAGCACAATTGCCTTTGTGACCACAAGTGAGTTTCTAGGAAAGAAACTCGGAGTTTGCCATTCTTTGCTGGTGCTCGTCCTTTGGTAATCTTCAGTGAATTGGTGACCCCGTTTGAGCACTAGCCTCAAGCTAACGTTCCTCTTCTATCATGCCACTTGTTGCCATGCAGCACAATCTCTGTAGCCTTATTCAGTGTGGTTCTGGAGCTCTAGGAAGCATTCCAGGTCTCTTAGTACTGGCGGATCTGCTCGACCTTGAGAAACGTACAAGAAGGATGGCCTGTGTGTTTGGGGAGTTGTGAGCAGTGCACCGTTGGGAACACCTAGATGCCGAGACATGGGAGGTGAAGGGGTTTTTTGTGAAACCTGTAGAATGTGGCAACTTGAAACAACTCAAGTATCTCCCTTCGAAAGCACGTTGGAGGTACTAAATAGAGGAAGAAGCATGAGAGTCAGGGCTCTGCGGGCCATTTTGAATATAAGGCTGAAGGGAAACTTTATTTTCCTTATTGGCCTTTAGAGAGTTGTGGGCTCAGTTCTCCCTGAGAAACTCTTTACTTGCGCATGTTCTCTTCATAGCACAATGGGCTTAGTGATGACAAGTGAGTTGCTAGGAGAGAAACTTGGAGGTTGCCATTCCTTGGTAGCTGCTCATCCTTCAGTAATCTGTAGTGAACTGGCGACCCCATTGAACACTAGCCTCAAGCTAACTTTCCTCTTGTATCATGCCGCAGGTTGCAGGCAGCAGACTCCATGTAGCGTTATTTATTGTGGTTCTTGAGCTCCAGGTAGCATTCCAGGTCTCTTAGGACTGGCGGGTCAACACTAGGATGAGCAATGTATTAGAAGGACGGCCGGTGTGTTTGGGCCTTTATGAGCAATGCAGCTTTGGAAGAGCTAGATGCCGAGTCACAGGCTGTGAAGGGCTTCTTTGCTTAAACCTCTTCATTTTTGCAAGTTGAAAGAACTCATGTATCTCCCTTCTTAAGCACCTTGTGGGTACAAAGTAGAGAAAGAATCAGCAAGGTCAATGCTCTGCTGGCCCCTTTGAAGATAAGTCTTGAAGGGAAACTTCATTTTCCTCTTTGGCATTTAGAGAGTTGGGGGCTCAATTCTCCCTGAGAAACACTGTGTAGTTGCACGAGGTCTCTTCATAGCACAATTGCCTTTGTGACCACAAGTGAGTTTCTAGGAAAGAAACTCGGAGTTTGCCATTCTTTGCTGGTGCTCGTCCTTTGGTAATCTTCAGTGAATTGGTGACCCCGTTTGAGCACTAGCCTCAAGCTAACGTTCCTCTTCTATCATGCCACTTGTTGCCATGCAGCACAATCTCTGTAGCCTTATTCAGTGTGGTTCTGGAGCTCTAGGAAGCATTCCAGGTCTCTTAGTACTGGCGGATCTGCTCGACCTTGAGAAACGTACAAGAAGGATGGCCTGTGTGTTTGGGGAGTTGTGAGCAGTGCACCGTTGGGAACACCTAGATGCCGAGACATGGGAGGTGAAGGGGTTTTTTGTGAAACCTGTAGAATGTGGCAACTTGAAACAACTCAAGCATCTCCCTTCGAAAGCACGTTGGAGGTACTAAATAGAGGAAGAAGCATGAGAGTCAGGGCTCTGCGGGCCATTTTGAATATAAGGCTGAAGGGAAACTTTATTTTCCTTATTGGCCTTTAGAGAGTTGTGGGCTCAGTTCTCCCTGAGAAACTCTTTACTTGCGCATGTTCTCTTCATAGCACAATGGGCTTAGTGATGACAAGTGAGTTGCTAGGAGAGAAACTTGGAGGTTGCCATTCCTTGGTAGCTGCTCATCCTTCAGTAATCTGTAGTGAACTGGCGACCCCATTGAACACTAGCCTCAAGCTAACTTTCCTCTTGTATCATGCCACTGTTTGGCATGCAGCAGAATCCATGTAGCTTTATTCAGTGTGGTTCTTTAGCTCTAGGAAGCCTTCCAGGTCTCAGTAATGGTGGGTCTGCACGAGGAGGAGAAACGTCCTAGAAGGACGGCCTGTGTGTTTGGGCATTTCTCAGCAATGTATCGTTGGGAACAGCTAGATGCCGAGCCAGGGGCAGTGAAGGGCTTATTTGCTTAAACCTGTAAATTGTGGCAAGTTGAAACAACGGAAGTATCTCCCTTCTAAAGCACCTTTAAGGTACAAAATAGAGAAAGAACGAGCAGGGTTAAGGCTCTGAGGACCCTGTTAAAATAAGGCTTGAAGGGAAACTTTATTTTCCTCTTTGGGATTTAGAGAGTTGTGGGCTCCATTCCCCCTAACTCTTTAGTTGCACATATTCTCTTCATAGCACAATTGCCTTTGTGATGACAAGTGAGTTTCTAGGAATGAAATATGGAGGTTGCCATTCTTTCGTAGCTGATCATCCTTTGGTACTCTGTAATGAACTGGCGAGCCCATTGAACACTAGCTTCAAGCTAAAGTTCCCCTTGGTTCATGCCGCAGGTTGCAGGCTTCAGAATCCATGTAGCGTTATTCAGTGTGGTTCTTGAGCTCTCGGAAGCATTCCAGGTCTCTTAGTACAGGCGGGTCTGTACTAGGACGAGAAAACTACAGGCAGGATGGCCTGTGTCTTTGGTGAGTTGTGAGCAGTGCACCACTGGGAACAGCTAGATGCCGAGTCATGGGAAGTGATTGGCTTCTTTTCTTACACTCCAAAAAGTAGTCAGTTGAAACAACTCAAGTATCTCCCTTCTAAAGCACCTTGGAAGTACAACGTAGAGAAAGAAACAGCAGAGACAAGGCTCTGTGGGCCCTTTTGTATATGAGGCTTGAAGGGAAACTTTATGTTCCTCATTGGGATTTAGAGAGTTTCGGGCCCAATTCTCCCTGAGAAACACTGTAGTTGCACATGTTCTCTTCATAGCAGAGTTGTCTTTGTGATGACAAGTGAGTTTCTAGGAAAGAAATATGGAGGTTGCCATTCTTTGGTAGCTGCTCATCCTTCCGTAATCGGTAGTGAATGGGCGACCCTAAAGAACACTAGCCTCAAGCTAACTTTCCTCTTGTATCATGCCGCAGGTTGCAGGCAGCAGACTCCATGTAGCGTTATTTATTGTGGTTCTTGAGCTCCAGGTAGCATTCCAGGTCTCTTAGGACTGGCGGGTCAACACTAGGATGAGCAATGTATTAGAAGGACGGCCGGTGTGTTTGGGCCTTTATGAGCAATGCAGCTTTGGAAGAGCTAGATGCCGAGTCACAGGCTGTGAAGGGCTTCTTTGCTTAAACCTCTTCATTTTTGCAAGTTGAAAGAACTCATGTATCTCCCTTCTTAAGCACCTTGTGGGTACAAAGTAGAGAAAGAATCAGCAAGGTCAATGCTCTGCTGGCCCCTTTGAAGATAAGTCTTGAAGGGAAACTTCATTTTCCTCTTTGGCATTTAGAGAGTTGGGGGCTCAATTCTCCCTGAGAAACACTGTGTAGTTGCACGAGGTCTCTTCATAGCACAATTGCCTTTGTGACCACAAGTGAGTTTCTAGGAAAGAAACTCGGAGTTTGCCATTCTTTGCTGGTGCTCGTCCTTTGGTAATCTTCAGTGAATTGGTGACCCCGTTTGAGCACTAGCCTCAAGCTAACGTTCCTCTTCTATCATGCCACTTGTTGCCATGCAGCACAATCTCTGTAGCCTTATTCAGTGTGGTTCTGGAGCTCTAGGAAGCATTCCAGGTCTCTTAGTACTGGCGGATCTGCTCGACCTTGAGAAACGTACAAGAAGGATGGCCTGTGTGTTTGGGGAGTTGTGAGCAGTGCACCGTTGGGAACACCTAGATGCCGAGACATGGGAGGTGAAGGGGTTTTTTGTGAAACCTGTAGAATGTGGCAACTTGAAACAACTCAAGTATCTCCCTTCGAAAGCACGTTGGAGGTACTAAATAGAGGAAGAAGCATGAGAGTCAGGGCTCTGCGGGCCATTTTGAATATAAGGCTGAAGGGAAACTTTATTTTCCTTATTGGCCTTTAGAGAGTTGTGGGCTCAGTTCTCCCTGAGAAACTCTTTACTTGCGCATGTTCTCTTCATAGCACAATGGGCTTAGTGATGACAAGTGAGTTGCTAGGAGAGAAACTTGGAGGTTGCCATTCCTTGGTAGCTGCTCATCCTTCAGTAATCTGTAGTGAACTGGCGACCCCATTGAACACTAGCCTCAAGCTAACTTTCCTCTTGTATCATGCCGCAGGTTGCAGGCAGCAGACTCCATGTAGCGTTATTTATTGTGGTTCTTGAGCTCCAGGTAGCATTCCAGGTCTCTTAGGACTGGCGGGTCAACACTAGGATGAGCAATGTATTAGAAGGACGGCCGGTGTGTTTGGGCCTTTATGAGCAATGCAGCTTTGGAAGAGCTAGATGCCGAGTCACAGGCTGTGAAGGGCTTCTTTGCTTAAACCTCTTCATTTTTGCAAGTTGAAAGAACTCATGTATCTCCCTTCTTAAGCACCTTGTGGGTACAAAGTAGAGAAAGAATCAGCAAGGTCAATGCTCTGCTGGCCCCTTTGAAGATAAGTCTTGAAGGGAAACTTCATTTTCCTCTTTGGCATTTAGAGAGTTGGGGGCTCAATTCTCCCTGAGAAACACTGTGTAGTTGCACGAGGTCTCTTCATAGCACAATTGCCTTTGTGACCACAAGTGAGTTTCTAGGAAAGAAACTCGGAGTTTGCCATTCTTTGCTGGTGCTCGTCCTTTGGTAATCTTCAGTGAATTGGTGACCCCGTTTGAGCACTAGCCTCAAGCTAACGTTCCTCTTCTATCATGCCACTTGTTGCCATGCAGCACAATCTCTGTAGCCTTATTCAGTGTGGTTCTGGAGCTCTAGGAAGCATTCCAGGTCTCTTAGTACTGGCGGATCTGCTCGACCTTGAGAAACGTACAAGAAGGATGGCCTGTGTGTTTGGGGAGTTGTGAGCAGTGCACCGTTGGGAACACCTAGATGCCGAGACATGGGAGGTGAAGGGGTTTTTTGTGAAACCTGTAGAATGTGGCAACTTGAAACAACTCAAGTATCTCCCTTCGAAAGCACGTTGGAGGTACTAAATAGAGGAAGAAGCATGAGAGTCAGGGCTCTGCGGGCCATTTTGAATATAAGGCTGAAGGGAAACTTTATTTTCCTTATTGGCCTTTAGAGAGTTGTGGGCTCAGTTCTCCCTGAGAAACTCTTTACTTGCGCATGTTCTCTTCATAGCACAATGGGCTTAGTGATGACAAGTGAGTTGCTAGGAGAGAAACTTGGAGGTTGCCATTCCTTGGTAGCTGCTCATCCTTCAGTAATCTGTAGTGAACTGGCGACCCCATTGAACACTAGCCTCAAGCTAACTTTCCTCTTGTATCATGCCACTGTTTGGCATGCAGCAGAATCCATGTAGCTTTATTCAGTGTGGTTCTTTAGCTCTAGGAAGCCTTCCAGGTCTCAGTAATGGTGGGTCTGCACGAGGAGGAGAAACGTCCTAGAAGGACGGCCTGTGTGTTTGGGCATTTCTCAGCAATGTATCGTTGGGAACAGCTAGATGCCGAGCCAGGGGCAGTGAAGGGCTTATTTGCTTAAACCTGTAAATTGTGGCAAGTTGAAACAACGGAAGTATCTCCCTTCTAAAGCACCTTTAAGGTACAAAATAGAGAAAGAACGAGCAGGGTTAAGGCTCTGAGGACCCTGTTAAAATAAGGCTTGAAGGGAAACTTTATTTTCCTCTTTGGGATTTAGAGAGTTGTGGGCTCCATTCCCCCTAACTCTTTAGTTGCACATATTCTCTTCATAGCACAATTGCCTTTGTGATGACAAGTGAGTTTCTAGGAATGAAATATGGAGGTTGCCATTCTTTCGTAGCTGATCATCCTTTGGTACTCTGTAATGAACTGGCGAGCCCATTGAACACTAGCTTCAAGCTAAAGTTCCCCTTGGTTCATGCCGCAGGTTGCAGGCTTCAGAATCCATGTAGCGTTATTCAGTGTGGTTCTTGAGCTCTCGGAAGCATTCCAGGTCTCTTAGTACAGGCGGGTCTGTACTAGGACGAGAAAACTACAGGCAGGATGGCCTGTGTCTTTGGTGAGTTGTGAGCAGTGCACCACTGGGAACAGCTAGATGCCGAGTCATGGGAAGTGATTGGCTTCTTTTCTTACACTCCAAAAAGTAGTCAGTTGAAACAACTCAAGTATCTCCCTTCTAAAGCACCTTGGAAGTACAACGTAGAGAAAGAAACAGCAGAGACAAGGCTCTGTGGGCCCTTTTGTATATGAGGCTTGAAGGGAAACTTTATGTTCCTCATTGGGATTTAGAGAGTTTCGGGCCCAATTCTCCCTGAGAAACACTGTAGTTGCACATGTTCTCTTCATAGCAGAGTTGTCTTTGTGATGACAAGTGAGTTTCTAGGAAAGAAATATGGAGGTTGCCATTCTTTGGTAGCTGCTCATCCTTCCGTAATCGGTAGTGAATGGGCGACCCTAAAGAACACTAGCCTCAAGCTAACTTTCCTCTTGTATCATGCCGCAGGTTGCAGGCAGCAGAATCCATGTAGCGTTATTTATTGTGGTTCTTGAGCTCCAGGTAGCATTCCAGGTCTCTTAGGACTGGCGGGTCAACACTAGGATGAGCAATGTATTAGAAGGACGGCCGGTGTGTTTGGGCCTTTATGAGCAATGCAGCTTTGGAAGAGCTAGATGCCGAGTCACAGGCTGTGAAGGGCTTCTTTGCTTAAACCTCTTCATTTTTGCAAGTTGAAAGAAGTCATGTATCTCCCTTCTTAAGCACCTTGTGGGTACAAAGTAGAGAAAGAATCAGCAAGGTCAATGCTCTGCTGGCCCCTTTGAAGATAAGTCTTGAAGGGAAACTTCATTTTCCTCTTTGGCATTTAGAGAGTTGGGGGCTCAATTCTCCCTGAGAAACACTGTGTAGTTGCACGAGGTCTCTTCATAGCACAATTGCCTTTGTGACCACAAGTGAGTTTCTAGGAAAGAAACTCGGAGTTTGCCATTCTTTGCTGGTGCTCGTCCTTTGGTAATCTTCAGTGAATTGGTGACCCCGTTTGAGCACTAGCCTCAAGCTAACGTTCCTCTTCTATCATGCCACTTGTTGCCATGCAGCACAATCTCTGTAGCCTTATTCAGTGTGGTTCTGGAGCTCTAGGAAGCATTCCAGGTCTCTTAGTACTGGCGGATCTGCTCGACCTTGAGAAACGTACAAGAAGGATGGCCTGTGTGTTTGGGGAGTTGTGAGCAGTGCACCGTTGGGAACACCTAGATGCCGAGACATGGGAGGTGAAGGGGTTTTTTGTGAAACCTGTAGAATGTGGCAACTTGAAACAACTCAAGTATCTCCCTTCGAAAGCACGTTGGAGGTACTAAATAGAGGAAGAAGCATGAGAGTCAGGGCTCTGCGGGCCATTTTGAATATAAGGCTGAAGGGAAACTTTATTTTCCTTATTGGCCTTTAGAGAGTTGTGGGCTCAGTTCTCCCTGAGAAACTCTTTACTTGCGCATGTTCTCTTCATAGCACAATGGGCTTAGTGATGACAAGTGAGTTGCTAGGAGAGAAACTTGGAGGTTGCCATTCCTTGGTAGCTGCTCATCCTTCAGTAATCTGTAGTGAACTGGCGACCCCATTGAACACTAGCCTCAAGCTAACTTTCCTCTTGTATCATGCCGCAGGTTGCAGGCAGCAGACTCCATGTAGCGTTATTTATTGTGGTTCTTGAGCTCCAGGTAGCATTCCAGGTCTCTTAGGACTGGCGGGTCAACACTAGGATGAGCAATGTATTAGAAGGACGGCCGGTGTGTTTGGGCCTTTATGAGCAATGCAGCTTTGGAAGAGCTAGATGCCGAGTCACAGGCTGTGAAGGGCTTCTTTGCTTAAACCTCTTCATTTTTGCAAGTTGAAAGAAGTCATGTATCTCCCTTCTTAAGCACCTTGTGGGTACAAAGTAGAGAAAGAATCAGCAAGGTCAATGCTCTGCTGGCCCCTTTGAAGATAAGTCTTGAAGGGAAACTTCATTTTCCTCTTTGGCATTTAGAGAGTTGGGGGCTCAATTCTCCCTGAGAAACACTGTGTAGTTGCACGAGGTCTCTTCATAGCACAATTGCCTTTGTGACCACAAGTGAGTTTCTAGGAAAGAAACTCGGAGTTTGCCATTCTTTGCTGGTGCTCGTCCTTTGGTAATCTTCAGTGAATTGGTGACCCCGTTTGAGCACTAGCCTCAAGCTAACGTTCCTCTTCTATCATGCCACTTGTTGCCATGCAGCACAATCTCTGTAGCCTTATTCAGTGTGGTTCTGGAGCTCTAGGAAGCATTCCAGGTCTCTTAGTACTGGCGGATCTGCTCGACCTTGAGAAACGTACAAGAAGGATGGCCTGTGTGTTTGGGGAGTTGTGAGCAGTGCACCGTTGGGAACACCTAGAGGCCGAGACATGGGAGGTGAAGGGGTTTTTTGTGAAACCTGTAGAATGTGGCAACTTGAAACAACTCAAGTATCTCCCTTCGAAAGCACGTTGGAGGTACTAAATAGAGGAAGAAGCATGAGAGTCAGGGCTCTGCGGGCCATTTTGAATATAAGGCTGAAGGGAAACTTTATTTTCCTTATTGGCCTTTAGAGAGTTGTGGGCTCAGTTCTCCCTGAGAAACTCTTTACTTGTGCATGTTCTCTTCATAGCACAATGGGCTTAGTGATGACAAGTGAGTTGCTAGGAGAGAAACTTGGAGGTTGCCATTCCTTGGTAGCTGCTCATCCTTCAGTAATCTGTAGTGAACTGGCGACCCCATTGAACACTAGCCTCAAGCTAACTTTCCTCTTGTATCATGCCGCAGGTTGCAGGCAGCAGACTCCATGTAGCGTTATTTATTGTGGTTCTTGAGCTCCAGGTAGCATTCCAGGTCTCTTAGGACTGGCGGGTCAACACTAGGATGAGCAATGTATTAGAAGGACGGCCGGTGTGTTTGGGCCTTTATGAGCAATGCAGCTTTGGAAGAGCTAGATGCCGAGTCACAGGCTGTGAAGGGCTTCTTTGCTTAAACCTCTTCATTTTTGCAAGTTGAAAGAAGTCATGTATCTCCCTTCTTAAGCACCTTGTGGGTACAAAGTAGAGAAAGAATCAGCAAGGTCAATGCTCTGCTGGCCCCTTTGAAGATAAGTCTTGAAGGGAAACTTCATTTTCCTCTTTGGCATTTAGAGAGTTGGGGGCTCAATTCTCCCTGAGAAACACTGTGTAGTTGCACGAGGTCTCTTCATAGCACAATTGCCTTTGTGACCACAAGTGAGTTTCTAGGAAAGAAACTCGGAGTTTGCCATTCTTTGCTGGTGCTCGTCCTTTGGTAATCTTCAGTGAATTGGTGACCCCGTTTGAGCACTAGCCTCAAGCTAACGTTCCTCTTCTATCATGCCACTTGTTGCCATGCAGCACAATCTCTGTAGCCTTATTCAGTGTGGTTCTGGAGCTCTAGGAAGCATTCCAGGTCTCTTAGTACTGGCGGATCTGCTCGACCTTGAGAAACGTACAAGAAGGATGGCCTGTGTGTTTGGGGAGTTGTGAGCAGTGCACCGTTGGGAACACCTAGATGCCGAGACATGGGAGGTGAAGGGGTTTTTTGTGAAACCTGTAGAATGTGGCAACTTGAAACAACTCAAGTATCTCCCTTCGAAAGCACGTTGGAGGTACTAAATAGAGGAAGAAGCATGAGAGTCAGGGCTCTGCGGGCCATTTTGAATATAAGGCTGAAGGGAAACTTTATTTTCCTTATTGGCCTTTAGAGAGTTGTGGGCTCAGTTCTCCCTGAGAAACTCTTTACTTGCGCATGTTCTCTTCATAGCACAATGGGCTTAGTGATGACAAGTGAGTTGCTAGGAGAGAAACTTGGAGGTTGCCATTCCTTGGTAGCTGCTCATCCTTCAGTAATCTGTAGTGAACTGGCGACCCCATTGAACACTAGCCTCAAGCTAACTTTCCTCTTGTATCATGCCGCAGGTTGCAGGCAGCAGACTCCATGTAGCGTTATTTATTGTGGTTCTTGAGCTCCAGGTAGCATTCCAGGTCTCTTAGGACTGGCGGGTCAACACTAGGATGAGCAATGTATTAGAAGGACGGCCGGTGTGTTTGGGCCTTTATGAGCAATGCAGCTTTGGAAGAGCTAGATGCCGAGTCACAGGCTGTGAAGGGCTTCTTTGCTTAAACCTCTTCATTTTTGCAAGTTGAAAGAAGTCATGTATCTCCCTTCTTAAGCACCTTGTGGGTACAAAGTAGAGAAAGAATCAGCAAGGTCAATGCTCTGCTGGCCCCTTTGAAGATAAGTCTTGAAGGGAAACTTCATTTTCCTCTTTGGCATTTAGAGAGTTGGGGGCTCAATTCTCCCTGAGAAACACTGTGTAGTTGCACGAGGTCTCTTCATAGCACAATTGCCTTTGTGACCACAAGTGAGTTTCTAGGAAAGAAACTCGGAGTTTGCCATTCTTTGCTGGTGCTCGTCCTTTGGTAATCTTCAGTGAATTGGTGACCCCGTTTGAGCACTAGCCTCAAGCTAACGTTCCTCTTCTATCATGCCACTTGTTGCCATGCAGCACAATCTCTGTAGCCTTATTCAGTGTGGTTCTGGAGCTCTAGGAAGCATTCCAGGTCTCTTAGTACTGGCGGATCTGCTCGACCTTGAGAAACGTACAAGAAGGATGGCCTGTGTGTTTGGGGAGTTGTGAGCAGTGCACCGTTGGGAACACCTAGATGCCGAGACATGGGAGGTGAAGGGGTTTTTTGTGAAACCTGTAGAATGTGGCAACTTGAAACAACTCAAGTATCTCCCTTCGAAAGCACGTTGGAGGTACTAAATAGAGGAAGAAGCATGAGAGTCAGGGCTCTGCGGGCCATTTTGAATATAAGGCTGAAGGGAAACTTTATTTTCCTTATTGGCCTTTAGAGAGTTGTGGGCTCAGTTCTCCCTGAGAAACTCTTTACTTGCGCATGTTCTCTTCATAGCACAATGGGCTTAGTGATGACAAGTGAGTTGCTAGGAGAGAAACTTGGAGGTTGCCATTCCTTGGTAGCTGCTCATCCTTCAGTAATCTGTAGTGAACTGGCGACCCCATTGAACACTAGCCTCAAGCTAACTTTCCTCTTGTATCATGCCACTGTTTGGCATGCAGCAGAATCCATGTAGCTTTATTCAGTGTGGTTCTTTAGCTCTAGGAAGCCTTCCAGGTCTCAGTAATGGTGGGTCTGCACGAGGAGGAGAAACGTCCTAGAAGGACGGCCTGTGTGTTTGGGCATTTCTCAGCAATGTATCGTTGGGAACAGCTAGATGCCGAGCCAGGGGCAGTGAAGGGCTTATTTGCTTAAACCTGTAAATTGTGGCAAGTTGAAACAACGGAAGTATCTCCCTTCTAAAGCACCTTTAAGGTACCAAATAGAGAAAGAACGAGCAGGGTTAAGGCTCTGAGGACCCTGTTAAAATAAGGCTTGAAGGGAAACTTTATTTTCCTCTTTGGGATTTAGAGAGTTGTGGGCTCCATTCCCCCTAACTCTTTAGTTGCACATATTCTCTTCATAGCACAATTGCCTTTGTGATGACAAGTGAGTTTCTAGGAATGAAATATGGAGGTTGCCATTCTTTCGTAGCTGATCATCCTTTGGTACTCTGTAATGAACTGGCGAGCCCATTGAACACTAGCTTCAAGCTAAAGTTCCCCTTGGTTCATGCCGCAGGTTGCAGGCTTCAGAATCCATGTAGCGTTATTCAGTGTGGTTCTTGAGCTCTCGGAAGCATTCCAGGTCTCTTAGTACAGGCGGGTCTGTACTAGGACGAGAAAACTACAGGCAGGATGGCCTGTGTCTTTGGTGAGTTGTGAGCAGTGCACCACTGGGAACAGCTAGATGCCGAGTCATGGGAAGTGATTGGCTTCTTTTCTTACACTCCAAAAAGTAGTCAGTTGAAACAACTCAAGTATCTCCCTTCTAAAGCACCTTGGAAGTACAACGTAGAGAAAGAAACAGCAGAGACAAGGCTCTGTGGGCCCTTTTGTATATGAGGCTTGAAGGGAAACTTTATGTTCCTCATTGGGATTTAGAGAGTTTCGGGCCCAATTCTCCCTGAGAAACACTGTAGTTGCACATGTTCTCTTCATAGCAGAGTTGTCTTTGTGATGACAAGTGAGTTTCTAGGAAAGAAATATGGAGGTTGCCATTCTTTGGTAGCTGCTCATCCTTCCGTAATCGGTAGTGAATGGGCGACCCTAAAGAACACTAGCCTCAAGCTAACTTTCCTCTTGTATCATGCCGCAGGTTGCAGGCAGCAGAATCCATGTAGCGTTATTTATTGTGGTTCTTGAGCTCCAGGTAGCATTCCAGGTCTCTTAGGACTGGCGGGTCAACACTAGGATGAGCAATGTATTAGAAGGACGGCCGGTGTGTTTGGGCCTTTATGAGCAATGCAGCTTTGGAAGAGCTAGATGCCGAGTCACAGGCTGTGAAGGGCTTCTTTGCTTAAACCTCTTCATTTTTGCAAGTTGAAAGAACTCATGTATCTCCCTTCTTAAGCACCTTGTGGGTACAAAGTAGAGAAAGAATCAGCAAGGTCAATGCTCTGCTGGCCCCTTTGAAGATAAGTCTTGAAGGGAAACTTCATTTTCCTCTTTGGCATTTAGAGAGTTGGGGGCTCAATTCTCCCTGAGAAACACTGTAGTTGCACGAGGTCTCTTCATAGCACAATTGCCTTTGTGACCACAAGTGAGTTTCTAGGAAAGAAACTCGGAGTTTGCCATTCTTTGCTGGTGCTCGTCCTTTGGTAATCTTCAGTGAATTGGTGACCCCGTTTGAGCACTAGCCTCAAGCTAACGTTCCTCTTCTATCATGCCACTTGTTGCCATGCAGCACAATCTCTGTAGCCTTATTCAGTGTGGTTCTGGAGCTCTAGGAAGCATTCCAGGTCTCTTAGTACTGGCGGATCTGCTCGACCTTGAGAAACGTACAAGAAGGATGGCCTGTGTGTTTGGGGAGTTGTGAGCAGTGCACCGTTGGGAACACCTAGATGCCGAGACATGGGAGGTGAAGGGGTTTTTTGTGAAACCTGTAGAATGTGGCAACTTGAAACAACTCAAGTATCTCCCTTCGAAAGCACGTTGGAGGTACTAAATAGAGGAAGAAGCATGAGAGTCAGGGCTCTGCGGGCCATTTTGAATATAAGGCTGAAGGGAAACTTTATTTTCCTTATTGGCCTTTAGAGAGTTGTGGGCTCAGTTCTCCCTGAGAAACTCTTTACTTGCGCATGTTCTCTTCATAGCACAATGGGCTTAGTGATGACAAGTGAGTTGCTAGGAGAGAAACTTGGAGGTTGCCATTCCTTGGTAGCTGCTCATCCTTCAGTAATCTGTAGTGAACTGGCGACCCCATTGAACACTAGCCTCAAGCTAACTTTCCTCTTGTATCATGCCGCAGGTTGCAGGCAGCAGACTCCATGTAGCGTTATTTATTGTGGTTCTTGAGCTCCAGGTAGCATTCCAGGTCTCTTAGGACTGGCGGGTCAACACTAGGATGAGCAATGTATTAGAAGGACGGCCGGTGTGTTTGGGCCTTTATGAGCAATGCAGCTTTGGAAGAGCTAGATGCCGAGTCACAGGCTGTGAAGGGCTTCTTTGCTTAAACCTCTTCATTTTTGCAAGTTGAAAGAACTCATGTATCTCCCTTCTTAAGCACCTTGTGGGTACAAAGTAGAGAAAGAATCAGCAAGGTCAATGCTCTGCTGGCCCCTTTGAAGATAAGTCTTGAAGGGAAACTTCATTTTCCTCTTTGGCATTTAGAGAGTTGGGGGCTCAATTCTCCCTGAGAAACACTGTGTAGTTGCACGAGGTCTCTTCATAGCACAATTGCCTTTGTGACCACAAGTGAGTTTCTAGGAAAGAAACTCGGAGTTTGCCATTCTTTGCTGGTGCTCGTCCTTTGGTAATCTTCAGTGAATTGGTGACCCCGTTTGAGCACTAGCCTCAAGCTAACGTTCCTCTTCTATCATGCCACTTGTTGCCATGCAGCACAATCTCTGTAGCCTTATTCAGTGTGGTTCTGGAGCTCTAGGAAGCATTCCAGGTCTCTTAGTACTGGCGGATCTGCTCGACCTTGAGAAACGTACAAGAAGGATGGCCTGTGTGTTTGGGGAGTTGTGAGCAGTGCACCGTTGGGAACACCTAGATGCCGAGACATGGGAGGTGAAGGGGTTTTTTGTGAAACCTGTAGAATGTGGCAACTTGAAACAACTCAAGTATCTCCCTTCGAAAGCACGTTGGAGGTACTAAATAGAGGAAGAAGCATGAGAGTCAGGGCTCTGCGGGCCATTTTGAATATAAGGCTGAAGGGAAACTTTATTTTCCTTATTGGCCTTTAGAGAGTTGTGGGCTCAGTTCTCCCTGAGAAACTCTTTACTTGCGCATGTTCTCTTCATAGCACAATGGGCTTAGTGATGACAAGTGAGTTGCTAGGAGAGAAACTTGGAGGTTGCCATTCCTTGGTAGCTGCTCATCCTTCAGTAATCTGTAGTGAACTGGCGACCCCATTGAACACTAGCCTCAAGCTAACTTTCCTCTTGTATCATGCCGCAGGTTGCAGGCAGCAGACTCCATGTAGCGTTATTTATTGTGGTTCTTGAGCTCCAGGTAGCATTCCAGGTCTCTTAGGACTGGCGGGTCAACACTAGGATGAGCAATGTATTAGAAGGACGGCCGGTGTGTTTGGGCCTTTATGAGCAATGCAGCTTTGGAAGAGCTAGATGCCGAGTCACAGGCTGTGAAGGGCTTCTTTGCTTAAACCTCTTCATTTTTGCAAGTTGAAAGAAGTCATGTATCTCCCTTCTTAAGCACCTTGTGGGTACAAAGTAGAGAAAGAATCAGCAAGGTCAATGCTCTGCTGGCCCCTTTGAAGATAAGTCTTGAAGGGAAACTTCATTTTCCTCTTTGGCATTTAGAGAGTTGGGGGCTCAATTCTCCCTGAGAAACACTGTGTAGTTGCACGAGGTCTCTTCATAGCACAATTGCCTTTGTGACCACAAGTGAGTTTCTAGGAAAGAAACTCGGAGTTTGCCATTCTTTGCTGGTGCTCGTCCTTTGGTAATCTTCAGTGAATTGGTGACCCCGTTTGAGCACTAGCCTCAAGCTAACGTTCCTCTTCTATCATGCCACTTGTTGCCATGCAGCACAATCTCTGTAGCCTTATTCAGTGTGGTTCTGGAGCTCTAGGAAACATTCCAGGTCTCTTAGTACTGGCGGATCTGCTCGACCTTGAGAAACGTACAAGAAGGATGGCCTGTGTGTTTGGGGAGTTGTGAGCAGTGCACCGTTGGGAACACCTAGATGCCGAGACATGGGAGGTGAAGGGGTTTTTTGTGAAACCTGTAGAATGTGGCAACTTGAAACAACTCAAGTATCTCCCTTCGAAAGCACGTTGGAGGTACTAAATAGAGGAAGAAGAATGAGAGTCAGGGCTCTGCGGGCCGTTTTGAATATAAGGCTGAAGGGAAACTTTATTTTCCTTATTGGCCTTTAGAGAGTTGTGGGCTCAGTTCTCCCTGAGAAACTCTTTACTTGCGCATGTTCTCTTCATAGCACAATGGGCTTAGTGATGACAAGTGAGTTGCTAGGAGAGAAACTTGGAGGTTGCCATTCCTTGGTAGCTGCTCATCCTTCAGTAATCTGTAGTGAACTGGCGACCCCATTGAACACTAGCCTCAAGCTAACTTTCCTCTTGTATCATGCCACTGTTTGGCATGCAGCAGAATCCATGTAGCGTTATTTATTGTGGTTCTTGAGCTCCAGGTAGCATTCCAGGTCTCTTAGGACTGGCGGGTCAACACTAGGATGAGCAATGTATTAGAAGGACGGCCGGTGTGTTTGGGCCTTTATGAGCAATGCAGCTTTGGAAGAGCTAGATGCCGAGTCACAGGCTGTGAAGGGCTTCTTTGCTTAAACCTCTTCATTTTTGCAAGTTGAAAGAAGTCATGTATCTCCCTTCTTAAGCACCTTGTGGGTACAAAGTAGAGAAAGAATCAGCAAGGTCAATGCTCTGCTGGCCCCTTTGAAGATAAGTCTTGAAGGGAAACTTCATTTTCCTCTTTGGCATTTAGAGAGTTGGGGGCTCAATTCTCCCTGAGAAACACTGTGTAGTTGCACGAGGTCTCTTCATAGCACAATTGCCTTTGTGACCACAAGTGAGTTTCTAGGAAAGAAACTCGGAGTTTGCCATTCTTTGCTGGTGCTCGTCCTTTGGTAATCTTCAGTGAATTGGTGACCCCGTTTGAGCACTAGCCTCAAGCTAACGTTCCTCTTCTATCATGCCACTTGTTGCCATGCAGCACAATCTCTGTAGCCTTATTCAGTGTGGTTCTGGAGCTCTAGGAAGCATTCCAGGTCTCTTAGTACTGGCGGATCTGCTCGACCTTGAGAAACGTACAAGAAGGATGGCCTGTGTGTTTGGGGAGTTGTGAGCAGTGCACCGTTGGGAACACCTAGATGCCGAGACATGGGAGGTGAAGGGGTTTTTTGTGAAACCTGTAGAATGTGGCAACTTGAAACAACTCAAGTATCTCCCTTCGAAAGCACGTTGGAGGTACTAAATAGAGGAAGAAGCATGAGAGTCAGGGCTCTGCGGGCCATTTTGAATATAAGGCTGAAGGGAAACTTTATTTTCCTTATTGGCCTTTAGAGAGTTGTGGGCTCAGTTCTCCCTGAGAAACTCTTTACTTGCGCATGTTCTCTTCATAGCACAATGGGCTTAGTGATGACAAGTGAGTTGCTAGGAGAGAAACTTGGAGGTTGCCATTCCTTGGTAGCTGCTCATCCTTCAGTAATCTGTAGTGAACTGGCGACCCCATTGAACACTAGCCTCAAGCTAACTTTCCTCTTGTATCATGCCACTGTTTGGCATGCAGCAGAATCCATGTAGCTTTATTCAGTGTGGTTCTTTAGCTCTAGGAAGCCTTCCAGGTCTCAGTAATGGTGGGTCTGCACGAGGAGGAGAAACGTCCTAGAAGGACGGCCTGTGTGTTTGGGCATTTCTCAGCAATGTATCGTTGGGAACAGCTAGATGCCGAGCCAGGGGCAGTGAAGGGCTTATTTGCTTAAACCTGTAAATTGTGGCAAGTTGAAACAACGGAAGTATCTCCCTTCTAAAGCACCTTTAAGGTACCAAATAGAGAAAGAACGAGCAGGGTTAAGGCTCTGAGGACCCTGTTAAAATAAGGCTTGAAGGGAAACTTTATTTTCCTCTTTGGGATTTAGAGAGTTGTGGGCTCCATTCCCCCTAACTCTTTAGTTGCACATATTCTCTTCATAGCACAATTGCCTTTGTGATGACAAGTGAGTTTCTAGGAATGAAATATGGAGGTTGCCATTCTTTCGTAGCTGATCATCCTTTGGTACTCTGTAATGAACTGGCGAGCCCATTGAACACTAGCTTCAAGCTAAAGTTCCCCTTGGTTCATGCCGCAGGTTGCAGGCTTCAGAATCCATGTAGCGTTATTCAGTGTGGTTCTTGAGCTCTCGGAAGCATTCCAGGTCTCTTAGTACAGGCGGGTCTGTACTAGGACGAGAAAACTACAGGCAGGATGGCCTGTGTCTTTGGTGAGTTGTGAGCAGTGCACCACTGGGAACAGCTAGATGCCGAGTCATGGGAAGTGATTGGCTTCTTTTCTTACACTCCAAAAAGTAGTCAGTTGAAACAACTCAAGTATCTCCCTTCTAAAGCACCTTGGAAGTACAACGTAGAGAAAGAAACAGCAGAGACAAGGCTCTGTGGGCCCTTTTGTATATGAGGCTTGAAGGGAAACTTTATGTTCCTCATTGGGATTTAGAGAGTTTCGGGCCCAATTCTCCCTGAGAAACACTGTAGTTGCACATGTTCTCTTCATAGCAGAGTTGTCTTTGTGATGACAAGTGAGTTTCTAGGAAAGAAATATGGAGGTTGCCATTCTTTGGTAGCTGCTCATCCTTCCGTAATCGGTAGTGAATGGGCGACCCTAAAGAACACTAGCCTCAAGCTAACTTTCCTCTTGTATCATGCCGCAGGTTGCAGGCAGCAGAATCCATGTAGCGTTATTTATTGTGGTTCTTGAGCTCCAGGTAGCATTCCAGGTCTCTTAGGACTGGCGGGTCAACACTAGGATGAGCAATGTATTAGAAGGACGGCCGGTGTGTTTGGGCCTTTATGAGCAATGCAGCTTTGGAAGAGCTAGATGCCGAGTCACAGGCTGTGAAGGGCTTCTTTGCTTAAACCTCTTCATTTTTGCAAGTTGAAAGAACTCATGTATCTCCCTTCTTAAGCACCTTGTGGGTACAAAGTAGAGAAAGAATCAGCAAGGTCAATGCTCTGCTGGCCCCTTTGAAGATAAGTCTTGAAGGGAAACTTCATTTTCCTCTTTGGCATTTAGAGAGTTGGGGGCTCAATTCTCCCTGAGAAACACTGTAGTTGCACGAGGTCTCTTCATAGCACAATTGCCTTTGTGACCACAAGTGAGTTTCTAGGAAAGAAACTCGGAGTTTGCCATTCTTTGCTGGTGCTCGTCCTTTGGTAATCTTCAGTGAATTGGTGACCCCGTTTGAGCACTAGCCTCAAGCTAACGTTCCTCTTCTATCATGCCACTTGTTGCCATGCAGCACAATCTCTGTAGCCTTATTCAGTGTGGTTCTGGAGCTCTAGGAAGCATTCCAGGTCTCTTAGTACTGGCGGATCTGCTCGACCTTGAGAAACGTACAAGAAGGATGGCCTGTGTGTTTGGGGAGTTGTGAGCAGTGCACCGTTGGGAACACCTAGATGCCGAGACATGGGAGGTGAAGGGGTTTTTTGTGAAACCTGTAGAATGTGGCAACTTGAAACAACTCAAGTATCTCCCTTCGAAAGCACGTTGGAGGTACTAAATAGAGGAAGAAGCATGAGAGTCAGGGCTCTGCGGGCCATTTTGAATATAAGGCTGAAGGGAAACTTTATTTTCCTTATTGGCCTTTAGAGAGTTGTGGGCTCAGTTCTCCCTGAGAAACTCTTTACTTGCGCATGTTCTCTTCATAGCACAATGGGCTTAGTGATGACAAGTGAGTTGCTAGGAGAGAAACTTGGAGGTTGCCATTCCTTGGTAGCTGCTCATCCTTCAGTAATCTGTAGTGAACTGGCGACCCCATTGAACACTAGCCTCAAGCTAACTTTCCTCTTGTATCATGCCACTGTTTGGCATGCAGCAGAATCCATGTAGCTTTATTCAGTGTGGTTCTTTAGCTCTAGGAAGCCTTCCAGGTCTCAGTAATGGTGGGTCTGCACGAGGAGGAGAAACGTCCTAGAAGGACGGCCTGTGTGTTTGGGCATTTCTCAGCAATGTATCGTTGGGAACAGCTAGATGCCGAGCCAGGGGCAGTGAAGGGCTTATTTGCTTAAACCTGTAAATTGTGGCAAGTTGAAACAACGGAAGTATCTCCCTTCTAAAGCACCTTTAAGGTACCAAATAGAGAAAGAACGAGCAGGGTTAAGGCTCTGAGGACCCTGTTAAAATAAGGCTTGAAGGGAAACTTTATTTTCCTCTTTGGGATTTAGAGAGTTGTGGGCTCCATTCCCCCTAACTCTTTAGTTGCACATATTCTCTTCATAGCACAATTGCCTTTGTGATGACAAGTGAGTTTCTAGGAATGAAATATGGAGGTTGCCATTCTTTCGTAGCTGATCATCCTTTGGTACTCTGTAATGAACTGGCGAGCCCATTGAACACTAGCTTCAAGCTAAAGTTCCCCTTGGTTCATGCCGCAGGTTGCAGGCTTCAGAATCCATGTAGCGTTATTCAGTGTGGTTCTTGAGCTCTCGGAAGCATTCCAGGTCTCTTAGTACAGGCGGGTCTGTACTAGGACGAGAAAACTACAGGCAGGATGGCCTGTGTCTTTGGTGAGTTGTGAGCAGTGCACCACTGGGAACAGCTAGATGCCGAGTCATGGGAAGTGATTGGCTTCTTTTCTTACACTCCAAAAAGTAGTCAGTTGAAACAACTCAAGTATCTCCCTTCTAAAGCACCTTGGAAGTACAACGTAGAGAAAGAAACAGCAGAGACAAGGCTCTGTGGGCCCTTTTGTATATGAGGCTTGAAGGGAAACTTTATGTTCCTCATTGGGATTTAGAGAGTTTCGGGCCCAATTCTCCCTGAGAAACACTGTAGTTGCACATGTTCTCTTCATAGCAGAGTTGTCTTTGTGATGACAAGTGAGTTTCTAGGAAAGAAATATGGAGGTTGCCATTCTTTGGTAGCTGCTCATCCTTCCGTAATCGGTAGTGAATGGGCGACCCTAAAGAACACTAGCCTCAAGCAAACTTTCCTCTTGTATCATGCCGCAGGTTGCAGGCAGCAGAATCCATGTAGCGTTATTTATTGTGGTTCTTGAGCTCCAGGTAGCATTCCAGGTCTCTTAGGACTGGCGGGTCAACACTAGGATGAGCAATGTATTAGAAGGACGGCCGGTGTGTTTGGGCCTTTATGAGCAATGCAGCTTTGGAAGAGCTAGATGCCGAGTCACAGGCTGTGAAGGGCTTCTTTGCTTAAACCTCTTCATTTTTGCAAGTTGAAAGAACTCATGTATCTCCCTTCTTAAGCACCTTGTGGGTACAAAGTAGAGAAAGAATCAGCAAGGTCAATGCTCTGCTGGCCCCTTTGAAGATAAGTCTTGAAGGGAAACTTCATTTTCCTCTTTGGCATTTAGAGAGTTGGGGGCTCAATTCTCCCTGAGAAACACTGTAGTTGCACGAGGTCTCTTCATAGCACAATTGCCTTTGTGACCACAAGTGAGTTTCTAGGAAAGAAACTCGGAGTTTGCCATTCTTTGCTGGTGCTCGTCCTTTGGTAATCTTCAGTGAATTGGTGACCCCGTTTGAGCACTAGCCTCAAGCTAACGTTCCTCTTCTATCATGCCACTTGTTGCCATGCAGCACAATCTCTGTAGCCTTATTCAGTGTGGTTCTGGAGCTCTAGGAAGCATTCCAGGTCTCTTAGTACTGGCGGATCTGCTCGACCTTGAGAAACGTACAAGAAGGATGGCCTGTGTGTTTGGGGAGTTGTGAGCAGTGCACCGTTGGGAACACCTAGATGCCGAGACATGGGAGGTGAAGGGGTTTTTTGTGAAACCTGTAGAATGTGGCAACTTGAAACAACTCAAGTATCTCCCTTCGAAAGCACGTTGGAGGTACTAAATAGAGGAAGAAGCATGAGAGTCAGGGCTCTGCGGGCCATTTTGAATATAAGGCTGAAGGGAAACTTTATTTTCCTTATTGGCCTTTAGAGAGTTGTGGGCTCAGTTCTCCCTGAGAAACTCTTTACTTGCGCATGTTCTCTTCATAGCACAATGGGCTTAGTGATGACAAGTGAGTTGCTAGGAGAGAAACTTGGAGGTTGCCATTCCTTGGTAGCTGCTCATCCTTCAGTAATCTGTAGTGAACTGGCGACCCCATTGAACACTAGCCTCAAGCTAACTTTCCTCTTGTATCATGCCGCAGGTTGCAGGCAGCAGACTCCATGTAGCGTTATTTATTGTGGTTCTTGAGCTCCAGGTAGCATTCCAGGTCTCTTAGGACTGGCGGGTCAACACTAGGATGAGCAATGTATTAGAAGGACGGCCGGTGTGTTTGGGCCTTTATGAGCAATGCAGCTTTGGAAGAGCTAGATGCCGAGTCACAGGCTGTGAAGGGCTTCTTTGCTTAAACCTCTTCATTTTTGCAAGTTGAAAGAACTCATGTATCTCCCTTCTTAAGCACCTTGTGGGTACAAAGTAGAGAAAGAATCAGCAAGGTCAATGCTCTGCTGGCCCCTTTGAAGATAAGTCTTGAAGGGAAACTTCATTTTCCTCTTTGGCATTTAGAGAGTTGGGGGCTCAATTCTCCCTGAGAAACACTGTGTAGTTGCACGAGGTCTCTTCATAGCACAATTGCCTTTGTGACCACAAGTGAGTTTCTAGGAAAGAAACTCGGAGTTTGCCATTCTTTGCTGGTGCTCGTCCTTTGGTAATCTTCAGTGAATTGGTGACCCCGTTTGAGCACTAGCCTCAAGCTAACGTTCCTCTTCTATCATGCCACTTGTTGCCATGCAGCACAATCTCTGTAGCCTTATTCAGTGTGGTTCTGGAGCTCTAGGAAACATTCCAGGTCTCTTAGTACTGGCGGATCTGCTCGACCTTGAGAAACGTACAAGAAGGATGGCCTGTGTGTTTGGGGAGTTGTGAGCAGTGCACCGTTGGGAACACCTAGATGCCGAGACATGGGAGGTGAAGGGGTTTTTTGTGAAACCTGTAGAATGTGGCAACTTGAAACAACTCAAGTATCTCCCTTCGAAAGCACGTTGGAGGTACTAAATAGAGGAAGAAGCATGAGAGTCAGGGCTCTGCGGGCCATTTTGAATATAAGGCTGAAGGGAAACTTTATTTTCCTTATTGGCCTTTAGAGAGTTGTGGGCTCAGTTCTCCCTGAGAAACTCTTTACTTGCGCATGTTCTCTTCATAGCACAATGGGCTTAGTGATGACAAGTGAGTTGCTAGGAGAGAAACTTGGAGGTTGCCATTCCTTGGTAGCTGCTCATCCTTCAGTAATCTGTAGTGAACTGGCGACCCCATTGAACACTAGCCTCAAGCTAACTTTCCTCTTGTATCATGCCACTGTTTGGCATGCAGCAGAATCCATGTAGCGTTATTTATTGTGGTTCTTGAGCTCCAGGTAGCATTCCAGGTCTCTTAGGACTGGCGGGTCAACACTAGGATGAGCAATGTATTAGAAGGACGGCCGGTGTGTTTGGGCCTTTATGAGCAATGCAGCTTTGGAAGAGCTAGATGCCGAGTCACAGGCTGTGAAGGGCTTCTTTGCTTAAACCTCTTCATTTTTGCAAGTTGAAAGAACTCATGTATCTCCCTTCTTAAGCACCTTGTGGGTACAAAGTAGAGAAAGAATCAGCAAGGTCAATGCTCTGCTGGCCCCTTTGAAGATAAGTCTTGAAGGGAAACTTCATTTTCCTCTTTGGCATTTAGAGAGTTGGGGGCTCAATTCTCCCTGAGAAACACTGTGTAGTTGCACGAGGTCTCTTCATAGCACAATTGCCTTTGTGACCACAAGTGAGTTTCTAGGAAAGAAACTCGGAGTTTGCCATTCTTTGCTGGTGCTCGTCCTTTGGTAATCTTCAGTGAATTGGTGACCCCGTTTGAGCACTAGCCTCAAGCTAACGTTCCTCTTCTATCATGCCACTTGTTGCCATGCAGCACAATCTCTGTAGCCTTATTCAGTGTGGTTCTGGAGCTCTAGGAAGCATTCCAGGTCTCTTAGTACTGGCGGATCTGCTCGACCTTGAGAAACGTACAAGAATGATGGCCTGTGTGTTTGGGGAGTTGTGAGCAGTGCACCGTTGGGAACACCTAGATGCCGAGACATGGGAGGTGAAGGGGTTTTTTGTGAAACCTGTAGAATGTGGCAACTTGAAACAACTCAAGTATCTCCCTTCGAAAGCACGTTGGAGGTACTAAATAGAGGAAGAAGCATGAGAGTCAGGGCTCTGCGGGCCATTTTGAATATAAGGCTGAAGGGAAACTTTATTTTCCTTATTGGCCTTTAGAGAGTTGTGGGCTCAGTTCTCCCTGAGAAACTCTTTACTTGCGCATGTTCTCTTCATAGCACAATGGGCTTAGTGATGACAAGTGAGTTGCTAGGAGAGAAACTTGGAGGTTGCCATTCCTTGGTAGCTGCTCATCCTTCAGTAATCTGTAGTGAACTGGCGACCCCATTGAACACTAGCCTCAAGCTAACTTTCCTCTTGTATCATGCCACTGTTTGGCATGCAGCAGAATCCATGTAGCTTTATTCAGTGTGGTTCTTTAGCTCTAGGAAGCCTTCCAGGTCTCAGTAATGGTGGGTCTGCACGAGGAGGAGAAACGTCCTAGAAGGACGGCCTGTGTGTTTGGGCATTTCTCAGCAATGTATCGTTGGGAACAGCTAGATGCCGAGCCAGGGGCAGTGAAGGGCTTATTTGCTTAAACCTGTAAATTGTGGCAAGTTGAAACAACGGAAGTATCTCCCTTCTAAAGCACCTTTAAGGTACCAAATAGAGAAAGAACGAGCAGGGTTAAGGCTCTGAGGACCCTGTTAAAATAAGGCTTGAAGGGAAACTTTATTTTCCTCTTTGGGATTTAGAGAGTTGTGGGCTCCATTCCCCCTAACTCTTTAGTTGCACATATTCTCTTCATAGCACAATTGCCTTTGTGATGACAAGTGAGTTTCTAGGAATGAAATATGGAGGTTGCCATTCTTTCGTAGCTGATCATCCTTTGGTACTCTGTAATGAACTGGCGAGCCCATTGAACACTAGCTTCAAGCTAAAGTTCCCCTTGGTTCATGCCGCAGGTTGCAGGCTTCAGAATCCATGTAGCGTTATTCAGTGTGGTTCTTGAGCTCTCGGAAGCATTCCAGGTCTCTTAGTACAGGCGGGTCTGTACTAGGACGAGAAAACTACAGGCAGGATGGCCTGTGTCTTTGGTGAGTTGTGAGCAGTGCACCACTGGGAACAGCTAGATGCCGAGTCATGGGAAGTGATTGGCTTCTTTTCTTACACTCCAAAAAGTAGTCAGTTGAAACAACTCAAGTATCTCCCTTCTAAAGCACCTTGGAAGTACAACGTAGAGAAAGAAACAGCAGAGACAAGGCTCTGTGGGCCCTTTTGTATATGAGGCTTGAAGGGAAACTTTATGTTCCTCATTGGGATTTAGAGAGTTTCGGGCCCAATTCTCCCTGAGAAACACTGTAGTTGCACATGTTCTCTTCATAGCAGAGTTGTCTTTGTGATGACAAGTGAGTTTCTAGGAAAGAAATATGGAGGTTGCCATTCTTTGGTAGCTGCTCATCCTTCCGTAATCGGTAGTGAATGGGCGACCCTAAAGAACACTAGCCTCAAGCTAACTTTCCTCTTGTATCATGCCGCAGGTTGCAGGCAGCAGAATCCATGTAGCGTTATTTATTGTGGTTCTTGAGCTCCAGGTAGCATTCCAGGTCTCTTAGGACTGGCGGGTCAACACTAGGATGAGCAATGTATTAGAAGGACGGCCGGTGTGTTTGGGCCTTTATGAGCAATGCAGCTTTGGAAGAGCTAGATGCCGAGTCACAGGCTGTGAAGGGCTTCTTTGCTTAAACCTCTTCATTTTTGCAAGTTGAAAGAACTCATGTATCTCCCTTCTTAAGCACCTTGTGGGTACAAAGTAGAGAAAGAATCAGCAAGGTCAATGCTCTGCTGGCCCCTTTGAAGATAAGTCTTGAAGGGAAACTTCATTTTCCTCTTTGGCATTTAGAGAGTTGGGGGCTCAATTCTCCCTGAGAAACACTGTAGTTGCACGAGGTCTCTTCATAGCACAATTGCCTTTGTGACCACAAGTGAGTTTCTAGGAAAGAAACTCGGAGTTTGCCATTCTTTGCTGGTGCTCGTCCTTTGGTAATCTTCAGTGAATTGGTGACCCCGTTTGAGCACTAGCCTCAAGCTAACGTTCCTCTTCTATCATGCCACTTGTTGCCATGCAGCACAATCTCTGTAGCCTTATTCAGTGTGGTTCTGGAGCTCTAGGAAGCATTCCAGGTCTCTTAGTACTGGCGGATCTGCTCGACCTTGAGAAACGTACAAGAAGGATGGCCTGTGTGTTTGGGGAGTTGTGAGCAGTGCACCGTTGGGAACACCTAGATGCCGAGACATGGGAGGTGAAGGGGTTTTTTGTGAAACCTGTAGAATGTGGCAACTTGAAACAACTCAAGTATCTCCCTTCGAAAGCACGTTGGAGGTACTAAATAGAGGAAGAAGCATGAGAGTCAGGGCTCTGCGGGCCATTTTGAATATAAGGCTGAAGGGAAACTTTATTTTCCTTATTGGCCTTTAGAGAGTTGTGGGCTCAGTTCTCCCTGAGAAACTCTTTACTTGCGCATGTTCTCTTCATAGCACAATGGGCTTAGTGATGACAAGTGAGTTGCTAGGAGAGAAACTTGGAGGTTGCCATTCCTTGGTAGCTGCTCATCCTTCAGTAATCTGTAGTGAACTGGCGACCCCATTGAACACTAGCCTCAAGCTAACTTTCCTCTTGTATCATGCCACTGTTTGGCATGCAGCAGAATCCATGTAGCTTTATTCAGTGTGGTTCTTTAGCTCTAGGAAGCCTTCCAGGTCTCAGTAATGGTGGGTCTGCACGAGGAGGAGAAACGTCCTAGAAGGACGGCCTGTGTGTTTGGGCATTTCTCAGCAATGTATCGTTGGGAACAGCTAGATGCCGAGCCAGGGGCAGTGAAGGGCTTATTTGCTTAAACCTGTAAATTGTGGCAAGTTGAAACAACGGAAGTATCTCCCTTCTAAAGCACCTTTAAGGTACAAAATAGAGAAAGAACGAGCAGGGTTAAGGCTCTGAGGACCCTGTTAAAATAAGGCTTGAAGGGAAACTTTATTTTCCTCTTTGGGATTTAGAGAGTTGTGGGCTCCATTCCCCCTAACTCTTTAGTTGCACATATTCTCTTCATAGCACAATTGCCTTTGTGATGACAAGTGAGTTTCTAGGAATGAAATATGGAGGTTGCCATTCTTTCGTAGCTGATCATCCTTTGGTACTCTGTAATGAACTGGCGAGCCCATTGAACACTAGCTTCAAGCTAAAGTTCCCCTTGGTTCATGCCGCAGGTTGCAGGCTTCAGAATCCATGTAGCGTTATTCAGTGTGGTTCTTGAGCTCTCGGAAGCATTCCAGGTCTCTTAGTACAGGCGGGTCTGTACTAGGACGAGAAAACTACAGGCAGGATGGCCTGTGTCTTTGGTGAGTTGTGAGCAGTGCACCACTGGGAACAGCTAGATGCCGAGTCATGGGAAGTGATTGGCTTCTTTTCTTACACTCCAAAAAGTAGTCAGTTGAAACAACTCAAGTATCTCCCTTCTAAAGCACCTTGGAAGTACAACGTAGAGAAAGAAACAGCAGAGACAAGGCTCTGTGGGCCCTTTTGTATATGAGGCTTGAAGGGAAACTTTATGTTCCTCATTGGGATTTAGAGAGTTTCGGGCCCAATTCTCCCTGAGAAACACTGTAGTTGCACATGTTCTCTTCATAGCAGAGTTGTCTTTGTGATGACAAGTGAGTTTCTAGGAAAGAAATATGGAGGTTGCCATTCTTTGGTAGCTGCTCATCCTTCCGTAATCGGTAGTGAATGGGCGACCCTAAAGAACACTAGCCTCAAGCTAACTTTCCTCTTGTATCATGCCGCAGGTTGCAGGCAGCAGAATCCATGTAGCGTTATTTATTGTGGTTCTTGAGCTCCAGGTAGCATTCCAGGTCTCTTAGGACTGGCGGGTCAACACTAGGATGAGCAATGTATTAGAAGGACGGCCGGTGTGTTTGGGCCTTTATGAGCAATGCAGCTTTGGAAGAGCTAGATGCCGAGTCACAGGCTGTGAAGGGCTTCTTTGCTTAAACCTCTTCATTTTTGCAAGTTGAAAGAACTCATGTATCTCCCTTCTTAAGCACCTTGTGGGTACAAAGTAGAGAAAGAATCAGCAAGGTCAATGCTCTGCTGGCCCCTTTGAAGATAAGTCTTGAAGGGAAACTTCATTTTCCTCTTTGACATTTAGAGAGTTGGGGGCTCAATTCTCCCTGAGAAACACTGTAGTTGCACGAGGTCTCTTCATAGCACAATTGCCTTTGTGACCACAAGTGAGTTTCTAGGAAAGAAACTCGGAGTTTGCCATTCTTTGCTGGTGCTCGTCCTTTGGTAATCTTCAGTGAATTGGTGACCCCGTTTGAGCACTAGCCTCAAGCTAACGTTCCTCTTCTATCATGCCACTTGTTGCCATGCAGCACAATCTCTGTAGCCTTATTCAGTGTGGTTCTGGAGCTCTAGGAAGCATTCCAGGTCTCTTAGTACTGGCGGATCTGCTCGACCTTGAGAAACGTACAAGAAGGATGGCCTGTGTGTTTGGGGAGTTGTGAGCAGTGCACCGTTGGGAACACCTAGATGCCGAGACATGGGAGGTGAAGGGGTTTTTTGTGAAACCTGTAGAATGTGGCAACTTGAAACAACTCAAGTATCTCCCTTCGAAAGCACGTTGGAGGTACTAAATAGAGGAAGAAGCATGAGAGGGCTCTGCGGGCCATTTTGAATATAAGGCTGAAGGGAAACTTTATTTTCCTTATTGGCCTTTAGAGAGTTGTGGGCTCAGTTCTCCCTGAGAAACTCTTTACTTGCGCATGTTCTCTTCATAGCACAATGGGCTTAGTGATGACAAGTGAGTTGCTAGGAGAGAAACTTGGAGGTTGCCATTCCTTGGTAGCTGCTCATCCTTCAGTAATCTGTAGTGAACTGGCGACCCCATTGAACACTAGCCTCAAGCTAACTTTCCTCTTGTATCATGCCGCAGGTTGCAGGCAGCAGACTCCATGTAGCGTTATTTATTGTGGTTCTTGAGCTCCAGGTAGCATTCCAGGTCTCTTAGGACTGGCGGGTCAACACTAGGATGAGCAATGTATTAGAAGGACGGCCGGTGTGTTTGGGCCTTTATGAGCAATGCAGCTTTGGAAGAGCTAGATGCCGAGTCACAGGCTGTGAAGGGCTCTTTGCTTAAACCTCTTCATTTTTGCAAGTTGAAAGAACTCATGTATCTCCCTTCTTAAGCACCTTGTGGGTACAAAGTAGAGAAAGAATCAGCAAGGTCAATGCTCTGCTGGCCCCTTTGAAGATAAGTCTTGAAGGGAAACTTCATTTTCCTCTTTGGCATTTAGAGAGTTGGGGGCTCAATTCTCCCTGAGAAACACTGTGTAGTTGCACGAGGTCTCTTCATAGCACAATTGCCTTTGTGACCACAAGTGAGTTTCTAGGAAAGAAACTCGGAGTTTGCCATTCTTTGCTGGTGCTCGTCCTTTGGTAATCTTCAGTGAATTGGTGACCCCGTTTGAGCACTAGCCTCAAGCTAACGTTCCTCTTCTATCATGCCACTTGTTGCCATGCAGCACAATCTCTGTAGCCTTATTCAGTGTGGTTCTGGAGCTCTAGGAAGCATTCCAGGTCTCTTAGTACTGGCGGATCTGCTCGACCTTGAGAAACGTACAAGAAGGATGGCCTGTGTGTTTGGGGAGTTGTGAGCAGTGCACCGTTGGGAACACCTAGATGCCGAGACATGGGAGGTGAAGGGGTTTTTTGTGAAACCTGTAGAATGTGGCAACTTGAAACAACTCAAGTATCTCCCTTCGAAAGCACGTTGGAGGTACTAAATAGAGGAAGAAGCATGAGAGTCAGGGCTCTGCGGGCCATTTTGAATATAAGGCTGAAGGGAAACTTTATTTTCCTTATTGGCCTTTAGAGAGTTGTGGGCTCAGTTCTCCCTGAGAAACTCTTTACTTGCGCATGTTCTCTTCATAGCACAATGGGCTTAGTGATGACAAGTGAGTTGCTAGGAGAGAAACTTGGAGGTTGCCATTCCTTGGTAGCTGCTCATCCTTCAGTAATCTGTAGTGAACTGGCGACCCCATTGAACACTAGCCTCAAGCTAACTTTCCTCTTGTATCATGCCGCAGGTTGCAGGCAGCAGACTCCATGTAGCGTTATTTATTGTGGTTCTTGAGCTCCAGGTAGCATTCCAGGTCTCTTAGGACTGGCGGGTCAACACTAGGATGAGCAATGTATTAGAAGGACGGCCGGTGTGTTTGGGCCTTTATGAGCAATGCAGCTTTGGAAGAGCTAGATGCCGAGTCACAGGCTGTGAAGGGCTTCTTTGCTTAAACCTCTTCATTTTTGCAAGTTGAAAGAACTCATGTATCTCCCTTCTTAAGCACCTTGTGGGTACAAAGTAGAGAAAGAATCAGCAAGGTCAATGCTCTGCTGGCCCCTTTGAAGATAAGTCTTGAAGGGAAACTTCATTTTCCTCTTTGGCATTTAGAGAGTTGGGGGCTCAATTCTCCCTGAGAAACACTGTGTAGTTGCACGAGGTCTCTTCATAGCACAATTGCCTTTGTGACCACAAGTGAGTTTCTAGGAAAGAAACTCGGAGTTTGCCATTCTTTGCTGGTGCTCGTCCTTTGGTAATCTTCAGTGAATTGGTGACCCCGTTTGAGCACTAGCCTCAAGCTAACGTTCCTCTTCTATCATGCCACTTGTTGCCATGCAGCACAATCTCTGTAGCCTTATTCAGTGTGGTTCTGGAGCTCTAGGAAGCATTCCAGGTCTCTTAGTACTGGCGGATCTGCTCGACCTTGAGAAACGTACAAGAATGATGGCCTGTGTGTTTGGGGAGTTGTGAGCAGTGCACCGTTGGGAACACCTAGATGCCGAGACATGGGAGGTGAAGGGGTTTTTTGTGAAACCTGTAGAATGTGGCAACTTGAAACAACTCAAGTATCTCCCTTCGAAAGCACGTTGGAGGTACTAAATAGAGGAAGAAGCATGAGAGTCAGGGCTCTGCGGGCCATTTTGAATATAAGGCTGAAGGGAAACTTTATTTTCCTTATTGGCCTTTAGAGAGTTGTGGGCTCAGTTCTCCCTGAGAAACTCTTTACTTGCGCATGTTCTCTTCATAGCACAATGGGCTTAGTGATGACAAGTGAGTTGCTAGGAGAGAAACTTGGAGGTTGCCATTCCTTGGTAGCTGCTCATCCTTCAGTAATCTGTAGTGAACTGGCGACCCCATTGAACACTAGCCTCAAGCTAACTTTCCTCTTGTATCATGCCACTGTTTGGCATGCAGCAGAATCCATGTAGCTTTATTCAGTGTGGTTCTTTAGCTCTAGGAAGCCTTCCAGGTCTCAGTAATGGTGGGTCTGCACGAGGAGGAGAAACGTCCTAGAAGGACGGCCTGTGTGTTTGGGCATTTCTCAGCAATGTATCGTTGGGAACAGCTAGATGCCGAGCCAGGGGCAGTGAAGGGCTTATTTGCTTAAACCTGTAAATTGTGGCAAGTTGAAACAACGGAAGTATCTCCCTTCTAAAGCACCTTTAAGGTACAAAATAGAGAAAGAACGAGCAGGGTTAAGGCTCTGAGGACCCTGTTAAAATAAGGCTTGAAGGGAAACTTTATTTTCCTCTTTGGGATTTAGAGAGTTGTGGGCTCCATTCCCCCTAACTCTTTAGTTGCACATATTCTCTTCATAGCACAATTGCCTTTGTGATGACAAGTGAGTTTCTAGGAATGAAATATGGAGGTTGCCATTCTTTCGTAGCTGATCATCCTTTGGTACTCTGTAATGAACTGGCGAGCCCATTGAACACTAGCTTCAAGCTAAAGTTCCCCTTGGTTCATGCCGCAGGTTGCAGGCTTCAGAATCCATGTAGCGTTATTCAGTGTGGTTCTTGAGCTCTCGGAAGCATTCCAGGTCTCTTAGTACAGGCGGGTCTGTACTAGGACGAGAAAACTACAGGCAGGATGGCCTGTGTCTTTGGTGAGTTGTGAGCAGTGCACCACTGGGAACAGCTAGATGCCGAGTCATGGGAAGTGATTGGCTTCTTTTCTTACACTCCAAAAAGTAGTCAGTTGAAACAACTCAAGTATCTCCCTTCTAAAGCACCTTGGAAGTACAACGTAGAGAAAGAAACAGCAGAGACAAGGCTCTGTGGGCCCTTTTGTATATGAGGCTTGAAGGGAAACTTTATGTTCCTCATTGGGATTTAGAGAGTTTCGGGCCCAATTCTCCCTGAGAAACACTGTAGTTGCACATGTTCTCTTCATAGCAGAGTTGTCTTTGTGATGACAAGTGAGTTTCTAGGAAAGAAATATGGAGGTTGCCATTCTTTGGTAGCTGCTCATCCTTCCGTAATCGGTAGTGAATGGGCGACCCTAAAGAACACTAGCCTCAAGCTAACTTTCCTCTTGTATCATGCCGCAGGTTGCAGGCAGCAGAATCCATGTAGCGTTATTTATTGTGGTTCTTGAGCTCCAGGTAGCATTCCAGGTCTCTTAGGACTGGCGGGTCAACACTAGGATGAGCAATGTATTAGAAGGACGGCCGGTGTGTTTGGGCCTTTATGAGCAATGCAGCTTTGGAAGAGCTAGATGCCGAGTCACAGGCTGTGAAGGGCTTCTTTGCTTAAACCTCTTCATTTTTGCAAGTTGAAAGAACTCATGTATCTCCCTTCTTAAGCACCTTGTGGGTACAAAGTAGAGAAAGAATCAGCAAGGTCAATGCTCTGCTGGCCCCTTTGAAGATAAGTCTTGAAGGGAAACTTCATTTTCCTCTTTGGCATTTAGAGAGTTGGGGGCTCAATTCTCCCTGAGAAACACTGTAGTTGCACGAGGTCTCTTCATAGCACAATTGCCTTTGTGACCACAAGTGAGTTTCTAGGAAAGAAACTCGGAGTTTGCCATTCTTTGCTGGTGCTCGTCCTTTGGTAATCTTCAGTGAATTGGTGACCCCGTTTGAGCACTAGCCTCAAGCTAACGTTCCTCTTCTATCATGCCACTTGTTGCCATGCAGCACAATCTCTGTAGCCTTATTCAGTGTGGTTCTGGAGCTCTAGGAAGCATTCCAGGTCTCTTAGTACTGGCGGATCTGCTCGACCTTGAGAAACGTACAAGAAGGATGGCCTGTGTGTTTGGGGAGTTGTGAGCAGTGCACCGTTGGGAACACCTAGATGCCGAGACATGGGAGGTGAAGGGGTTTTTTGTGAAACCTGTAGAATGTGGCAACTTGAAACAACTCAAGTATCTCCCTTCGAAAGCACGTTGGAGGTACTAAATAGAGGAAGAAGCATGAGAGTCAGGGCTCTGCGGGCCATTTTGAATATAAGGCTGAAGGGAAACTTTATTTTCCTTATTGGCCTTTAGAGAGTTGTGGGCTCAGTTCTCCCTGAGAAACTCTTTACTTGCGCATGTTCTCTTCATAGCACAATGGGCTTAGTGATGACAAGTGAGTTGCTAGGAGAGAAACTTGGAGGTTGCCATTCCTTGGTAGCTGCTCATCCTTCAGTAATCTGTAGTGAACTGGCGACCCCATTGAACACTAGCCTCAAGCTAACTTTCCTCTTGTATCATGCCACTGTTTGGCATGCAGCAGAATCCATGTAGCTTTATTCAGTGTGGTTCTTTAGCTCTAGGAAGCCTTCCAGGTCTCAGTAATGGTGGGTCTGCACGAGGAGGAGAAACGTCCTAGAAGGACGGCCTGTGTGTTTGGGCATTTCTCAGCAATGTATCGTTGGGAACAGCTAGATGCCGAGCCAGGGGCAGTGAAGGGCTTATTTGCTTAAACCTGTAAATTGTGGCAAGTTGAAACAACGGAAGTATCTCCCTTCTAAAGCACCTTTAAGGTACAAAATAGAGAAAGAACGAGCAGGGTTAAGGCTCTGAGGACCCTGTTAAAATAAGGCTTGAAGGGAAACTTTATTTTCCTCTTTGGGATTTAGAGAGTTGTGGGCTCCATTCCCCCTAACTCTTTAGTTGCACATATTCTCTTCATCGCACAATTGCCTTTGTGATGACAAGTGAGTTTCTAGGAATGAAATATGGAGGTTGCCATTCTTTCGTAGCTGATCATCCGTTGGTACTCTGTAATGAACTGGCGAGCCCATTGAACACTAGCTTCAAGCTAAAGTTCCCCTTGGTTCATGCCGCAGGTTGCAGGCTTCAGAATCCATGTAGCGTTATTCAGTGTGGTTCTTGAGCTCTCGGAAGCATTCCAGGTCTCTTAGTACAGGCGGGTCTGTACTAGGACGAGAAAACTACAGGCAGGATGGCCTGTGTCTTTGGTGAGTTGTGAGCAGTGCACCACTGGGAACAGCTAGATGCCGAGTCATGGGAAGTGATTGGCTTCTTTTCTTACACTCCAAAAAGTAGTCAGTTGAAACAACTCAAGTATCTCCCTTCTAAAGCACCTTGGAAGTACAACGTAGAGAAAGAAACAGCAGAGACAAGGCTCTGTGGGCCCTTTTGTATATGAGGCTTGAAGGGAAACTTTATGTTCCTCATTGGGATTTAGAGAGTTTCGGGCCCAATTCTCCCTGAGAAACACTGTAGTTGCACATGTTCTCTTCATAGCAGAGTTGTCTTTGTGATGACAAGTGAGTTTCTAGGAAAGAAATATGGAGGTTGCCATTCTTTGGTAGCTGCTCATCCTTCCGTAATCGGTAGTGAATGGGCGACCCTAAAGAACACTAGCCTCAAGCTAACTTTCCTCTTGTATCATGCCGCAGGTTGCAGGCAGCAGAATCCATGTAGCGTTATTTATTGTGGTTCTTGAGCTCCAGGTAGCATTCCAGGTCTCTTAGGACTGGCGGGTCAACACTAGGATGAGCAATGTATTAGAAGGACGGCCGGTGTGTTTGGGCCTTTATGAGCAATGCAGCTTTGGAAGAGCTAGATGCCGAGTCACAGGCTGTGAAGGGCTTCTTTGCTTAAACCTCTTCATTTTTGCAAGTTGAAAGAAGTCATGTATCTCCCTTCTTAAGCACCTTGTGGGTACAAAGTAGAGAAAGAATCAGCAAGGTCAATGCTCTGCTGGCCCCTTTGAAGATAAGTCTTGAAGGGAAACTTCATTTTCCTCTTTGGCATTTAGAGAGTTGGGGGCTCAATTCTCCCTGAGAAACACTGTAGTTGCACGAGGTCTCTTCATAGCACAATTGCCTTTGTGACCACAAGTGAGTTTCTAGGAAAGAAACTCGGAGTTTGCCATTCTTTGCTGGTGCTCGTCCTTTGGTAATCTTCAGTGAATTGGTGACCCCGTTTGAGCACTAGCCTCAAGCTAACGTTCCTCTTCTATCATGCCACTTGTTGCCATGCAGCACAATCTCTGTAGCCTTATTCAGTGTGGTTCTGGAGCTCTAGGAAGCATTCCAGGTCTCTTAGTACTGGCGGATCTGCTCGACCTTGAGAAACGTACAAGAAGGATGGCCTGTGTGTTTGGGGAGTTGTGAGCAGTGCACCGTTGGGAACACCTAGATGCCGAGACATGGGAGGTGAAGGGGTTTTTTGTGAAACCTGTAGAATGTGGCAACTTGAAACAACTCAAGTATCTCCCTTCGAAAGCACGTTGGAGGTACTAAATAGAGGAAGAAGCATGAGAGTCAGGGCTCTGCGGGCCATTTTGAATATAAGGCTGAAGGGAAACTTTATTTTCCTTATTGGCCTTTAGAGAGTTGTGGGCTCAGTTCTCCCTGAGAAACTCTTTACTTGCGCATGTTCTCTTCATAGCACAATGGGCTTAGTGATGACAAGTGAGTTGCTAGGAGAGAAACTTGGAGGTTGCCATTCCTTGGTAGCTGCTCATCCTTCAGTAATCTGTAGTGAACTGGCGACCCCATTGAACACTAGCCTCAAGCTAACTTTCCTCTTGTATCATGCCGCAGGTTGCAGGCAGCAGACTCCATGTAGCGTTATTTATTGTGGTTCTTGAGCTCCAGGTAGCATTCCAGGTCTCTTAGGACTGGCGGGTCAACACTAGGATGAGCAATGTATTAGAAGGACGGCCGGTGTGTTTGGGCCTTTATGAGCAATGCAGCTTTGGAAGAGCTAGATGCCGAGTCACAGGCTGTGAAGGGCTTCTTTGCTTAAACCTCTTCATTTTTGCAAGTTGAAAGAAGTCATGTATCTCCCTTCTTAAGCACCTTGTGGGTACAAAGTAGAGAAAGAATCAGCAAGGTCAATGCTCTGCTGGCCCCTTTGAAGATAAGTCTTGAAGGGAAACTTCATTTTCCTCTTTGGCATTTAGAGAGTTGGGGGCTCAATTCTCCCTGAGAAACACTGTGTAGTTGCACGAGGTCTCTTCATAGCACAATTGCCTTTGTGACCACAAGTGAGTTTCTAGGAAAGAAACTCGGAGTTTGCCATTCTTTGCTGGTGCTCGTCCTTTGGTAATCTTCAGTGAATTGGTGACCCCGTTTGAGCACTAGCCTCAAGCTAACGTTCCTCTTCTATCATGCCACTTGTTGCCATGCAGCACAATCTCTGTAGCCTTATTCAGTGTGGTTCTGGAGCTCTAGGAAGCATTCCAGGTCTCTTAGTACTGGCGGATCTGCTCGACCTTGAGAAACGTACAAGAAGGATGGCCTGTGTGTTTGGGGAGTTGTGAGCAGTGCACCGTTGGGAACACCTAGATGCCGAGACATGGGAGGTGAAGGGGTTTTTTGTGAAACCTGTAGAATGTGGCAACTTGAAACAACTCAAGTATCTCCCTTCGAAAGCACGTTGGAGGTACTAAATAGAGGAAGAAGCATGAGAGTCAGGGCTCTGCGGGCCATTTTGAATATAAGGCTGAAGGGAAACTTTATTTTCCTTATTGGCCTTTAGAGAGTTGTGGGCTCAGTTCTCCCTGAGAAACTCTTTACTTGCGCATGTTCTCTTCATAGCACAATGGGCTTAGTGATGACAAGTGAGTTGCTAGGAGAGAAACTTGGAGGTTGCCATTCCTTGGTAGCTGCTCATCCTTCAGTAATCTGTAGTGAACTGGCGACCCCATTGAACACTAGCCTCAAGCTAACTTTCCTCTTGTATCATGCCACTGTTTGGCATGCAGCAGAATCCATGTAGCTTTATTCAGTGTGGTTCTTTAGCTCTAGGAAGCCTTCCAGGTCTCAGTAATGGTGGGTCTGCACGAGGAGGAGAAACGTCCTAGAAGGACGGCCTGTGTGTTTGGGCATTTCTCAGCAATGTATCGTTGGGAACAGCTAGATGCCGAGCCAGGGGCAGTGAAGGGCTTATTTGCTTAAACCTGTAAATTGTGGCAAGTTGAAACAACGGAAGTATCTCCCTTCTAAAGCACCTTTAAGGTACAAAATAGAGAAAGAACGAGCAGGGTTAAGGCTCTGAGGACCCTGTTAAAATAAGGCTTGAAGGGAAACTTTATTTTCCTCTTTGGGATTTAGAGAGTTGTGGGCTCCATTCCCCCTAACTCTTTAGTTGCACATATTCTCTTCATAGCACAATTGCCTTTGTGATGACAAGTGAGTTTCTAGGAATGAAATATGGAGGTTGCCATTCTTTCGTAGCTGATCATCCTTTGGTACTCTGTAATGAACTGGCGAGCCCATTGAACACTAGCTTCAAGCTAAAGTTCCCCTTGGTTCATGCCGCAGGTTGCAGGCTTCAGAATCCATGTAGCGTTATTCAGTGTGGTTCTTGAGCTCTCGGAAGCATTCCAGGTCTCTTAGTACAGGCGGGTCTGTACTAGGACGAGAAAACTACAGGCAGGATGGCCTGTGTCTTTGGTGAGTTGTGAGCAGTGCACCACTGGGAACAGCTAGATGCCGAGTCATGGGAAGTGATTGGCTTCTTTTCTTACACTCCAAAAAGTAGTCAGTTGAAACAACTCAAGTATCTCCCTTCTAAAGCACCTTGGAAGTACAACGTAGAGAAAGAAACAGCAGAGACAAGGCTCTGTGGGCCCTTTTGTATATGAGGCTTGAAGGGAAACTTTATGTTCCTCATTGGGATTTAGAGAGTTTCGGGCCCAATTCTCCCTGAGAAACACTGTAGTTGCACATGTTCTCTTCATAGCAGAGTTGTCTTTGTGATGACAAGTGAGTTTCTAGGAAAGAAATATGGAGGTTGCCATTCTTTGGTAGCTGCTCATCCTTCCGTAATCGGTAGTGAATGGGCGACCCTAAAGAACACTAGCCTCAAGCTAACTTTCCTCTTGTATCATGCCGCAGGTTGCAGGCAGCAGAATCCATGTAGCGTTATTTATTGTGGTTCTTGAGCTCCAGGTAGCATTCCAGGTCTCTTAGGACTGGCGGGTCAATACTAGGATGAGCAATGTATTAGAAGGACGGCCGGTGTGTTTGGGCCTTTATGAGCAATGCAGCTTTGGAAGAGCTAGATGCCGAGTCACAGGCTGTGAAGGGCTTCTTTGCTTAAACCTCTTCATTTTTGCAAGTTGAAAGAACTCATGTATCTCCCTTCTTAAGCACCTTGTGGGTACAAAGTAGAGAAAGAATCAGCAAGGTCAATGCTCTGCTGGCCCCTTTGAAGATAAGTCTTGAAGGGAAACTTCATTTTCCTCTTTGGCATTTAGAGAGTTGGGGGCTCAATTCTCCCTGAGAAACACTGTAGTTGCACGAGGTCTCTTCATAGCACAATTGCCTTTGTGACCACAAGTGAGTTTCTAGGAAAGAAACTCGGAGTTTGCCATTCTTTGCTGGTGCTCGTCCTTTGGTAATCTTCAGTGAATTGGTGACCCCGTTTGAGCACTAGCCTCAAGCTAACGTTCCTCTTCTATCATGCCACTTGTTGCCATGCAGCACAATCTCTGTAGCCTTATTCAGTGTGGTTCTGGAGCTCTAGGAAGCATTCCAGGTCTCTTAGTACTGGCGGATCTGCTCGACCTTGAGAAACGTACAAGAAGGATGGCCTGTGTGTTTGGGGAGTTGTGAGCAGTGCACCGTTGGGAACACCTAGATGCCGAGACATGGGAGGTGAAGGGGTTTTTTGTGAAACCTGTAGAATGTGGCAACTTGAAACAACTCAAGTATCTCCCTTCGAAAGCACGTTGGAGGTACTAAATAGAGGAAGAAGCATGAGAGTCAGGGCTCTGCGGGCCATTTTGAATATAAGGCTGAAGGGAAACTTTATTTTCCTTATTGGCCTTTAGAGAGTTGTGGGCTCAGTTCTCCCTGAGAAACTCTTTACTTGCGCATGTTCTCTTCATAGCACAATGGGCTTAGTGATGACAAGTGAGTTGCTAGGAGAGAAACTTGGAGGTTGCCATTCCTTGGTAGCTGCTCATCCTTCAGTAATCTGTAGTGAACTGGCGACCCCATTGAACACTAGCCTCAAGCTAACTTTCCTCTTGTATCATGCCGCAGGTTGCAGGCAGCAGACTCCATGTAGCGTTATTTATTGTGGTTCTTGAGCTCCAGGTAGCATTCCAGGTCTCTTAGGACTGGCGGGTCAACACTAGGATGAGCAATGTATTAGAAGGACGGCCGGTGTGTTTGGGCCTTTATGAGCAATGCAGCTTTGGAAGAGCTAGATGCCGAGTCACAGGCTGTGAAGGGCTTCTTTGCTTAAACCTCTTCATTTTTGCAAGTTGAAAGAAGTCATGTATCTCCCTTCTTAAGCACCTTGTGGGTACAAAGTAGAGAAAGAATCAGCAAGGTCAATGCTCTGCTGGCCCCTTTGAAGATAAGTCTTGAAGGGAAACTTCATTTTCCTCTTTGGCATTTAGAGAGTTGGGGGCTCAATTCTCCCTGAGAAACACTGTGTAGTTGCACGAGGTCTCTTCATAGCACAATTGCCTTTGTGACCACAAGTGAGTTTCTAGGAAAGAAACTCGGAGTTTGCCATTCTTTGCTGGTGCTCGTCCTTTGGTAATCTTCAGTGAATTGGTGACCCCGTTTGAGCACTAGCCTCAAGCTAACGTTCCTCTTCTATCATGCCACTTGTTGCCATGCAGCACAATCTCTGTAGCCTTATTCAGTGTGGTTCTGGAGCTCTAGGAAGCATTCCAGGTCTCTTAGTACTGGCGGATCTGCTCGACCTTGAGAAACGTACAAGAAGGATGGCCTGTGTGTTTGGGGAGTTGTGAGCAGTGCACCGTTGGGAACACCTAGATGCCGAGACATGGGAGGTGAAGGGGTTTTTTGTGAAACCTGTAGAATGTGGCAACTTGAAACAACTCAAGTATCTCCCTTCGAAAGCACGTTGGAGGTACTAAATAGAGGAAGAAGCATGAGAGTCAGGGCTCTGCGGGCCATTTTGAATATAAGGCTGAAGGGAAACTTTATTTTCCTTATTGGCCTTTAGAGAGTTGTGGGCTCAGTTCTCCCTGAGAAACTCTTTACTTGCGCATGTTCTCTTCATAGCACAATTGGCTTAGTGATGACAAGTGAGTTGCTAGGAGAGAAACTTGGAGGTTGCCATTCCTTGGTAGCTGCTCATCCTTCAGTAATCTGTAGTGAACTGGCGACCCCATTGAACACTAGCCTCAAGCTAACTTTCCTCTTGTATCATGCCACTGTTTGGCATGCAGCAGAATCCATGTAGCTTTATTCAGTGTGGTTCTTTAGCTCTAGGAAGCCTTCCAGGTCTCAGTAATGGTGGGTCTGCACGAGGAGGAGAAACGTCCTAGAAGGACGGCCTGTGTGTTTGGGCATTTCTCAGCAATGTATCGTTGGGAACAGCTAGATGCCGAGCCAGGGGCAGTGAAGGGCTTATTTGCTTAAACCTGTAAATTGTGGCAAGTTGAAACAACGGAAGTATCTCCCTTCTAAAGCACCTTTAAGGTACAAAATAGAGAAAGAACGAGCAGGGTTAAGGCTCTGAGGACCCTGTTAAAATAAGGCTTGAAGGGAAACTTTATTTTCCTCTTTGGGATTTAGAGAGTTGTGGGCTCCATTCCCCCTAACTCTTTAGTTGCACATATTCTCTTCATAGCACAATTGCCTTTGTGATGACAAGTGAGTTTCTAGGAATGAAATATGGAGGTTGCCATTCTTTCGTAGCTGATCATCCTTTGGTACTCTGTAATGAACTGGCGAGCCCATTGAACACTAGCTTCAAGCTAAAGTTCCCCTTGGTTCATGCCGCAGGTTGCAGGCTTCAGAATCCATGTAGCGTTATTCAGTGTGGTTCTTGAGCTTTCGGAAGCATTCCAGGTCTCTTAGTACAGGCGGGTCTGTACTAGGACGAGAAAACTACAGGCAGGATGGCCTGTGTGTTTGGTGAGTTGTGAGCAGTGCACCACTGGGAACAGCTAGATGCCGAGTCATGGGAAGTGATTGGCTTCTTTTCTTACACTCCAAAAAGTAGTCAGTTGAAACAACTCAAGTATCTCTCTTCTAAAGCACCTTGGAAGTACCACGTAGAGAAAGAAACAGCAGAGACAAGGCTCTGTGGGCCCTTTTGTATATGAGGCTTGAAGGGAAACTTTATGTTCCTCATTGGGATTTAGAGAGTTTCGGGCCCAATTCTCCCTGAGAAACACTGTAGTTGCACATGTTCTCTTCATAGCAGAGTTGTCTTTGTGATGACAAGTGAGTTTCTAGGAAAGAAATATGGAGGTTGCCATTCTTTGGTAGCTGCTCATCCTTCCGTAATCGGTAGTGAATGGGCGACCCTAAAGAACACTAGCCTCAAGCTAACTTTCCTCTTGTATCATGCCGCAGGTTGCAGGCAGCAGAATCCATGTAGCGTTATTTATTGTGGTTCTTGAGCTCCAGGTAGCATTCCAGGTCTCTTAGGACTGGCGGGTCAACACTAGGATGAGCAATGTATTAGAAGGACGGCCGGTGTGTTTGGGCCTTTATGAGCAATGCAGCTTTGGAAGAGCTAGATGCCGAGTCACAGGCTGTGAAGGGCTTCTTTGCTTAAACCTCTTCATTTTTGCAAGTTGAAAGAAGTCATGTATCTCCCTTCTTAAGCACCTTGTGGGTACAAAGTAGAGAAAGAATCAGCAAGGTCAATGCTCTGCTGGCCCCTTTGAAGATAAGTCTTGAAGGGAAACTTCATTTTCCTCTTTGGCATTTAGAGAGTTGGGGGCTCAATTCTCCCTGAGAAACACTGTAGTTGCACGAGGTCTCTTCATAGCACAATTGCCTTTGTGACCACAAGTGAGTTTCTAGGAAAGAAACTCGGAGTTTGCCATTCTTTGCTGGTGCTCGTCCTTTGGTAATCTTCAGTGAATTGGTGACCCCGTTTGAGCACTAGCCTCAAGCTAACGTTCCTCTTCTATCATGCCACTTGTTGCCATGCAGCACAATCTCTGTAGCCTTATTCAGTGTGGTTCTGGAGCTCTAGGAAGCATTCCAGGTCTCTTAGTACTGGCGGATCTGCTCGACCTTGAGAAACGTACAAGAAGGATGGCCTGTGTGTTTGGGGAGTTGTGAGCAGTGCACCGTTGGGAACACCTAGATGCCGAGACATGGGAGGTGAAGGGGTTTTTTGTGAAACCTGTAGAATGTGGCAACTTGAAACAACTCAAGTATCTCCCTTCGAAAGCACGTTGGAGGTACTAAATAGAGGAAGAAGCATGAGAGTCAGGGCTCTGCGGGCCATTTTGAATATAAGGCTGAAGGGAAACTTTATTTTCCTTATTGGCCTTTAGAGAGTTGTGGGCTCAGTTCTCCCTGAGAAACTCTTTACTTGCGCATGTTCTCTTCATAGCACAATTGGCTTAGTGATGACAAGTGAGTTGCTAGGAGAGAAACTTGGAGGTTGCCATTCCTTGGTAGCTGCTCATCCTTCAGTAATCTGTAGTGAACTGGCGACCCCATTGAACACTAGCCTCAAGCTAACTTTCCTCTTGTATCATGCCGCAGGTTGCAGGCAGCAGACTCCATGTAGCGTTATTTATTGTGGTTCTTGAGCTCCAGGTAGCATTCCAGGTCTCTTAGGACTGGCGGGTCAACACTAGGATGAGCAATGTATTAGAAGGACGGCCGGTGTGTTTGGGCCTTTATGAGCAATGCAGCTTTGGAAGAGCTAGATGCCGAGTCACAGGCTGTGAAGGGCTTCTTTGCTTAAACCTCTTCATTTTTGCAAGTTGAAAGAAGTCATGTATCTCCCTTCTTAAGCACCTTGTGGGTACAAAGTAGAGAAAGAATCAGCAAGGTCAATGCTCTGCTGGCCCCTTTGAAGATAAGTCTTGAAGGGAAACTTCATTTTCCTCTTTGGCATTTAGAGAGTTGGGGGCTCAATTCTCCCTGAGAAACACTGTGTAGTTGCACGAGGTCTCTTCATAGCACAATTGCCTTTGTGACCACAAGTGAGTTTCTAGGAAAGAAACTCGGAGTTTGCCATTCTTTGCTGGTGCTCGTCCTTTGGTAATCTTCAGTGAATTGGTGACCCCGTTTGAGCACTAGCCTCAAGCTAACGTTCCTCTTCTATCATGCCACTTGTTGCCATGCAGCACAATCTCTGTAGCCTTATTCAGTGTGGTTCTGGAGCTCTAGGAAGCATTCCAGGTCTCTTAGTACTGGCGGATCTGCTCGACCTTGAGAAACGTACAAGAAGGATGGCCTGTGTGTTTGGGGAGTTGTGAGCAGTGCACCGTTGGGAACACCTAGATGCCGAGACATGGGAGGTGAAGGGGTTTTTTGTGAAACCTGTAGAATGTGGCAACTTGAAACAACTCAAGTATCTCCCTTCGAAAGCACGTTGGAGGTACTAAATAGAGGAAGAAGCATGAGAGTCAGGGCTCTGCGGGCCATTTTGAATATAAGGCTGAAGGGAAACTTTATTTTCCTTATTGGCCTTTAGAGAGTTGTGGGCTCAGTTCTCCCTGAGAAACTCTTTACTTGCGCATGTTCTCTTCATAGCACAATTGGCTTAGTGATGACAAGTGAGTTGCTAGGAGAGAAACTTGGAGGTTGCCATTCCTTGGTAGCTGCTCATCCTTCAGTAATCTGTAGTGAACTGGCGACCCCATTGAACACTAGCCTCAAGCTAACTTTCCTCTTGTATCATGCCACTGTTTGGCATGCAGCAGAATCCATGTAGCTTTATTCAGTGTGGTTCTTTAGCTCTAGGAAGCCTTCCAGGTCTCAGTAATGGTGGGTCTGCACGAGGAGGAGAAACGTCCTAGAAGGACGGCCTGTGTGTTTGGGCATTTCTCAGCAATGTATCGTTGGGAACAGCTAGATGCCGAGCCAGGGGCAGTGAAGGGCTTATTTGCTTAAACCTGTAAATTGTGGCAAGTTGAAACAACGGAAGTATCTCCCTTCTAAAGCACCTTTAAGGTACAAAATAGAGAAAGAACGAGCAGGGTTAAGGCTCTGAGGACCCTGTTAAAATAAGGCTTGAAGGGAAACTTTATTTTCCTCTTTGGGATTTAGAGAGTTGTGGGCTCCATTCCCCCTAACTCTTTAGTTGCACATATTCTCTTCATAGCACAATTGCCTTTGTGATGACAAGTGAGTTTCTAGGAATGAAATATGGAGGTTGCCATTCTTTCGTAGCTGATCATCCTTTGGTACTCTGTAATGAACTGGCGAGCCCATTGAACACTAGCTTCAAGCTAAAGTTCCCCTTGGTTCATGCCGCAGGTTGCAGGCTTCAGAATCCATGTAGCGTTATTCAGTGTGGTTCTTGAGCTTTCGGAAGCATTCCAGGTCTCTTAGTACAGGCGGGTCTGTACTAGGACGAGAAAACTACAGGCAGGATGGCCTGTGTGTTTGGTGAGTTGTGAGCAGTGCACCACTGGGAACAGCTAGATGCCGAGTCATGGGAAGTGATTGGCTTCTTTTCTTACACTCCAAAAAGTAGTCAGTTGAAACAACTCAAGTATCTCTCTTCTAAAGCACCTTGGAAGTACCACGTAGAGAAAGAAACAGCAGAGACAAGGCTCTGTGGGCCCTTTTGTATATGAGGCTTGAAGGGAAACTTTATGTTCCTCATTGGGATTTAGAGAGTTTCGGGCCCAATTCTCCCTGAGAAACACTGTAGTTGCACATGTTCTCTTCATAGCAGAGTTGTCTTTGTGATGACAAGTGAGTTTCTAGGAAAGAAATATGGAGGTTGCCATTCTTTGGTAGCTGCTCATCCTTCCGTAATCGGTAGTGAATGGGCGACCCTAAAGAACACTAGCCTCAAGCTAACTTTCCTCTTGTATCATGCCGCAGGTTGCAGGCAGCAGAATCCATGTAGCGTTATTTATTGTGGTTCTTGAGCTCCAGGTAGCATTCCAGGTCTCTTAGGACTGGCGGGTCAACACTAGGATGAGCAATGTATTAGAAGGACGGCCGGTGTGTTTGGGCCTTTATGAGCAATGCAGCTTTGGAAGAGCTAGATGCCGAGTCACAGGCTGTGAAGGGCTTCTTTGCTTAAACCTCTTCATTTTTGCAAGTTGAAAGAAGTCATGTATCTCCCTTCTTAAGCACCTTGTGGGTACAAAGTAGAGAAAGAATCAGCAAGGTCAATGCTCTGCTGGCCCCTTTGAAGATAAGTCTTGAAGGGAAACTTCATTTTCCTCTTTGGCATTTAGAGAGTTGGGGGCTCAATTCTCCCTGAGAAACACTGTAGTTGCACGAGGTCTCTTCATAGCACAATTGCCTTTGTGACCACAAGTGAGTTTCTAGGAAAGAAACTCGGAGTTTGCCATTCTTTGCTGGTGCTCGTCCTTTGGTAATCTTCAGTGAATTGGTGACCCCGTTTGAGCACTAGCCTCAAGCTAACGTTCCTCTTCTATCATGCCACTTGTTGCCATGCAGCACAATCTCTGTAGCCTTATTCAGTGTGGTTCTGGAGCTCTAGGAAGCATTCCAGGTCTCTTAGTACTGGCGGATCTGCTCGACCTTGAGAAACGTACAAGAAGGATGGCCTGTGTGTTTGGGGAGTTGTGAGCAGTGCACCGTTGGGAACACCTAGATGCCGAGACATGGGAGGTGAAGGGGTTTTTTGTGAAACCTGTAGAATGTGGCAACTTGAAACAACTCAAGTATCTCCCTTCGAAAGCACGTTGGAGGTACTAAATAGAGGAAGAAGCATGAGAGTCAGGGCTCTGCGGGCCATTTTGAATATAAGGCTGAAGGGAAACTTTATTTTCCTTATTGGCCTTTAGAGAGTTGTGGGCTCAGTTCTCCCTGAGAAACTCTTTACTTGCGCATGTTCTCTTCATAGCACAATTGGCTTAGTGATGACAAGTGAGTTGCTAGGAGAGAAACTTGGAGGTTGCCATTCCTTGGTAGCTGCTCATCCTTCAGTAATCTGTAGTGAACTGGCGACCCCATTGAACACTAGCCTCAAGCTAACTTTCCTCTTGTATCATGCCGCAGGTTGCAGGCAGCAGACTCCATGTAGCGTTATTTATTGTGGTTCTTGAGCTCCAGGTAGCATTCCAGGTCTCTTAGGACTGGCGGGTCAACACTAGGATGAGCAATGTATTAGAAGGACGGCCGGTGTGTTTGGGCCTTTATGAGCAATGCAGCTTTGGAAGAGCTAGATGCCGAGTCACAGGCTGTGAAGGGCTTCTTTGCTTAAACCTCTTCATTTTTGCAAGTTGAAAGAAGTCATGTATCTCCCTTCTTAAGCACCTTGTGGGTACAAAGTAGAGAAAGAATCAGCAAGGTCAATGCTCTGCTGGCCCCTTTGAAGATAAGTCTTGAAGGGAAACTTCATTTTCCTCTTTGGCATTTAGAGAGTTGGGGGCTCAATTCTCCCTGAGAAACACTGTGTAGTTGCACGAGGTCTCTTCATAGCACAATTGCCTTTGTGACCACAAGTGAGTTTCTAGGAAAGAAACTCGGAGTTTGCCATTCTTTGCTGGTGCTCGTCCTTTGGTAATCTTCAGTGAATTGGTGACCCCGTTTGAGCACTAGCCTCAAGCTAACGTTCCTCTTCTATCATGCCACTTGTTGCCATGCAGCACAATCTCTGTAGCCTTATTCAGTGTGGTTCTGGAGCTCTAGGAAGCATTCCAGGTCTCTTAGTACTGGCGGATCTGCTCGACCTTGAGAAACGTACAAGAAGGATGGCCTGTGTGTTTGGGGAGTTGTGAGCAGTGCACCGTTGGGAACACCTAGATGCCGAGACATGGGAGGTGAAGGGGTTTTTTGTGAAACCTGTAGAATGTGGCAACTTGAAACAACTCAAGCATCTCCCTTCGAAAGCACGTTGGAGGTACTAAATAGAGGAAGAAGCATGAGAGTCAGGGCTCTGCGGGCCATTTTGAATATAAGGCTGAAGGGAAACTTTATTTTCCTTATTGGCCTTTAGAGAGTTGTGGGCTCAGTTCTCCCTGAGAAACTCTTTACTTGCGCATGTTCTCTTCATAGCACAATGGGCTTAGTGATGACAAGTGAGTTGCTAGGAGAGAAACTTGGAGGTTGCCATTCCTTGGTAGCTGCTCATCCTTCAGTAATCTGTAGTGAACTGGCGACCCCATTGAACACTAGCCTCAAGCTAACTTTCCTCTTGTATCATGCCACTGTTTGGCATGCAGCAGAATCCATGTAGCTTTATTCAGTGTGGTTCTTTAGCTCTAGGAAGCCTTCCAGGTCTCAGTAATGGTGGGTCTGCACGAGGAGGAGAAACGTCCTAGAAGGACGGCCTGTGTGTTTGGGCATTTCTCAGCAATGTATCGTTGGGAACAGCTAGATGCCGAGCCAGGGGCAGTGAAGGGCTTATTTGCTTAAACCTGTAAATTGTGGCAAGTTGAAACAACGGAAGTATCTCCCTTCTAAAGCACCTTTAAGGTACAAAATAGAGAAAGAACGAGCAGGGTTAAGGCTCTGAGGACCCTGTTAAAATAAGGCTTGAAGGGAAACTTTATTTTCCTCTTTGGGATTTAGAGAGTTGTGGGCTCCATTCCCCCTAACTCTTTAGTTGCACATATTCTCTTCATAGCACAATTGCCTTTGTGATGACAAGTGAGTTTCTAGGAATGAAATATGGAGGTTGCCATTCTTTCGTAGCTGATCATCCTTTGGTACTCTGTAATGAACTGGCGAGCCCATTGAACACTAGCTTCAAGCTAAAGTTCCCCTTGGTTCATGCCGCAGGTTGCAGGCTTCAGAATCCATGTAGCGTTATTCAGTGTGGTTCTTGAGCTCTCGGAAGCATTCCAGGTCTCTTAGTACAGGCGGGTCTGTACTAGGACGAGAAAACTACAGGCAGGATGGCCTGTGTCTTTGGTGAGTTGTGAGCAGTGCACCACTGGGAACAGCTAGATGCCGAGTCATGGGAAGTGATTGGCTTCTTTTCTTACACTCCAAAAAGTAGTCAGTTGAAACAACTCAAGTATCTCCCTTCTAAAGCACCTTGGAAGTACAACGTAGAGAAAGAAACAGCAGAGACAAGGCTCTGTGGGCCCTTTTGTATATGAGGCTTGAAGGGAAACTTTATGTTCCTCATTGGGATTTAGAGAGTTTCGGGCCCAATTCTCCCTGAGAAACACTGTAGTTGCACATGTTCTCTTCATAGCAGAGTTGTCTTTGTGATGACAAGTGAGTTTCTAGGAAAGAAATATGGAGGTTGCCATTCTTTGGTAGCTGCTCATCCTTCCGTAATCGGTAGTGAATGGGCGACCCTAAAGAACACTAGCCTCAAGCTAACTTTCCTCTTGTATCATGCCGCAGGTTGCAGGCAGCAGAATCCATGTAGCGTTATTTATTGTGGTTCTTGAGCTCCAGGTAGCATTCCAGGTCTCTTAGGACTGGCGGGTCAATACTAGGATGAGCAATGTATTAGAAGGACGGCCGGTGTGTTTGGGCCTTTATGAGCAATGCAGCTTTGGAAGAGCTAGATGCCGAGTCACAGGCTGTGAAGGGCTTCTTTGCTTAAACCTCTTCATTTTTGCAAGTTGAAAGAACTCATGTATCTCCCTTCTTAAGCACCTTGTGGGTACAAAGTAGAGAAAGAATCAGCAAGGTCAATGCTCTGCTGGCCCCTTTGAAGATAAGTCTTGAAGGGAAACTTCATTTTCCTCTTTGGCATTTAGAGAGTTGGGGGCTCAATTCTCCCTGAGAAACACTGTAGTTGCACGAGGTCTCTTCATAGCACAATTGCCTTTGTGACCACAAGTGAGTTTCTAGGAAAGAAACTCGGAGTTTGCCATTCTTTGCTGGTGCTCGTCCTTTGGTAATCTTCAGTGAATTGGTGACCCCGTTTGAGCACTAGCCTCAAGCTAACGTTCCTCTTCTATCATGCCACTTGTTGCCATGCAGCACAATCTCTGTAGCCTTATTCAGTGTGGTTCTGGAGCTCTAGGAAGCATTCCAGGTCTCTTAGTACTGGCGGATCTGCTCGACCTTGAGAAACGTACAAGAAGGATGGCCTGTGTGTTTGGGGAGTTGTGAGCAGTGCACCGTTGGGAACACCTAGATGCCGAGACATGGGAGGTGAAGGGGTTTTTTGTGAAACCTGTAGAATGTGGCAACTTGAAACAACTCAAGTATCTCCCTTCGAAAGCACGTTGGAGGTACTAAATAGAGGAAGAAGCATGAGAGTCAGGGCTCTGCGGGCCATTTTGAATATAAGGCTGAAGGGAAACTTTATTTTCCTTATTGGCCTTTAGAGAGTTGTGGGCTCAGTTCTCCCTGAGAAACTCTTTACTTGCGCATGTTCTCTTCATAGCACAATGGGCTTAGTGATGACAAGTGAGTTGCTAGGAGAGAAACTTGGAGGTTGCCATTCCTTGGTAGCTGCTCATCCTTCAGTAATCTGTAGTGAACTGGCGACCCCATTGAACACTAGCCTCAAGCTAACTTTCCTCTTGTATCATGCCGCAGGTTGCAGGCAGCAGACTCCATGTAGCGTTATTTATTGTGGTTCTTGAGCTCCAGGTAGCATTCCAGGTCTCTTAGGACTGGCGGGTCAACACTAGGATGAGCAATGTATTAGAAGGACGGCCGGTGTGTTTGGGCCTTTATGAGCAATGCAGCTTTGGAAGAGCTAGATGCCGAGTCACAGGCTGTGAAGGGCTTCTTTGCTTAAACCTCTTCATTTTTGCAAGTTGAAAGAAGTCATGTATCTCCCTTCTTAAGCACCTTGTGGGTACAAAGTAGAGAAAGAATCAGCAAGGTCAATGCTCTGCTGGCCCCTTTGAAGATAAGTCTTGAAGGGAAACTTCATTTTCCTCTTTGGCATTTAGAGAGTTGGGGGCTCAATTCTCCCTGAGAAACACTGTGTAGTTGCACGAGGTCTCTTCATAGCACAATTGCCTTTGTGACCACAAGTGAGTTTCTAGGAAAGAAACTCGGAGTTTGCCATTCTTTGCTGGTGCTCGTCCTTTGGTAATCTTCAGTGAATTGGTGACCCCGTTTGAGCACTAGCCTCAAGCTAACGTTCCTCTTCTATCATGCCACTTGTTGCCATGCAGCACAATCTCTGTAGCCTTATTCAGTGTGGTTCTGGAGCTCTAGGAAGCATTCCAGGTCTCTTAGTACTGGCGGATCTGCTCGACCTTGAGAAACGTACAAGAAGGATGGCCTGTGTGTTTGGGGAGTTGTGAGCAGTGCACCGTTGGGAACACCTAGATGCCGAGACATGGGAGGTGAAGGGGTTTTTTGTGAAACCTGTAGAATGTGGCAACTTGAAACAACTCAAGTATCTCCCTTCGAAAGCACGTTGGAGGTACTAAATAGAGGAAGAAGCATGAGAGTCAGGGCTCTGCGGGCCATTTTGAATATAAGGCTGAAGGGAAACTTTATTTTCCTTATTGGCCTTTAGAGAGTTGTGGGCTCAGTTCTCCCTGAGAAACTCTTTACTTGCGCATGTTCTCTTCATAGCACAATTGGCTTAGTGATGACAAGTGAGTTGCTAGGAGAGAAACTTGGAGGTTGCCATTCCTTGGTAGCTGCTCATCCTTCAGTAATCTGTAGTGAACTGGCGACCCCATTGAACACTAGCCTCAAGCTAACTTTCCTCTTGTATCATGCCACTGTTTGGCATGCAGCAGAATCCATGTAGCTTTATTCAGTGTGGTTCTTTAGCTCTAGGAAGCCTTCCAGGTCTCAGTAATGGTGGGTCTGCACGAGGAGGAGAAACGTCCTAGAAGGACGGCCTGTGTGTTTGGGCATTTCTCAGCAATGTATCGTTGGGAACAGCTAGATGCCGAGCCAGGGGCAGTGAAGGGCTTATTTGCTTAAACCTGTAAATTGTGGCAAGTTGAAACAACGGAAGTATCTCCCTTCTAAAGCACCTTTAAGGTACAAAATAGAGAAAGAACGAGCAGGGTTAAGGCTCTGAGGACCCTGTTAAAATAAGGCTTGAAGGGAAACTTTATTTTCCTCTTTGGGATTTAGAGAGTTGTGGGCTCCATTCCCCCTAACTCTTTAGTTGCACATATTCTCTTCATAGCACAATTGCCTTTGTGATGACAAGTGAGTTTCTAGGAATGAAATATGGAGGTTGCCATTCTTTCGTAGCTGATCATCCTTTGGTACTCTGTAATGAACTGGCGAGCCCATTGAACACTAGCTTCAAGCTAAAGTTCCCCTTGGTTCATGCCGCAGGTTGCAGGCTTCAGAATCCATGTAGCGTTATTCAGTGTGGTTCTTGAGCTTTCGGAAGCATTCCAGGTCTCTTAGTACAGGCGGGTCTGTACTAGGACGAGAAAACTACAGGCAGGATGGCCTGTGTGTTTGGTGAGTTGTGAGCAGTGCACCACTGGGAACAGCTAGATGCCGAGTCATGGGAAGTGATTGGCTTCTTTTCTTACACTCCAAAAAGTAGTCAGTTGAAACAACTCAAGTATCTCTCTTCTAAAGCACCTTGGAAGTACCACGTAGAGAAAGAAACAGCAGAGACAAGGCTCTGTGGGCCCTTTTGTATATGAGGCTTGAAGGGAAACTTTATGTTCCTCATTGGGATTTAGAGAGTTTCGGGCCCAATTCTCCCTGAGAAACACTGTAGTTGCACATGTTCTCTTCATAGCAGAGTTGTCTTTGTGATGACAAGTGAGTTTCTAGGAAAGAAATATGGAGGTTGCCATTCTTTGGTAGCTGCTCATCCTTCCGTAATCGGTAGTGAATGGGCGACCCTAAAGAACACTAGCCTCAAGCTAACTTTCCTCTTGTATCATGCCGCAGGTTGCAGGCAGCAGAATCCATGTAGCGTTATTTATTGTGGTTCTTGAGCTCCAGGTAGCATTCCAGGTCTCTTAGGACTGGCGGGTCAACACTAGGATGAGCAATGTATTAGAAGGACGGCCGGTGTGTTTGGGCCTTTATGAGCAATGCAGCTTTGGAAGAGCTAGATGCCGAGTCACAGGCTGTGAAGGGCTTCTTTGCTTAAACCTCTTCATTTTTGCAAGTTGAAAGAACTCATGTATCTCCCTTCTTAAGCACCTTGTGGGTACAAAGTAGAGAAAGAATCAGCAAGGTCAATGCTCTGCTGGCCCCTTTGAAGATAAGTCTTGAAGGGAAACTTCATTTTCCTCTTTGGCATTTAGAGAGTTGGGGGCTCAATTCTCCCTGAGAAACACTGTAGTTGCACGAGGTCTCTTCATAGCACAATTGCCTTTGTGACCACAAGTGAGTTTCTAGGAAAGAAACTCGGAGTTTGCCATTCTTTGCTGGTGCTCGTCCTTTGGTAATCTTCAGTGAATTGGTGACCCCGTTTGAGCACTAGCCTCAAGCTAACGTTCCTCTTCTATCATGCCACTTGTTGCCATGCAGCACAATCTCTGTAGCCTTATTCAGTGTGGTTCTGGAGCTCTAGGAAGCATTCCAGGTCTCTTAGTACTGGCGGATCTGCTCGACCTTGAGAAACGTACAAGAAGGATGGCCTGTGTGTTTGGGGAGTTGTGAGCAGTGCACCGTTGGGAACACCTAGATGCCGAGACATGGGAGGTGAAGGGGTTTTTTGTGAAACCTGTAGAATGTGGCAACTTGAAACAACTCAAGTATCTCCCTTCGAAAGCACGTTGGAGGTACTAAATAGAGGAAGAAGCATGAGAGTCAGGGCTCTGCGGGCCATTTTGAATATAAGGCTGAAGGGAAACTTTATTTTCCTTATTGGCCTTTAGAGAGTTGTGGGCTCAGTTCTCCCTGAGAAACTCTTTACTTGCGCATGTTCTCTTCATAGCACAATTGGCTTAGTGATGACAAGTGAGTTGCTAGGAGAGAAACTTGGAGGTTGCCATTCCTTGGTAGCTGCTCATCCTTCAGTAATCTGTAGTGAACTGGCGACCCCATTGAACACTAGCCTCAAGCTAACTTTCCTCTTGTATCATGCCGCAGGTTGCAGGCAGCAGACTCCATGTAGCGTTATTTATTGTGGTTCTTGAGCTCCAGGTAGCATTCCAGGTCTCTTAGGACTGGCGGGTCAACACTAGGATGAGCAATGTATTAGAAGGACGGCCGGTGTGTTTGGGCCTTTATGAGCAATGCAGCTTTGGAAGAGCTAGATGCCGAGTCACAGGCTGTGAAGGGCTTCTTTGCTTAAACCTCTTCATTTTTGCAAGTTGAAAGAAGTCATGTATCTCCCTTCTTAAGCACCTTGTGGGTACAAAGTAGAGAAAGAATCAGCAAGGTCAATGCTCTGCTGGCCCCTTTGAAGATAAGTCTTGAAGGGAAACTTCATTTTCCTCTTTGGCATTTAGAGAGTTGGGGGCTCAATTCTCCCTGAGAAACACTGTGTAGTTGCACGAGGTCTCTTCATAGCACAATTGCCTTTGTGACCACAAGTGAGTTTCTAGGAAAGAAACTCGGAGTTTGCCATTCTTTGCTGGTGCTCGTCCTTTGGTAATCTTCAGTGAATTGGTGACCCCGTTTGAGCACTAGCCTCAAGCTAACGTTCCTCTTCTATCATGCCACTTGTTGCCATGCAGCACAATCTCTGTAGCCTTATTCAGTGTGGTTCTGGAGCTCTAGGAAGCATTCCAGGTCTCTTAGTACTGGCGGATCTGCTCGACCTTGAGAAACGTACAAGAAGGATGGCCTGTGTGTTTGGGGAGTTGTGAGCAGTGCACCGTTGGGAACACCTAGATGCCGAGACATGGGAGGTGAAGGGGTTTTTTGTGAAACCTGTAGAATGTGGCAACTTGAAACAACTCAAGCATCTCCCTTCGAAAGAACGTTGGAGGTACTAAATAGAGGAAGAAGCATGAGAGTCAGGGCTCTGCGGGCCATTTTGAATATAAGGCTGAAGGGAAACTTTATTTTCCTTATTGGCCTTTAGAGAGTTGTGGGCTCAGTTCTCCCTGAGAAACTCTTTACTTGCGCATGTTCTCTTCATAGCACAATGGGCTTAGTGATGACAAGTGAGTTGCTAGGAGAGAAACTTGGAGGTTGCCATTCCTTGGTAGCTGCTCATCCTTCAGTAATCTGTAGTGAACTGGCGACCCCATTGAACACTAGCCTCAAGCTAACTTTCCTCTTGTATCATGCCACTGTTTGGCATGCAGCAGAATCCATGTAGCTTTATTCAGTGTGGTTCTTTAGCTCTAGGAAGCCTTCCAGGTCTCAGTAATGGTGGGTCTGCACGAGGAGGAGAAACGTCCTAGAAGGACGGCCTGTGTGTTTGGGCATTTCTCAGCAATGTATCGTTGGGAACAGCTAGATGCCGAGCCAGGGGCAGTGAAGGGCTTATTTGCTTAAACCTGTAAATTGTGGCAAGTTGAAACAACGGAAGTATCTCCCTTCTAAAGCACCTTTAAGGTACAAAATAGAGAAAGAACGAGCAGGGTTAAGGCTCTGAGGACCCTGTTAAAATAAGGCTTGAAGGGAAACTTTATTTTCCTCTTTGGGATTTAGAGAGTTGTGGGCTCCATTCCCCCTAACTCTTTAGTTGCACATATTCTCTTCATAGCACAATTGCCTTTGTGATGACAAGTGAGTTTCTAGGAATGAAATATGGAGGTTGCCATTCTTTCGTAGCTGATCATCCTTTGGTACTCTGTAATGAACTGGCGAGCCCATTGAACACTAGCTTCAAGCTAAAGTTCCCCTTGGTTCATGCCGCAGGTTGCAGGCTTCAGAATCCATGTAGCGTTATTCAGTGTGGTTCTTGAGCTCTCGGAAGCATTCCAGGTCTCTTAGTACAGGCGGGTCTGTACTAGGACGAGAAAACTACAGGCAGGATGGCCTGTGTCTTTGGTGAGTTGTGAGCAGTGCACCACTGGGAACAGCTAGATGCCGAGTCATGGGAAGTGATTGGCTTCTTTTCTTACACTCCAAAAAGTAGTCAGTTGAAACAACTCAAGTATCTCCCTTCTAAAGCACCTTGGAAGTACAACGTAGAGAAAGAAACAGCAGAGACAAGGCTCTGTGGGCCCTTTTGTATATGAGGCTTGAAGGGAAACTTTATGTTCCTCATTGGGATTTAGAGAGTTTCGGGCCCAATTCTCCCTGAGAAACACTGTAGTTGCACATGTTCTCTTCATAGCAGAGTTGTCTTTGTGATGACAAGTGAGTTTCTAGGAAAGAAATATGGAGGTTGCCATTCTTTGGTAGCTGCTCATCCTTCCGTAATCGGTAGTGAATGGGCGACCCTAAAGAACACTAGCCTCAAGCTAACTTTCCTCTTGTATCATGCCGCAGGTTGCAGGCAGCAGAATCCATGTAGCGTTATTTATTGTGGTTCTTGAGCTCCAGGTAGCATTCCAGGTCTCTTAGGACTGGCGGGTCAACACTAGGATGAGCAATGTATTAGAAGGACGGCCGGTGTGTTTGGGCCTTTATGAGCAATGCAGCTTTGGAAGAGCTAGATGCCGAGTCACAGGCTGTGAAGGGCTTCTTTGCTTAAACCTCTTCATTTTTGCAAGTTGAAAGAACTCATGTATCTCCCTTCTTAAGCACCTTGTGGGTACAAAGTAGAGAAAGAATCAGCAAGGTCAATGCTCTGCTGGCCCCTTTGAAGATAAGTCTTGAAGGGAAACTTCATTTTCCTCTTTGGCATTTAGAGAGTTGGGGGCTCAATTCTCCCTGAGAAACACTGTAGTTGCACGAGGTCTCTTCATAGCACAATTGCCTTTGTGACCACAAGTGAGTTTCTAGGAAAGAAACTCGGAGTTTGCCATTCTTTGCTGGTGCTCGTCCTTTGGTAATCTTCAGTGAATTGGTGACCCCGTTTGAGCACTAGCCTCAAGCTAACGTTCCTCTTCTATCATGCCACTTGTTGCCATGCAGCACAATCTCTGTAGCCTTATTCAGTGTGGTTCTGGAGCTCTAGGAAGCATTCCAGGTCTCTTAGTACTGGCGGATCTGCTCGACCTTGAGAAACGTACAAGAAGGATGGCCTGTGTGTTTGGGGAGTTGTGAGCAGTGCACCGTTGGGAACACCTAGATGCCGAGACATGGGAGGTGAAGGGGTTTTTTGTGAAACCTGTAGAATGTGGCAACTTGAAACAACTCAAGTATCTCCCTTCGAAAGCACGTTGGAGGTACTAAATAGAGGAAGAAGCATGAGAGTCAGGGCTCTGCGGGCCATTTTGAATATAAGGCTGAAGGGAAACTTTATTTTCCTTATTGGCCTTTAGAGAGTTGTGGGCTCAGTTCTCCCTGAGAAACTCTTTACTTGCGCATGTTCTCTTCATAGCACAATGGGCTTAGTGATGACAAGTGAGTTGCTAGGAGAGAAACTTGGAGGTTGCCATTCCTTGGTAGCTGCTCATCCTTCAGTAATCTGTAGTGAACTGGCGACCCCATTGAACACTAGCCTCAAGCTAACTTTCCTCTTGTATCATGCCGCAGGTTGCAGGCAGCAGACTCCATGTAGCGTTATTTATTGTGGTTCTTGAGCTCCAGGTAGCATTCCAGGTCTCTTAGGACTGGCGGGTCAACACTAGGATGAGCAATGTATTAGAAGGACGGCCGGTGTGTTTGGGCCTTTATGAGCAATGCAGCTTTGGAAGAGCTAGATGCCGAGTCACAGGCTGTGAAGGGCTTCTTTGCTTAAACCTCTTCATTTTTGCAAGTTGAAAGAACTCATGTATCTCCCTTCTTAAGCACCTTGTGGGTACAAAGTAGAGAAAGAATCAGCAAGGTCAATGCTCTGCTGGCCCCTTTGAAGATAAGTCTTGAAGGGAAACTTCATTTTCCTCTTTGGCATTTAGAGAGTTGGGGGCTCAATTCTCCCTGAGAAACACTGTGTAGTTGCACGAGGTCTCTTCATAGCACAATTGCCTTTGTGACCACAAGTGAGTTTCTAGGAAAGAAACTCGGAGTTTGCCATTCTTTGCTGGTGCTCGTCCTTTGGTAATCTTCAGTGAATTGGTGACCCCGTTTGAGCACTAGCCTCAAGCTAACGTTCCTCTTCTATCATGCCACTTGTTGCCATGCAGCACAATCTCTGTAGCCTTATTCAGTGTGGTTCTGGAGCTCTAGGAAGCATTCCAGGTCTCTTAGTACTGGCGGATCTGCTCGACCTTGAGAAACGTACAAGAAGGATGGCCTGTGTGTTTGGGGAGTTGTGAGCAGTGCACCGTTGGGAACACCTAGATGCCGAGACATGGGAGGTGAAGGGGTTTTTTGTGAAACCTGTAGAATGTGGCAACTTGAAACAACTCAAGTATCTCCCTTCGAAAGCACGTTGGAGGTACTAAATAGAGGAAGAAGCATGAGAGTCAGGGCTCTGCGGGCCATTTTGAATATAAGGCTGAAGGGAAACTTTATTTTCCTTATTGGCCTTTAGAGAGTTGTGGGCTCAGTTCTCCCTGAGAAACTCTTTACTTGCGCATGTTCTCTTCATAGCACAATGGGCTTAGTGATGACAAGTGAGTTGCTAGGAGAGAAACTTGGAGGTTGCCATTCCTTGGTAGCTGCTCATCCTTCAGTAATCTGTAGTGAACTGGCGACCCCATTGAACACTAGCCTCAAGCTAACTTTCCTCTTGTATCATGCCGCAGGTTGCAGTCAGCAGACTCCATGTAGCGTTATTTATTGTGGTTCTTGAGCTCCAGGTAGCATTCCAGGTCTCTTAGGACTGGCGGGTCAACACTAGGATGAGCAATGTATTAGAAGGACGGCCGGTGTGTTTGGGCCTTTATGAGCAATGCAGCTTTGGAAGAGCTAGATGCCGAGTCACAGGCTGTGAAGGGCTTCTTTGCTTAAACCTCTTCATTTTTGCAAGTTGAAAGAAGTCATGTATCTCCCTTCTTAAGCACCTTGTGGGTACAAAGTAGAGAAAGAATCAGCAAGGTCAATGCTCTGCTGGCCCCTTTGAAGATAAGTCTTGAAGGGAAACTTCATTTTCCTCTTTGGCATTTAGAGAGTTGGGGGCTCAATTCTCCCTGAGAAACACTGTGTAGTTGCACGAGGTCTCTTCATAGCACAATTGCCTTTGTGACCACAAGTGAGTTTCTAGGAAAGAAACTCGGAGTTTGCCATTCTTTGCTGGTGCTCGTCCTTTGGTAATCTTCAGTGAATTGGTGACCCCGTTTGAGCACTAGCCTCAAGCTAACGTTCCTCTTCTATCATGCCACTTGTTGCCATGCAGCACAATCTCTGTAGCCTTATTCAGTGTGGTTCTGGAGCTCTAGGAAGCATTCCAGGTCTCTTAGTACTGGCGGATCTGCTCGACCTTGAGAAACGTACAAGAAGGATGGCCTGTGTGTTTGGGGAGTTGTGAGCAGTGCACCGTTGGGAACACCTAGATGCCGAGACATGGGAGGTGAAGGGGTTTTTTGTGAAACCTGTAGAATGTGGCAACTTGAAACAACTCAAGCATCTCCCTTCGAAAGCACGTTGGAGGTACTAAATAGAGGAAGAAGCATGAGAGTCAGGGCTCTGCGGGCCATTTTGAATATAAGGCTGAAGGGAAACTTTATTTTCCTTATTGGCCTTTAGAGAGTTGTGGGCTCAGTTCTCCCTGAGAAACTCTTTACTTGCGCATGTTCTCTTCATAGCACAATGGGCTTAGTGATGACAAGTGAGTTGCTAGGAGAGAAACTTGGAGGTTGCCATTCCTTGGTAGCTGCTCATCCTTCAGTAATCTGTAGTGAACTGGCGACCCCATTGAACACTAGCCTCAAGCTAACTTTCCTCTTGTATCATGCCACTGTTTGGCATGCAGCAGAATCCATGTAGCTTTATTCAGTGTGGTTCTTTAGCTCTAGGAAGCCTTCCAGGTCTCAGTAATGGTGGGTCTGCACGAGGAGGAGAAACGTCCTAGAAGGACGGCCTGTGTGTTTGGGCATTTCTCAGCAATGTATCGTTGGGAACAGCTAGATGCCGAGCCAGGGGCAGTGAAGGGCTTATTTGCTTAAACCTGTAAATTGTGGCAAGTTGAAACAACGGAAGTATCTCCCTTCTAAAGCACCTTTAAGGTACAAAATAGAGAAAGAACGAGCAGGGTTAAGGCTCTGAGGACCCTGTTAAAATAAGGCTTGAAGGGAAACTTTATTTTCCTCTTTGGGATTTAGAGAGTTGTGGGCTCCATTCCCCCTAACTCTTTAGTTGCACATATTCTCTTCATAGCACAATTGCCTTTGTGATGACAAGTGAGTTTCTAGGAATGAAATATGGAGGTTGCCATTCTTTCGTAGCTGATCATCCTTTGGTACTCTGTAATGAACTGGCGAGCCCATTGAACACTAGCTTCAAGCTAAAGTTCCCCTTGGTTCATGCCGCAGGTTGCAGGCTTCAGAATCCATGTAGCGTTATTCAGTGTGGTTCTTGAGCTCTCGGAAGCATTCCAGGTCTCTTAGTACAGGCGGGTCTGTACTAGGACGAGAAAACTACAGGCAGGATGGCCTGTGTCTTTGGTGAGTTGTGAGCAGTGCACCACTGGGAACAGCTAGATGCCGAGTCATGGGAAGTGATTGGCTTCTTTTCTTACACTCCAAAAAGTAGTCAGTTGAAACAACTCAAGTATCTCCCTTCTAAAGCACCTTGGAAGTACAACGTAGAGAAAGAAACAGCAGAGACAAGGCTCTGTGGGCCCTTTTGTATATGAGGCTTGAAGGGAAACTTTATGTTCCTCATTGGGATTTAGAGAGTTTCGGGCCCAATTCTCCCTGAGAAACACTGTAGTTGCACATGTTCTCTTCATAGCAGAGTTGTCTTTGTGATGACAAGTGAGTTTCTAGGAAAGAAATATGGAGGTTGCCATTCTTTGGTAGCTGCTCATCCTTCCGTAATCGGTAGTGAATGGGCGACCCTAAAGAACACTAGCCTCAAGCTAACTTTCCTCTTGTATCATGCCGCAGGTTGCAGGCAGCAGAATCCATGTAGCGTTATTTATTGTGGTTCTTGAGCTCCAGGTAGCATTCCAGGTCTCTTAGGACTGGCGGGTCAACACTAGGATGAGCAATGTATTAGAAGGACGGCCGGTGTGTTTGGGCCTTTATGAGCAATGCAGCTTTGGAAGAGCTAGATGCCGAGTCACAGGCTGTGAAGGGCTTCTTTGCTTAAACCTCTTCATTTTTGCAAGTTGAAAGAACTCATGTATCTCCCTTCTTAAGCACCTTGTGGGTACAAAGTAGAGAAAGAATCAGCAAGGTCAATGCTCTGCTGGCCCCTTTGAAGATAAGTCTTGAAGGGAAACTTCATTTTCCTCTTTGGCATTTAGAGAGTTGGGGGCTCAATTCTCCCTGAGAAACACTGTAGTTGCACGAGGTCTCTTCATAGCACAATTGCCTTTGTGACCACAAGTGAGTTTCTAGGAAAGAAACTCGGAGTTTGCCATTCTTTGCTGGTGCTCGTCCTTTGGTAATCTTCAGTGAATTGGTGACCCCGTTTGAGCACTAGCCTCAAGCTAACGTTCCTCTTCTATCATGCCACTTGTTGCCATGCAGCACAATCTCTGTAGCCTTATTCAGTGTGGTTCTGGAGCTCTAGGAAGCATTCCAGGTCTCTTAGTACTGGCGGATCTGCTCGACCTTGAGAAACGTACAAGAAGGATGGCCTGTGTGTTTGGGGAGTTGTGAGCAGTGCACCGTTGGGAACACCTAGATGCCGAGACATGGGAGGTGAAGGGGTTTTTTGTGAAACCTGTAGAATGTGGCAACTTGAAACAACTCAAGTATCTCCCTTCGAAAGCACGTTGGAGGTACTAAATAGAGGAAGAAGCATGAGAGTCAGGGCTCTGCGGGCCATTTTGAATATAAGGCTGAAGGGAAACTTTATTTTCCTTATTGGCCTTTAGAGAGTTGTGGGCTCAGTTCTCCCTGAGAAACTCTTTACTTGCGCATGTTCTCTTCATAGCACAATGGGCTTAGTGATGACAAGTGAGTTGCTAGGAGAGAAACTTGGAGGTTGCCATTCCTTGGTAGCTGCTCATCCTTCAGTAATCTGTAGTGAACTGGCGACCCCATTGAACACTAGCCTCAAGCTAACTTTCCTCTTGTATCATGCCGCAGGTTGCAGGCAGCAGACTCCATGTAGCGTTATTTATTGTGGTTCTTGAGCTCCAGGTAGCATTCCAGGTCTCTTAGGACTGGCGGGTCAACACTAGGATGAGCAATGTATTAGAAGGACGGCCGGTGTGTTTGGGCCTTTATGAGCAATGCAGCTTTGGAAGAGCTAGATGCCGAGTCACAGGCTGTGAAGGGCTTCTTTGCTTAAACCTCTTCATTTTTGCAAGTTGAAAGAACTCATGTATCTCCCTTCTTAAGCACCTTGTGGGTACAAAGTAGAGAAAGAATCAGCAAGGTCAATGCTCTGCTGGCCCCTTTGAAGATAAGTCTTGAAGGGAAACTTCATTTTCCTCTTTGGCATTTAGAGAGTTGGGGGCTCAATTCTCCCTGAGAAACACTGTGTAGTTGCACGAGGTCTCTTCATAGCACAATTGCCTTTGTGACCACAAGTGAGTTTCTAGGAAAGAAACTCGGAGTTTGCCATTCTTTGCTGGTGCTCGTCCTTTGGTAATCTTCAGTGAATTGGTGACCCCGTTTGAGCACTAGCCTCAAGCTAACGTTCCTCTTCTATCATGCCACTTGTTGCCATGCAGCACAATCTCTGTAGCCTTATTCAGTGTGGTTCTGGAGCTCTAGGAAGCATTCCAGGTCTCTTAGTACTGGCGGATCTGCTCGACCTTGAGAAACGTACAAGAAGGATGGCCTGTGTGTTTGGGGAGTTGTGAGCAGTGCACCGTTGGGAACACCTAGATGCCGAGACATGGGAGGTGAAGGGGTTTTTTGTGAAACCTGTAGAATGTGGCAACTTGAAACAACTCAAGTATCTCCCTTCGAAAGCACGTTGGAGGTACTAAATAGAGGAAGAAGCATGAGAGTCAGGGCTCTGCGGGCCATTTTGAATATAAGGCTGAAGGGAAACTTTATTTTCCTTATTGGCCTTTAGAGAGTTGTGGGCTCAGTTCTCCCTGAGAAACTCTTTACTTGCGCATGTTCTCTTCATAGCACAATGGGCTTAGTGATGACAAGTGAGTTGCTAGGAGAGAAACTTGGAGGTTGCCATTCCTTGGTAGCTGCTCATCCTTCAGTAATCTGTAGTGAACTGGCGACCCCATTGAACACTAGCCTCAAGCTAACTTTCCTCTTGTATCATGCCGCAGGTTGCAGGCAGCAGACTCCATGTAGCGTTATTTATTGTGGTTCTTGAGCTCCAGGTAGCATTCCAGGTCTCTTAGGACTGGCGGGTCAACACTAGGATGAGCAATGTATTAGAAGGACGGCCGGTGTGTTTGGGCCTTTATGAGCAATGCAGCTTTGGAAGAGCTAGATGCCGAGTCACAGGCTGTGAAGGGCTTCTTTGCTTAAACCTCTTCATTTTTGCAAGTTGAAAGAAGTCATGTATCTCCCTTCTTAAGCACCTTGTGGGTACAAAGTAGAGAAAGAATCAGCAAGGTCAATGCTCTGCTGGCCCCTTTGAAGATAAGTCTTGAAGGGAAACTTCATTTTCCTCTTTGGCATTTAGAGAGTTGGGGGCTCAATTCTCCCTGAGAAACACTGTGTAGTTGCACGAGGTCTCTTCATAGCACAATTGCCTTTGTGACCACAAGTGAGTTTCTAGGAAAGAAACTCGGAGTTTGCCATTCTTTGCTGGTGCTCGTCCTTTGGTAATCTTCAGTGAATTGGTGACCCCGTTTGAGCACTAGCCTCAAGCTAACGTTCCTCTTCTATCATGCCACTTGTTGCCATGCAGCACAATCTCTGTAGCCTTATTCAGTGTGGTTCTGGAGCTCTAGGAAACATTCCAGGTCTCTTAGTACTGGCGGATCTGCTCGACCTTGAGAAACGTACAAGAAGGATGGCCTGTGTGTTTGGGGAGTTGTGAGCAGTGCACCGTTGGGAACACCTAGATGCCGAGACATGGGAGGTGAAGGGGTTTTTTGTGAAACCTGTAGAATGTGGCAACTTGAAACAACTCAAGTATCTCCCTTCGAAAGCACGTTGGAGGTACTAAATAGAGGAAGAAGAATGAGAGTCAGGGCTCTGCGGGCCGTTTTGAATATAAGGCTGAAGGGAAACTTTATTTTCCTTATTGGCCTTTAGAGAGTTGTGGGCTCAGTTCTCCCTGAGAAACTCTTTACTTGCGCATGTTCTCTTCATAGCACAATGGGCTTAGTGATGACAAGTGAGTTGCTAGGAGAGAAACTTGGAGGTTGCCATTCCTTGGTAGCTGCTCATCCTTCAGTAATCTGTAGTGAACTGGCGACCCCATTGAACACTAGCCTCAAGCTAACTTTCCTCTTGTATCATGCCACTGTTTGGCATGCAGCAGAATCCATGTAGCGTTATTTATTGTGGTTCTTGAGCTCCAGGTAGCATTCCAGGTCTCTTAGGACTGGCGGGTCAACACTAGGATGAGCAATGTATTAGAAGGACGGCCGGTGTGTTTGGGCCTTTATGAGCAATGCAGCTTTGGAAGAGCTAGATGCCGAGTCACAGGCTGTGAAGGGCTTCTTTGCTTAAACCTCTTCATTTTTGCAAGTTGAAAGAAGTCATGTATCTCCCTTCTTAAGCACCTTGTGGGTACAAAGTAGAGAAAGAATCAGCAAGGTCAATGCTCTGCTGGCCCCTTTGAAGATAAGTCTTGAAGGGAAACTTCATTTTCCTCTTTGGCATTTAGAGAGTTGGGGGCTCAATTCTCCCTGAGAAACACTGTGTAGTTGCACGAGGTCTCTTCATAGCACAATTGCCTTTGTGACCACAAGTGAGTTTCTAGGAAAGAAACTCGGAGTTTGCCATTCTTTGCTGGTGCTCGTCCTTTGGTAATCTTCAGTGAATTGGTGACCCCGTTTGAGCACTAGCCTCAAGCTAACGTTCCTCTTCTATCATGCCACTTGTTGCCATGCAGCACAATCTCTGTAGCCTTATTCAGTGTGGTTCTGGAGCTCTAGGAAGCATTCCAGGTCTCTTAGTACTGGCGGATCTGCTCGACCTTGAGAAACGTACAAGAAGGATGGCCTGTGTGTTTGGGGAGTTGTGAGCAGTGCACCGTTGGGAACACCTAGATGCCGAGACATGGGAGGTGAAGGGGTTTTTTGTGAAACCTGTAGAATGTGGCAACTTGAAACAACTCAAGTATCTCCCTTCGAAAGCACGTTGGAGGTACTAAATAGAGGAAGAAGCATGAGAGTCAGGGCTCTGCGGGCCATTTTGAATATAAGGCTGAAGGGAAACTTTATTTTCCTTATTGGCCTTTAGAGAGTTGTGGGCTCAGTTCTCCCTGAGAAACTCTTTACTTGCGCATGTTCTCTTCATAGCACAATGGGCTTAGTGATGACAAGTGAGTTGCTAGGAGAGAAACTTGGAGGTTGCCATTCCTTGGTAGCTGCTCATCCTTCAGTAATCTGTAGTGAACTGGCGACCCCATTGAACACTAGCCTCAAGCTAACTTTCCTCTTGTATCATGCCACTGTTTGGCATGCAGCAGAATCCATGTAGCTTTATTCAGTGTGGTTCTTTAGCTCTAGGAAGCCTTCCAGGTCTCAGTAATGGTGGGTCTGCACGAGGAGGAGAAACGTCCTAGAAGGACGGCCTGTGTGTTTGGGCATTTCTCAGCAATGTATCGTTGGGAACAGCTAGATGCCGAGCCAGGGGCAGTGAAGGGCTTATTTGCTTAAACCTGTAAATTGTGGCAAGTTGAAACAACGGAAGTATCTCCCTTCTAAAGCACCTTTAAGGTACAAAATAGAGAAAGAACGAGCAGGGTTAAGGCTCTGAGGACCCTGTTAAAATAAGGCTTGAAGGGAAACTTTATTTTCCTCTTTGGGATTTAGAGAGTTGTGGGCTCCATTCCCCCTAACTCTTTAGTTGCACATATTCTCTTCATAGCACAATTGCCTTTGTGATGACAAGTGAGTTTCTAGGAATGAAATATGGAGGTTGCCATTCTTTCATAGCTGATCATCCTTTGGTACTCTGTAATGAACTGGCGAGCCCATTGAACACTAGCTTCAAGCTAAAGTTCCCCTTGGTTCATGCCGCAGGTTGCAGGCTTCAGAATCCATGTAGCGTTATTCAGTGTGGTTCTTGAGCTCTCGGAAGCATTCCAGGTCTCTTAGTACAGGCGGGTCTGTACTAGGACGAGAAAACTACAGGCAGGATGGCCTGTGTCTTTGGTGAGTTGTGAGCAGTGCACCACTGGGAACAGCTAGATGCCGAGTCATGGGAAGTGATTGGCTTCTTTTCTTACACTCCAAAAAGTAGTCAGTTGAAACAACTCAAGTATCTCCCTTCTAAAGCACCTTGGAAGTACAACGTAGAGAAAGAAACAGCAGAGACAAGGCTCTGTGGGCCCTTTTGTATATGAGGCTTGAAGGGAAACTTTATGTTCCTCATTGGGATTTAGAGAGTTTCGGGCCCAATTCTCCCTGAGAAACACTGTAGTTGCACATGTTCTCTTCATAGCAGAGTTGTCTTTGTGATGACAAGTGAGTTTCTAGGAAAGAAATATGGAGGTTGCCATTCTTTGGTAGCTGCTCATCCTTCCGTAATCGGTAGTGAATGGGCGACCCTAAAGAACACTAGCCTCAAGCTAACTTTCCTCTTGTATCATGCCGCAGGTTGCAGGCAGCAGAATCCATGTAGCGTTATTTATTGTGGTTCTTGAGCTCCAGGTAGCATTCCAGGTCTCTTAGGACTGGCGGGTCAACACTAGGATGAGCAATGTATTAGAAGGACGGCCGGTGTGTTTGGGCCTTTATGAGCAATGCAGCTTTGGAAGAGCTAGATGCCGAGTCACAGGCTGTGAAGGGCTTCTTTGCTTAAACCTCTTCATTTTTGCAAGTTGAAAGAACTCATGTATCTCCCTTCTTAAGCACCTTGTGGGTACAAAGTAGAGAAAGAATCAGCAAGGTCAATGCTCTGCTGGCCCCTTTGAAGATAAGTCTTGAAGGGAAACTTCATTTTCCTCTTTGGCATTTAGAGAGTTGGGGGCTCAATTCTCCCTGAGAAACACTGTAGTTGCACGAGGTCTCTTCATAGCACAATTGCCTTTGTGACCACAAGTGAGTTTCTAGGAAAGAAACTCGGAGTTTGCCATTCTTTGCTGGTGCTCGTCCTTTGGTAATCTTCAGTGAATTGGTGACCCCGTTTGAGCACTAGCCTCAAGCTAACGTTCCTCTTCTATCATGCCACTTGTTGCCATGCAGCACAATCTCTGTAGCCTTATTCAGTGTGGTTCTGGAGCTCTAGGAAGCATTCCAGGTCTCTTAGTACTGGCGGATCTGCTCGACCTTGAGAAACGTACAAGAAGGATGGCCTGTGTGTTTGGGGAGTTGTGAGCAGTGCACCGTTGGGAACACCTAGATGCCGAGACATGGGAGGTGAAGGGGTTTTTTGTGAAACCTGTAGAATGTGGCAACTTGAAACAACTCAAGTATCTCCCTTCGAAAGCACGTTGGAGGTACTAAATAGAGGAAGAAGCATGAGAGTCAGGGCTCTGCGGGCCATTTTGAATATAAGGCTGAAGGGAAACTTTATTTTCCTTATTGGCCTTTAGAGAGTTGTGGGCTCAGTTCTCCCTGAGAAACTCTTTACTTGCGCATGTTCTCTTCATAGCACAATGGGCTTAGTGATGACAAGTGAGTTGCTAGGAGAGAAACTTGGAGGTTGCCATTCCTTGGTAGCTGCTCATCCTTCAGTAATCTGTAGTGAACTGGCGACCCCATTGAACACTAGCCTCAAGCTAACTTTCCTCTTGTATCATGCCACTGTTTGGCATGCAGCAGAATCCATGTAGCTTTATTCAGTGTGGTTCTTTAGCTCTAGGAAGCCTTCCAGGTCTCAGTAATGGTGGGTCTGCACGAGGAGGAGAAACGTCCTAGAAGGACGGCCTGTGTGTTTGGGCATTTCTCAGCAATGTATCGTTGGGAACAGCTAGATGCCGAGCCAGGGGCAGTGAAGGGCTTATTTGCTTAAACCTGTAAATTGTGGCAAGTTGAAACAACGGAAGTATCTCCCTTCTAAAGCACCTTTAAGGTACCAAATAGAGAAAGAACGAGCAGGGTTAAGGCTCTGAGGACCCTGTTAAAATAAGGCTTGAAGGGAAACTTTATTTTCCTCTTTGGGATTTAGAGAGTTGTGGGCTCCATTCCCCCTAACTCTTTAGTTGCACATATTCTCTTCATAGCACAATTGCCTTTGTGATGACAAGTGAGTTTCTAGGAATGAAATATGGAGGTTGCCATTCTTTCGTAGCTGATCATCCTTTGGTACTCTGTAATGAACTGGCGAGCCCATTGAACACTAGCTTCAAGCTAAAGTTCCCCTTGGTTCATGCCGCAGGTTGCAGGCTTCAGAATCCATGTAGCGTTATTCAGTGTGGTTCTTGAGCTCTCGGAAGCATTCCAGGTCTCTTAGTACAGGCGGGTCTGTACTAGGACGAGAAAACTACAGGCAGGATGGCCTGTGTCTTTGGTGAGTTGTGAGCAGTGCACCACTGGGAACAGCTAGATGCCGAGTCATGGGAAGTGATTGGCTTCTTTTCTTACACTCCAAAAAGTAGTCAGTTGAAACAACTCAAGTATCTCCCTTCTAAAGCACCTTGGAAGTACAACGTAGAGAAAGAAACAGCAGAGACAAGGCTCTGTGGGCCCTTTTGTATATGAGGCTTGAAGGGAAACTTTATGTTCCTCATTGGGATTTAGAGAGTTTCGGGCCCAATTCTCCCTGAGAAACACTGTAGTTGCACATGTTCTCTTCATAGCAGAGTTGTCTTTGTGATGACAAGTGAGTTTCTAGGAAAGAAATATGGAGGTTGCCATTCTTTGGTAGCTGCTCATCCTTCCGTAATCGGTAGTGAATGGGCGACCCTAAAGAACACTAGCCTCAAGCTAACTTTCCTCTTGTATCATGCCGCAGGTTGCAGGCAGCAGAATCCATGTAGCGTTATTTATTGTGGTTCTTGAGCTCCAGGTAGCATTCCAGGTCTCTTAGGACTGGCGGGTCAACACTAGGATGAGCAATGTATTAGAAGGACGGCCGGTGTGTTTGGGCCTTTATGAGCAATGCAGCTTTGGAAGAGCTAGATGCCGAGTCACAGGCTGTGAAGGGCTTCTTTGCTTAAACCTCTTCATTTTTGCAAGTTGAAAGAACTCATGTATCTCCCTTCTTAAGCACCTTGTGGGTACAAAGTAGAGAAAGAATCAGCAAGGTCAATGCTCTGCTGGCCCCTTTGAAGATAAGTCTTGAAGGGAAACTTCATTTTCCTCTTTGGCATTTAGAGAGTTGGGGGCTCAATTCTCCCTGAGAAACACTGTAGTTGCACGAGGTCTCTTCATAGCACAATTGCCTTTGTGACCACAAGTGAGTTTCTAGGAAAGAAACTCGGAGTTTGCCATTCTTTGCTGGTGCTCGTCCTTTGGTAATCTTCAGTGAATTGGTGACCCCGTTTGAGCACTAGCCTCAAGCTAACGTTCCTCTTCTATCATGCCACTTGTTGCCATGCAGCACAATCTCTGTAGCCTTATTCAGTGTGGTTCTGGAGCTCTAGGAAGCATTCCAGGTCTCTTAGTACTGGCGGATCTGCTCGACCTTGAGAAACGTACAAGAAGGATGGCCTGTGTGTTTGGGGAGTTGTGAGCAGTGCACCGTTGGGAACACCTAGATGCCGAGACATGGGAGGTGAAGGGGTTTTTTGTGAAACCTGTAGAATGTGGCAACTTGAAACAACTCAAGTATCTCCCTTCGAAAGCACGTTGGAGGTACTAAATAGAGGAAGAAGCATGAGAGTCAGGGCTCTGCGGGCCATTTTGAATATAAGGCTGAAGGGAAACTTTATTTTCCTTATTGGCCTTTAGAGAGTTGTGGGCTCAGTTCTCCCTGAGAAACTCTTTACTTGCGCATGTTCTCTTCATAGCACAATGGGCTTAGTGATGACAAGTGAGTTGCTAGGAGAGAAACTTGGAGGTTGCCATTCCTTGGTAGCTGCTCATCCTTCAGTAATCTGTAGTGAACTGGCGACCCCATTGAACACTAGCCTCAAGCTAACTTTCCTCTTGTATCATGCCGCAGGTTGCAGGCAGCAGACTCCATGTAGCGTTATTTATTGTGGTTCTTGAGCTCCAGGTAGCATTCCAGGTCTCTTAGGACTGGCGGGTCAACACTAGGATGAGCAATGTATTAGAAGGACGGCCGGTGTGTTTGGGCCTTTATGAGCAATGCAGCTTTGGAAGAGCTAGATGCCGAGTCACAGGCTGTGAAGGGCTTCTTTGCTTAAACCTCTTCATTTTTGCAAGTTGAAAGAACTCATGTATCTCCCTTCTTAAGCACCTTGTGGGTACAAAGTAGAGAAAGAATCAGCAAGGTCAATGCTCTGCTGGCCCCTTTGAAGATAAGTCTTGAAGGGAAACTTCATTTTCCTCTTTGGCATTTAGAGAGTTGGGGGCTCAATTCTCCCTGAGAAACACTGTGTAGTTGCACGAGGTCTCTTCATAGCACAATTGCCTTTGTGACCACAAGTGAGTTTCTAGGAAAGAAACTCGGAGTTTGCCATTCTTTGCTGGTGCTCGTCCTTTGGTAATCTTCAGTGAATTGGTGACCCCGTTTGAGCACTAGCCTCAAGCTAACGTTCCTCTTCTATCATGCCACTTGTTGCCATGCAGCACAATCTCTGTAGCCTTATTCAGTGTGGTTCTGGAGCTCTAGGAAGCATTCCAGGTCTCTTAGTACTGGCGGATCTGCTCGACCTTGAGAAACGTACAAGAAGGATGGCCTGTGTGTTTGGGGAGTTGTGAGCAGTGCACCGTTGGGAACACCTAGATGCCGAGACATGGGAGGTGAAGGGGTTTTTTGTGAAACCTGTAGAATGTGGCAACTTGAAACAACTCAAGTATCTCCCTTCGAAAGCACGTTGGAGGTACTAAATAGAGGAAGAAGCATGAGAGTCAGGGCTCTGCGGGCCATTTTGAATATAAGGCTGAAGGGAAACTTTATTTTCCTTATTGGCCTTTAGAGAGTTGTGGGCTCAGTTCTCCCTGAGAAACTCTTTACTTGCGCATGTTCTCTTCATAGCACAATGGGCTTAGTGATGACAAGTGAGTTGCTAGGAGAGAAACTTGGAGGTTGCCATTCCTTGGTAGCTGTTCATCCTTCAGTAATCTGTAGTGAACTGGCGACCCCATTGAACACTAGCCTCAAGCTAACTTTCCTCTTGTATCATGCCGCAGGTTGCAGGCAGCAGACTCCATGTAGCGTTATTTATTGTGGTTCTTGAGCTCCAGGTAGCATTCCAGGTCTCTTAGGACTGGCGGGTCAACACTAGGATGAGCAATGTATTAGAAGGACGGCCGGTGTGTTTGGGCCTTTATGAGCAATGCAGCTTTGGAAGAGCTAGATGCCGAGTCACAGGCTGTGAAGGGCTTCTTTGCTTAAACCTCTTCATTTTTGCAAGTTGAAAGAACTCATGTATCTCCCTTCTTAAGCACCTTGTGGGTACAAAGTAGAGAAAGAATCAGCAAGGTCAATGCTCTGCTGGCCCCTTTGAAGATAAGTCTTGAAGGGAAACTTCATTTTCCTCTTTGGCATTTAGAGAGTTGGGGGCTCAATTCTCCCTGAGAAACACTGTGTAGTTGCACGAGGTCTCTTCATAGCACAATTGCCTTTGTGACCACAAGTGAGTTTCTAGGAAAGAAACTCGGAGTTTGCCATTCTTTGCTGGTGCTCGTCCTTTGGTAATCTTCAGTGAATTGGTGACCCCGTTTGAGCACTAGCCTCAAGCTAACGTTCCTCTTCTATCATGCCACTTGTTGCCATGCAGCACAATCTCTGTAGCCTTATTCAGTGTGGTTCTGGAGCTCTAGGAAACATTCCAGGTCTCTTAGTACTGGCGGATCTGCTCGACCTTGAGAAACGTACAAGAAGGATGGCCTGTGTGTTTGGGGAGTTGTGAGCAGTGCACCGTTGGGAACACCTAGATGCCGAGACATGGGAGGTGAAGGGGTTTTTTGTGAAACCTGTAGAATGTGGCAACTTGAAACAACTCAAGTATCTCCCTTCGAAAGCACGTTGGAGGTACTAAATAGAGGAAGAAGAATGAGAGTCAGGGCTCTGCGGGCCGTTTTGAATATAAGGCTGAAGGGAAACTTTATTTTCCTTATTGGCCTTTAGAGAGTTGTGGGCTCAGTTCTCCCTGAGAAACTCTTTACTTGCGCATGTTCTCTTCATAGCACAATGGGCTTAGTGATGACAAGTGAGTTGCTAGGAGAGAAACTTGGAGGTTGCCATTCCTTGGTAGCTGCTCATCCTTCAGTAATCTGTAGTGAACTGGCGACCCCATTGAACACTAGCCTCAAGCTAACTTTCCTCTTGTATCATGCCACTGTTTGGCATGCAGCAGAATCCATGTAGCGTTATTTATTGTGGTTCTTGAGCTCCAGGTAGCATTCCAGGTCTCTTAGGACTGGCGGGTCAACACTAGGATGAGCAATGTATTAGAAGGACGGCCGGTGTGTTTGGGCCTTTATGAGCAATGCAGCTTTGGAAGAGCTAGATGCCGAGTCACAGGCTGTGAAGGGCTTCTTTGCTTAAACCTCTTCATTTTTGCAAGTTGAAAGAAGTCATGTATCTCCCTTCTTAAGCACCTTGTGGGTACAAAGTAGAGAAAGAATCAGCAAGGTCAATGCTCTGCTGGCCCCTTTGAAGATAAGTCTTGAAGGGAAACTTCATTTTCCTCTTTGGCATTTAGAGAGTTGGGGGCTCAATTCTCCCTGAGAAACACTGTGTAGTTGCACGAGGTCTCTTCATAGCACAATTGCCTTTGTGACCACAAGTGAGTTTCTAGGAAAGAAACTCGGAGTTTGCCATTCTTTGCTGGTGCTCGTCCTTTGGTAATCTTCAGTGAATTGGTGACCCCGTTTGAGCACTAGCCTCAAGCTAACGTTCCTCTTCTATCATGCCACTTGTTGCCATGCAGCACAATCTCTGTAGCCTTATTCAGTGTGGTTCTGGAGCTCTAGGAAGCATTCCAGGTCTCTTAGTACTGGCGGATCTGCTCGACCTTGAGAAACGTACAAGAATGATGGCCTGTGTGTTTGGGGAGTTGTGAGCAGTGCACCGTTGGGAACACCTAGATGCCGAGACATGGGAGGTGAAGGGGTTTTTTGTGAAACCTGTAGAATGTGGCAACTTGAAACAACTCAAGTATCTCCCTTCGAAAGCACGTTGGAGGTACTAAATAGAGGAAGAAGCATGAGAGTCAGGGCTCTGCGGGCCATTTTGAATATAAGGCTGAAGGGAAACTTTATTTTCCTTATTGGCCTTTAGAGAGTTGTGGGCTCAGTTCTCCCTGAGAAACTCTTTACTTGCGCATGTTCTCTTCATAGCACAATGGGCTTAGTGATGACAAGTGAGTTGCTAGGAGAGAAACTTGGAGGTTGCCATTCCTTGGTAGCTGCTCATCCTTCAGTAATCTGTAGTGAACTGGCGACCCCATTGAACACTAGCCTCAAGCTAACTTTCCTCTTGTATCATGCCACTGTTTGGCATGCAGCAGAATCCATGTAGCTTTATTCAGTGTGGTTCTTTAGCTCTAGGAAGCCTTCCAGGTCTCAGTAATGGTGGGTCTGCACGAGGAGGAGAAACGTCCTAGAAGGACGGCCTGTGTGTTTGGGCATTTCTCAGCAATGTATCGTTGGGAACAGCTAGATGCCGAGCCAGGGGCAGTGAAGGGCTTATTTGCTTAAACCTGTAAATTGTGGCAAGTTGAAACAACGGAAGTATCTCCCTTCTAAAGCACCTTTAAGGTACCAAATAGAGAAAGAACGAGCAGGGTTAAGGCTCTGAGGACCCTGTTAAAATAAGGCTTGAAGGGAAACTTTATTTTCCTCTTTGGGATTTAGAGAGTTGTGGGCTCCATTCCCCCTAACTCTTTAGTTGCACATATTCTCTTCATAGCACAATTGCCTTTGTGATGACAAGTGAGTTTCTAGGAATGAAATATGGAGGTTGCCATTCTTTCGTAGCTGATCATCCTTTGGTACTCTGTAATGAACTGGCGAGCCCATTGAACACTAGCTTCAAGCTAAAGTTCCCCTTGGTTCATGCCGCAGGTTGCAGGCTTCAGAATCCATGTAGCGTTATTCAGTGTGGTTCTTGAGCTCTCGGAAGCATTCCAGGTCTCTTAGTACAGGCGGGTCTGTACTAGGACGAGAAAACTACAGGCAGGATGGCCTGTGTCTTTGGTGAGTTGTGAGCAGTGCACCACTGGGAACAGCTAGATGCCGAGTCATGGGAAGTGATTGGCTTCTTTTCTTACACTCCAAAAAGTAGTCAGTTGAAACAACTCAAGTATCTCCCTTCTAAAGCACCTTGGAAGTACAACGTAGAGAAAGAAACAGCAGAGACAAGGCTCTGTGGGCCCTTTTGTATATGAGGCTTGAAGGGAAACTTTATGTTCCTCATTGGGATTTAGAGAGTTTCGGGCCCAATTCTCCCTGAGAAACACTGTAGTTGCACATGTTCTCTTCATAGCAGAGTTGTCTTTGTGATGACAAGTGAGTTTCTAGGAAAGAAATATGGAGGTTGCCATTCTTTGGTAGCTGCTCATCCTTCCGTAATCGGTAGTGAATGGGCGACCCTAAAGAACACTAGCCTCAAGCTAACTTTCCTCTTGTATCATGCCGCAGGTTGCAGGCAGCAGAATCCATGTAGCGTTATTTATTGTGGTTCTTGAGCTCCAGGTAGCATTCCAGGTCTCTTAGGACTGGCGGGTCAACACTAGGATGAGCAATGTATTAGAAGGACGGCCGGTGTGTTTGGGCCTTTATGAGCAATGCAGCTTTGGAAGAGCTAGATGCCGAGTCACAGGCTGTGAAGGGCTTCTTTGCTTAAACCTCTTCATTTTTGCAAGTTGAAAGAAGTCATGTATCTCCCTTCTTAAGCACCTTGTGGGTACAAAGTAGAGAAAGAATCAGCAAGGTCAATGCTCTGCTGGCCCCTTTGAAGATAAGTCTTGAAGGGAAACTTCATTTTCCTCTTTGGCATTTAGAGAGTTGGGGGCTCAATTCTCCCTGAGAAACACTGTAGTTGCACGAGGTCTCTTCATAGCACAATTGCCTTTGTGACCACAAGTGAGTTTCTAGGAAAGAAACTCGGAGTTTGCCATTCTTTGCTGGTGCTCGTCCTTTGGTAATCTTCAGTGAATTGGTGACCCCGTTTGAGCACTAGCCTCAAGCTAACGTTCCTCTTCTATCATGCCACTTGTTGCCATGCAGCACAATCTCTGTAGCCTTATTCAGTGTGGTTCTGGAGCTCTAGGAAGCATTCCAGGTCTCTTAGTACTGGCGGATCTGCTCGACCTTGAGAAACGTACAAGAAGGATGGCCTGTGTGTTTGGGGAGTTGTGAGCAGTGCACCGTTGGGAACACCTAGATGCCGAGACATGGGAGGTGAAGGGGTTTTTTGTGAAACCTGTAGAATGTGGCAACTTGAAACAACTCAAGTATCTCCCTTCGAAAGCACGTTGGAGGTACTAAATAGAGGAAGAAGCATGAGAGTCAGGGCTCTGCGGGCCATTTTGAATATAAGGCTGAAGGGAAACTTTATTTTCCTTATTGGCCTTTAGAGAGTTGTGGGCTCAGTTCTCCCTGAGAAACTCTTTACTTGCGCATGTTCTCTTCATAGCACAATGGGCTTAGTGATGACAAGTGAGTTGCTAGGAGAGAAACTTGGAGGTTGCCATTCCTTGGTAGCTGCTCATCCTTCAGTAATCTGTAGTGAACTGGCGACCCCATTGAACACTAGCCTCAAGCTAACTTTCCTCTTGTATCATGCCACTGTTTGGCATGCAGCAGAATCCATGTAGCTTTATTCAGTGTGGTTCTTTAGCTCTAGGAAGCCTTCCAGGTCTCAGTAATGGTGGGTCTGCACGAGGAGGAGAAACGTCCTAGAAGGACGGCCTGTGTGTTTGGGCATTTCTCAGCAATGTATCGTTGGGAACAGCTAGATGCCGAGCCAGGGGCAGTGAAGGGCTTATTTGCTTAAACCTGTAAATTGTGGCAAGTTGAAACAACGGAAGTATCTCCCTTCTAAAGCACCTTTAAGGTACAAAATAGAGAAAGAACGAGCAGGGTTAAGGCTCTGAGGACCCTGTTAAAATAAGGCTTGAAGGGAAACTTTATTTTCCTCTTTGGGATTTAGAGAGTTGTGGGCTCCATTCCCCCTAACTCTTTAGTTGCACATATTCTCTTCATAGCACAATTGCCTTTGTGATGACAAGTGAGTTTCTAGGAATGAAATATGGAGGTTGCCATTCTTTCGTAGCTGATCATCCTTTGGTACTCTGTAATGAACTGGCGAGCCCATTGAACACTAGCTTCAAGCTAAAGTTCCCCTTGGTTCATGCCGCAGGTTGCAGGCTTCAGAATCCATGTAGCGTTATTCAGTGTGGTTCTTGAGCTCTCGGAAGCATTCCAGGTCTCTTAGTACAGGCGGGTCTGTACTAGGACGAGAAAACTACAGGCAGGATGGCCTGTGTCTTTGGTGAGTTGTGAGCAGTGCACCACTGGGAACAGCTAGATGCCGAGTCATGGGAAGTGATTGGCTTCTTTTCTTACACTCCAAAAAGTAGTCAGTTGAAACAACTCAAGTATCTCCCTTCTAAAGCACCTTGGAAGTACAACGTAGAGAAAGAAACAGCAGAGACAAGGCTCTGTGGGCCCTTTTGTATATGAGGCTTGAAGGGAAACTTTATGTTCCTCATTGGGATTTAGAGAGTTTCGGGCCCAATTCTCCCTGAGAAACACTGTAGTTGCACATGTTCTCTTCATAGCAGAGTTGTCTTTGTGATGACAAGTGAGTTTCTAGGAAAGAAATATGGAGGTTGCCATTCTTTGGTAGCTGCTCATCCTTCCGTAATCGGTAGTGAATGGGCGACCCTAAAGAACACTAGCCTCAAGCTAACTTTCCTCTTGTATCATGCCGCAGGTTGCAGGCAGCAGAATCCATGTAGCGTTATTTATTGTGGTTCTTGAGCTCCAGGTAGCATTCCAGGTCTCTTAGGACTGGCGGGTCAACACTAGGATGAGCAATGTATTAGAAGGACGGCCGGTGTGTTTGGGCCTTTATGAGCAATGCAGCTTTGGAAGAGCTAGATGCCGAGTCACAGGCTGTGAAGGGCTTCTTTGCTTAAACCTCTTCATTTTTGCAAGTTGAAAGAACTCATGTATCTCCCTTCTTAAGCACCTTGTGGGTACAAAGTAGAGAAAGAATCAGCAAGGTCAATGCTCTGCTGGCCCCTTTGAAGATAAGTCTTGAAGGGAAACTTCATTTTCCTCTTTGGCATTTAGAGAGTTGGGGGCTCAATTCTCCCTGAGAAACACTGTAGTTGCACGAGGTCTCTTCATAGCACAATTGCCTTTGTGACCACAAGTGAGTTTCTAGGAAAGAAACTCGGAGTTTGCCATTCTTTGCTGGTGCTCGTCCTTTGGTAATCTTCAGTGAATTGGTGACCCCGTTTGAGCACTAGCCTCAAGCTAACGTTCCTCTTCTATCATGCCACTTGTTGCCATGCAGCACAATCTCTGTAGCCTTATTCAGTGTGGTTCTGGAGCTCTAGGAAGCATTCCAGGTCTCTTAGTACTGGCGGATCTGCTCGACCTTGAGAAACGTACAAGAAGGATGGCCTGTGTGTTTGGGGAGTTGTGAGCAGTGCACCGTTGGGAACACCTAGATGCCGAGACATGGGAGGTGAAGGGGTTTTTTGTGAAACCTGTAGAATGTGGCAACTTGAAACAACTCAAGTATCTCCCTTCGAAAGCACGTTGGAGGTACTAAATAGAGGAAGAAGCATGAGAGTCAGGGCTCTGCGGGCCATTTTGAATATAAGGCTGAAGGGAAACTTTATTTTCCTTATTGGCCTTTAGAGAGTTGTGGGCTCAGTTCTCCCTGAGAAACTCTTTACTTGCGCATGTTCTCTTCATAGCACAATGGGCTTAGTGATGACAAGTGAGTTGCTAGGAGAGAAACTTGGAGGTTGCCATTCCTTGGTAGCTGCTCATCCTTCAGTAATCTGTAGTGAACTGGCGACCCCATTGAACACTAGCCTCAAGCTAACTTTCCTCTTGTATCATGCCGCAGGTTGCAGGCAGCAGACTCCATGTAGCGTTATTTATTGTGGTTCTTGAGCTCCAGGTAGCATTCCAGGTCTCTTAGGACTGGCGGGTCAACACTAGGATGAGCAATGTATTAGAAGGACGGCCGGTGTGTTTGGGCCTTTATGAGCAATGCAGCTTTGGAAGAGCTAGATGCCGAGTCACAGGCTGTGAAGGGCTTCTTTGCTTAAACCTCTTCATTTTTGCAAGTTGAAAGAACTCATGTATCTCCCTTCTTAAGCACCTTGTGGGTACAAAGTAGAGAAAGAATCAGCAAGGTCAATGCTCTGCTGGCCCCTTTGAAGATAAGTCTTGAAGGGAAACTTCATTTTCCTCTTTGGCATTTAGAGAGTTGGGGGCTCAATTCTCCCTGAGAAACACTGTAGTTGCACGAGGTCTCTTCATAGCACAATTGCCTTTGTGACCACAAGTGAGTTTCTAGGAAAGAAACTCGGAGTTTGCCATTCTTTGCTGGTGCTCGTCCTTTGGTAATCTTCAGTGAATTGGTGACCCCGTTTGAGCACTAGCCTCAAGCTAACGTTCCTCTTCTATCATGCCACTTGTTGCCATGCAGCACAATCTCTGTAGCCTTATTCAGTGTGGTTCTGGAGCTCTAGGAAGCATTCCAGGTCTCTTAGTACTGGCGGATCTGCTCGACCTTGAGAAACGTACAAGAAGGATGGCCTGTGTGTTTGGGGAGTTGTGAGCAGTGCACCGTTGGGAACACCTAGATGCCGAGACATGGGAGGTGAAGGGGTTTTTTGTGAAACCTGTAGAATGTGGCAACTTGAAACAACTCAAGTATCTCCCTTCGAAAGCACGTTGGAGGTACTAAATAGAGGAAGAAGCATGAGAGTCAGGGCTCTGCGGGCCATTTTGAATATAAGGCTGAAGGGAAACTTTATTTTCCTTATTGGCCTTTAGAGAGTTGTGGGCTCAGTTCTCCCTGAGAAACTCTTTACTTGCGCATGTTCTCTTCATAGCACAATGGGCTTAGTGATGACAAGTGAGTTGCTAGGAGAGAAACTTGGAGGTTGCCATTCCTTGGTAGCTGCTCATCCTTCAGTAATCTGTAGTGAACTGGCGACCCCATTGAACACTAGCCTCAAGCTAACTTTCCTCTTGTATCATGCCGCAGGTTGCAGGCAGCAGACTCCATGTAGCGTTATTTATTGTGGTTCTTGAGCTCCAGGTAGCATTCCAGGTCTCTTAGGACTGGCGGGTCAACACTAGGATGAGCAATGTATTAGAAGGACGGCCGGTGTGTTTGGGCCTTTATGAGCAATGCAGCTTTGGAAGAGCTAGATGCCGAGTCACAGGCTGTGAAGGGCTTCTTTGCTTAAACCTCTTCATTTTTGCAAGTTGAAAGAAGTCATGTATCTCCCTTCTTAAGCACCTTGTGGGTACAAAGTAGAGAAAGAATCAGCAAGGTCAATGCTCTGCTGGCCCCTTTGAAGATAAGTCTTGAAGGGAAACTTCATTTTCCTCTTTGGCATTTAGAGAGTTGGGGGCTCAATTCTCCCTGAGAAACACTGTGTAGTTGCACGAGGTCTCTTCATAGCACAATTGCCTTTGTGACCACAAGTGAGTTTCTAGGAAAGAAACTCGGAGTTTGCCATTCTTTGCTGGTGCTCGTCCTTTGGTAATCTTCAGTGAATTGGTGACCCCGTTTGAGCACTAGCCTCAAGCTAACGTTCCTCTTCTATCATGCCACTTGTTGCCATGCAGCACAATCTCTGTAGCCTTATTCAGTGTGGTTCTGGAGCTCTAGGAAGCATTCCAGGTCTCTTAGTACTGGCGGATCTGCTCGACCTTGAGAAACGTACAAGAAGGATGGCCTGTGTGTTTGGGGAGTTGTGAGCAGTGCACCGTTGGGAACACCTAGATGCCGAGACATGGGAGGTGAAGGGGTTTTTTGTGAAACCTGTAGAATGTGGCAACTTGAAACAACTCAAGTATCTCCCTTCGAAAGCACGTTGGAGGTACTAAATAGAGGAAGAAGCATGAGAGTCAGGGCTCTGCGGGCCATTTTGAATATAAGGCTGAAGGGAAACTTTATTTTCCTTATTGGCCTTTAGAGAGTTGTGGGCTCAGTTCTCCCTGAGAAACTCTTTACTTGCGCATGTTCTCTTCATAGCACAATGGGCTTAGTGATGACAAGTGAGTTGCTAGGAGAGAAACTTGGAGGTTGCCATTCCTTGGTAGCTGCTCATCCTTCAGTAATCTGTAGTGAACTGGCGACCCCATTGAACACTAGCCTCAAGCTAACTTTCCTCTTGTATCATGCCACTGTTTGGCATGCAGCAGAATCCATGTAGCTTTATTCAGTGTGGTTCTTTAGCTCTAGGAAGCCTTCCAGGTCTCAGTAATGGTGGGTCTGCACGAGGAGGAGAAACGTCCTAGAAGGACGGCCTGTGTGTTTGGGCATTTCTCAGCAATGTATCGTTGGGAACAGCTAGATGCCGAGCCAGGGGCAGTGAAGGGCTTATTTGCTTAAACCTGTAAATTGTGGCAAGTTGAAACAACGGAAGTATCTCCCTTCTAAAGCACCTTTAAGGTACAAAATAGAGAAAGAACGAGCAGGGTTAAGGCTCTGAGGACCCTGTTAAAATAAGGCTTGAAGGGAAACTTTATTTTCCTCTTTGGGATTTAGAGAGTTGTGGGCTCCATTCCCCCTAACTCTTTAGTTGCACATATTCTCTTCATCGCACAATTGCCTTTGTGATGACAAGTGAGTTTCTAGGAATGAAATATGGAGGTTGCCATTCTTTCGTAGCTGATCATCCGTTGGTACTCTGTAATGAACTGGCGAGCCCATTGAACACTAGCTTCAAGCTAAAGTTCCCCTTGGTTCATGCCGCAGGTTGCAGGCTTCAGAATCCATGTAGCGTTATTCAGTGTGGTTCTTGAGCTCTCGGAAGCATTCCAGGTCTCTTAGTACAGGCGGGTCTGTACTAGGACGAGAAAACTACAGGCAGGATGGCCTGTGTCTTTGGTGAGTTGTGAGCAGTGCACCACTGGGAACAGCTAGATGCCGAGTCATGGGAAGTGATTGGCTTCTTTTCTTACACTCCAAAAAGTAGTCAGTTGAAACAACTCAAGTATCTCCCTTCTAAAGCACCTTGGAAGTACAACGTAGAGAAAGAAACAGCAGAGACAAGGCTCTGTGGGCCCTTTTGTATATGAGGCTTGAAGGGAAACTTTATGTTCCTCATTGGGATTTAGAGAGTTTCGGGCCCAATTCTCCCTGAGAAACACTGTAGTTGCACATGTTCTCTTCATAGCAGAGTTGTCTTTGTGATGACAAGTGAGTTTCTAGGAAAGAAATATGGAGGTTGCCATTCTTTGGTAGCTGCTCATCCTTCCGTAATCGGTAGTGAATGGGCGACCCTAAAGAACACTAGCCTCAAGCTAACTTTCCTCTTGTATCATGCCGCAGGTTGCAGGCAGCAGAATCCATGTAGCGTTATTTATTGTGGTTCTTGAGCTCCAGGTAGCATTCCAGGTCTCTTAGGACTGGCGGGTCAACACTAGGATGAGCAATGTATTAGAAGGACGGCCGGTGTGTTTGGGCCTTTATGAGCAATGCAGCTTTGGAAGAGCTAGATGCCGAGTCACAGGCTGTGAAGGGCTTCTTTGCTTAAACCTCTTCATTTTTGCAAGTTGAAAGAACTCATGTATCTCCCTTCTTAAGCACCTTGTGGGTACAAAGTAGAGAAAGAATCAGCAAGGTCAATGCTCTGCTGGCCCCTTTGAAGATAAGTCTTGAAGGGAAACTTCATTTTCCTCTTTGGCATTTAGAGAGTTGGGGGCTCAATTCTCCCTGAGAAACACTGTGTAGTTGCACGAGGTCTCTTCATAGCACAATTGCCTTTGTGACCACAAGTGAGTTTCTAGGAAAGAAACTCGGAGTTTGCCATTCTTTGCTGGTGCTCGTCCTTTGGTAATCTTCAGTGAATTGGTGACCCCGTTTGAGCACTAGCCTCAAGCTAACGTTCCTCTTCTATCATGCCACTTGTTGCCATGCAGCACAATCTCTGTAGCCTTATTCAGTGTGGTTCTGGAGCTCTAGGAAGCATTCCAGGTCTCTTAGTACTGGCGGATCTGCTCGACCTTGAGAAACGTACAAGAAGGATGGCCTGTGTGTTTGGGGAGTTGTGAGCAGTGCACCGTTGGGAACACCTAGATGCCGAGACATGGGAGGTGAAGGGGTTTTTTGTGAAACCTGTAGAATGTGGCAACTTGAAACAACTCAAGTATCTCCCTTCGAAAGCACGTTGGAGGTACTAAATAGAGGAAGAAGCATGAGAGTCAGGGCTCTGCGGGCCATTTTGAATATAAGGCTGAAGGGAAACTTTATTTTCCTTATTGGCCTTTAGAGAGTTGTGGGCTCAGTTCTCCCTGAGAAACTCTTTACTTGCGCATGTTCTCTTCATAGCACAATGGGCTTAGTGATGACAAGTGAGTTGCTAGGAGAGAAACTTGGAGGTTGCCATTCCTTGGTAGCTGCTCATCCTTCAGTAATCTGTAGTGAACTGGCGACCCCATTGAACACTAGCCTCAAGCTAACTTTCCTCTTGTATCATGCCGCAGGTTGCAGGCAGCAGACTCCATGTAGCGTTATTTATTGTGGTTCTTGAGCTCCAGGTAGCATTCCAGGTCTCTTAGGACTGGCGGGTCAACACTAGGATGAGCAATGTATTAGAAGGACGGCCGGTGTGTTTGGGCCTTTATGAGCAATGCAGCTTTGGAAGAGCTAGATGCCGAGTCACAGGCTGTGAAGGGCTTCTTTGCTTAAACCTCTTCATTTTTGCAAGTTGAAAGAAGTCATGTATCTCCCTTCTTAAGCACCTTGTGGGTACAAAGTAGAGAAAGAATCAGCAAGGTCAATGCTCTGCTGGCCCCTTTGAAGATAAGTCTTGAAGGGAAACTTCATTTTCCTCTTTGGCATTTAGAGAGTTGGGGGCTCAATTCTCCCTGAGAAACACTGTGTAGTTGCACGAGGTCTCTTCATAGCACAATTGCCTTTGTGACCACAAGTGAGTTTCTAGGAAAGAAACTCGGAGTTTGCCATTCTTTGCTGGTGCTCGTCCTTTGGTAATCTTCAGTGAATTGGTGACCCCGTTTGAGCACTAGCCTCAAGCTAACGTTCCTCTTCTATCATGCCACTTGTTGCCATGCAGCACAATCTCTGTAGCCTTATTCAGTGTGGTTCTGGAGCTCTAGGAAGCATTCCAGGTCTCTTAGTACTGGCGGATCTGCTCGACCTTGAGAAACGTACAAGAAGGATGGCCTGTGTGTTTGGGGAGTTGTGAGCAGTGCACCGTTGGGAACACCTAGATGCCGAGACATGGGAGGTGAAGGGGTTTTTTGTGAAACCTGTAGAATGTGGCAACTTGAAACAACTCAAGTATCTCCCTTCGAAAGCACGTTGGAGGTACTAAATAGAGGAAGAAGCATGAGAGTCAGGGCTCTGCGGGCCATTTTGAATATAAGGCTGAAGGGAAACTTTATTTTCCTTATTGGCCTTTAGAGAGTTGTGGGCTCAGTTCTCCCTGAGAAACTCTTTACTTGCGCATGTTCTCTTCATAGCACAATGGGCTTAGTGATGACAAGTGAGTTGCTAGGAGAGAAACTTGGAGGTTGCCATTCCTTGGTAGCTGCTCATCCTTCAGTAATCTGTAGTGAACTGGCGACCCCATTGAACACTAGCCTCAAGCTAACTTTCCTCTTGTATCATGCCACTGTTTGGCATGCAGCAGAATCCATGTAGCTTTATTCAGTGTGGTTCTTTAGCTCTAGGAAGCCTTCCAGGTCTCAGTAATGGTGGGTCTGCACGAGGAGGAGAAACGTCCTAGAAGGACGGCCTGTGTGTTTGGGCATTTCTCAGCAATGTATCGTTGGGAACAGCTAGATGCCGAGCCAGGGGCAGTGAAGGGCTTATTTGCTTAAACCTGTAAATTGTGGCAAGTTGAAACAACGGAAGTATCTCCCTTCTAAAGCACCTTTAAGGTACAAAATAGAGAAAGAACGAGCAGGGTTAAGGCTCTGAGGACCCTGTTAAAATAAGGCTTGAAGGGAAACTTTATTTTCCTCTTTGGGATTTAGAGAGTTGTGGGCTCCATTCCCCCTAACTCTTTAGTTGCACATATTCTCTTCATAGCACAATTGCCTTTGTGATGACAAGTGAGTTTCTAGGAATGAAATATGGAGGTTGCCATTCTTTCGTAGCTGATCATCCTTTGGTACTCTGTAATGAACTGGCGAGCCCATTGAACACTAGCTTCAAGCTAAAGTTCCCCTTGGTTCATGCCGCAGGTTGCAGGCTTCAGAATCCATGTAGCGTTATTCAGTGTGGTTCTTGAGCTCTCGGAAGCATTCCAGGTCTCTTAGTACAGGCGGGTCTGTACTAGGACGAGAAAACTACAGGCAGGATGGCCTGTGTCTTTGGTGAGTTGTGAGCAGTGCACCACTGGGAACAGCTAGATGCCGAGTCATGGGAAGTGATTGGCTTCTTTTCTTACACTCCAAAAAGTAGTCAGTTGAAACAACTCAAGTATCTCCCTTCTAAAGCACCTTGGAAGTACAACGTAGAGAAAGAAACAGCAGAGACAAGGCTCTGTGGGCCCTTTTGTATATGAGGCTTGAAGGGAAACTTTATGTTCCTCATTGGGATTTAGAGAGTTTCGGGCCCAATTCTCCCTGAGAAACACTGTAGTTGCACATGTTCTCTTCATAGCAGAGTTGTCTTTGTGATGACAAGTGAGTTTCTAGGAAAGAAATATGGAGGTTGCCATTCTTTGGTAGCTGCTCATCCTTCCGTAATCGGTAGTGAATGGGCGACCCTAAAGAACACTAGCCTCAAGCTAACTTTCCTCTTGTATCATGCCGCAGGTTGCAGGCAGCAGAATCCATGTAGCGTTATTTATTGTGGTTCTTGAGCTCCAGGTAGCATTCCAGGTCTCTTAGGACTGGCGGGTCAATACTAGGATGAGCAATGTATTAGAAGGACGGCCGGTGTGTTTGGGCCTTTATGAGCAATGCAGCTTTGGAAGAGCTAGATGCCGAGTCACAGGCTGTGAAGGGCTTCTTTGCTTAAACCTCTTCATTTTTGCAAGTTGAAAGAACTCATGTATCTCCCTTCTTAAGCACCTTGTGGGTACAAAGTAGAGAAAGAATCAGCAAGGTCAATGCTCTGCTGGCCCCTTTGAAGATAAGTCTTGAAGGGAAACTTCATTTTCCTCTTTGGCATTTAGAGAGTTGGGGGCTCAATTCTCCCTGAGAAACACTGTAGTTGCACGAGGTCTCTTCATAGCACAATTTCCTTTGTGACCACAAGTGAGTTTCTAGGAAAGAAACTCGGAGTTTGCCATTCTTTGCTGGTGCTCGTCCTTTGGTAATCTTCAGTGAATTGGTGACCCCGTTTGAGCACTAGCCTCAAGCTAACGTTCCTCTTCTATCATGCCACTTGTTGCCATGCAGCACAATCTCTGTAGCCTTATTCAGTGTGGTTCTGGAGCTCTAGGAAGCATTCCAGGTCTCTTAGTACTGGCGGATCTGCTCGACCTTGAGAAACGTACAAGAAGGATGGCCTGTGTGTTTGGGGAGTTGTGAGCAGTGCACCGTTGGGAACACCTAGATGCCGAGACATGGGAGGTGAAGGGGTTTTTTGTGAAACCTGTAGAATGTGGCAACTTGAAACAACTCAAGTATCTCCCTTCGAAAGCACGTTGGAGGTACTAAATAGAGGAAGAAGCATGAGAGTCAGGGCTCTGCGGGCCATTTTGAATATAAGGCTGAAGGGAAACTTTATTTTCCTTATTGGCCTTTAGAGAGTTGTGGGCTCAGTTCTCCCTGAGAAACTCTTTACTTGCGCATGTTCTCTTCATAGCACAATGGGCTTAGTGATGACAAGTGAGTTGCTAGGAGAGAAACTTGGAGGTTGCCATTCCTTGGTAGCTGCTCATCCTTCAGTAATCTGTAGTGAACTGGCGACCCCATTGAACACTAGCCTCAAGCTAACTTTCCTCTTGTATCATGCCGCAGGTTGCAGGCAGCAGACTCCATGTAGCGTTATTTATTGTGGTTCTTGAGCTCCAGGTAGCATTCCAGGTCTCTTAGGACTGGCGGGTCAACACTAGGATGAGCAATGTATTAGAAGGACGGCCGGTGTGTTTGGGCCTTTATGAGCAATGCAGCTTTGGAAGAGCTAGATGCCGAGTCACAGGCTGTGAAGGGCTTCTTTGCTTAAACCTCTTCATTTTTGCAAGTTGAAAGAAGTCATGTATCTCCCTTCTTAAGCACCTTGTGGGTACAAAGTAGAGAAAGAATCAGCAAGGTCAATGCTCTGCTGGCCCCTTTGAAGATAAGTCTTGAAGGGAAACTTCATTTTCCTCTTTGGCATTTAGAGAGTTGGGGGCTCAATTCTCCCTGAGAAACACTGTGTAGTTGCACGAGGTCTCTTCATAGCACAATTGCCTTTGTGACCACAAGTGAGTTTCTAGGAAAGAAACTCGGAGTTTGCCATTCTTTGCTGGTGCTCGTCCTTTGGTAATCTTCAGTGAATTGGTGACCCCGTTTGAGCACTAGCCTCAAGCTAACGTTCCTCTTCTATCATGCCACTTGTTGCCATGCAGCACAATCTCTGTAGCCTTATTCAGTGTGGTTCTGGAGCTCTAGGAAGCATTCCAGGTCTCTTAGTACTGGCGGATCTGCTCGACCTTGAGAAACGTACAAGAAGGATGGCCTGTGTGTTTGGGGAGTTGTGAGCAGTGCACCGTTGGGAACACCTAGATGCCGAGACATGGGAGGTGAAGGGGTTTTTTGTGAAACCTGTAGAATGTGGCAACTTGAAACAACTCAAGTATCTCCCTTCGAAAGCACGTTGGAGGTACTAAATAGAGGAAGAAGCATGAGAGTCAGGGCTCTGCGGGCCATTTTGAATATAAGGCTGAAGGGAAACTTTATTTTCCTTATTGGCCTTTAGAGAGTTGTGGGCTCAGTTCTCCCTGAGAAACTCTTTACTTGCGCATGTTCTCTTCATAGCACAATTGGCTTAGTGATGACAAGTGAGTTGCTAGGAGAGAAACTTGGAGGTTGCCATTCCTTGGTAGCTGCTCATCCTTCAGTAATCTGTAGTGAACTGGCGACCCCATTGAACACTAGCCTCAAGCTAACTTTCCTCTTGTATCATGCCACTGTTTGGCATGCAGCAGAATCCATGTAGCTTTATTCAGTGTGGTTCTTTAGCTCTAGGAAGCCTTCCAGGTCTCAGTAATGGTGGGTCTGCACGAGGAGGAGAAACGTCCTAGAAGGACGGCCTGTGTGTTTGGGCATTTCTCAGCAATGTATCGTTGGGAACAGCTAGATGCCGAGCCAGGGGCAGTGAAGGGCTTATTTGCTTAAACCTGTAAATTGTGGCAAGTTGAAACAACGGAAGTATCTCCCTTCTAAAGCACCTTTAAGGTACAAAATAGAGAAAGAACGAGCAGGGTTAAGGCTCTGAGGACCCTGTTAAAATAAGGCTTGAAGGGAAACTTTATTTTCCTCTTTGGGATTTAGAGAGTTGTGGGCTCCATTCCCCCTAACTCTTTAGTTGCACATATTCTCTTCATAGCACAATTGCCTTTGTGATGACAAGTGAGTTTCTAGGAATGAAATATGGAGGTTGCCATTCTTTCGTAGCTGATCATCCTTTGGTACTCTGTAATGAACTGGCGAGCCCATTGAACACTAGCTTCAAGCTAAAGTTCCCCTTGGTTCATGCCGCAGGTTGCAGGCTTCAGAATCCATGTAGCGTTATTCAGTGTGGTTCTTGAGCTCTCGGAAGCATTCCAGGTCTCTTAGTACAGGCGGGTCTGTACTAGGACGAGAAAACTACAGGCAGGATGGCCTGTGTCTTTGGTGAGTTGTGAGCAGTGCACCACTGGGAACAGCTAGATGCCGAGTCATGGGAAGTGATTGGCTTCTTTTCTTACACTCCAAAAAGTAGTCAGTTGAAACAACTCAAGTATCTCCCTTCTAAAGCACCTTGGAAGTACAACGTAGAGAAAGAAACAGCAGAGACAAGGCTCTGTGGGCCCTTTTGTATATGAGGCTTGAAGGGAAACTTTATGTTCCTCATTGGGATTTAGAGAGTTTCGGGCCCAATTCTCCCTGAGAAACACTGTAGTTGCACATGTTCTCTTCATAGCAGAGTTGTCTTTGTGATGACAAGTGAGTTTCTAGGAAAGAAATATGGAGGTTGCATTTCTTTGGTAGCTGCTCATCCTTCCGTAATCGGTAGTGAATGGGCGACCCTAAAGAACACTAGCCTCAAGCTAACTTTCCTCTTGTATCATGCCGCAGGTTGCAGGCAGCAGAATCCATGTAGCGTTATTTATTGTGGTTCTTGAGCTCCAGGTAGCATTCCAGGTCTCTTAGGACTGGCGGGTCAACACTAGGATGAGCAATGTATTAGAAGGACGGCCGGTGTGTTTGGGCCTTTATGAGCAATGCAGCTTTGGAAGAGCTAGATGCCGAGTCACAGGCTGTGAAGGGCTTCTTTGCTTAAACCTCTTCATTTTTGCAAGTTGAAAGAACTCATGTATCTCCCTTCTTAAGCACCTTGTGGGTACAAAGTAGAGAAAGAATCAGCAAGGTCAATGCTCTGCTGGCCCCTTTGAAGATAAGTCTTGAAGGGAAACTTCATTTTCCTCTTTGGCATTTAGAGAGTTGGGGGCTCAATTCTCCCTGAGAAACACTGTAGTTGCACGAGGTCTCTTCATAGCACAATTGCCTTTGTGACCACAAGTGAGTTTCTAGGAAAGAAACTCGGAGTTTGCCATTCTTTGCTGGTGCTCGTCCTTTGGTAATCTTCAGTGAATTGGTGACCCCGTTTGAGCACTAGCCTCAAGCTAACGTTCCTCTTCTATCATGCCACTTGTTGCCATGCAGCACAATCTCTGTAGCCTTATTCAGTGTGGTTCTGGAGCTCTAGGAAGCATTCCAGGTCTCTTAGTACTGGCGGATCTGCTCGACCTTGAGAAACGTACAAGAAGGATGGCCTGTGTGTTTGGGGAGTTGTGAGCAGTGCACCGTTGGGAACACCTAGATGCCGAGACATGGGAGGTGAAGGGGTTTTTTGTGAAACCTGTAGAATGTGGCAACTTGAAACAACTCAAGCATCTCCCTTCGAAAGCACGTTGGAGGTACTAAATAGAGGAAGAAGCATGAGAGTCAGGGCTCTGCGGGCCATTTTGAATATAAGGCTGAAGGGAAACTTTATTTTCCTTATTGGCCTTTAGAGAGTTGTGGGCTCAGTTCTCCCTGAGAAACTCTTTACTTGCGCATGTTCTCTTCATAGCACAATGGGCTTAGTGATGACAAGTGAGTTGCTAGGAGAGAAACTTGGAGGTTGCCATTCCTTGGTAGCTGCTCATCCTTCAGTAATCTGTAGTGAACTGGCGACCCCATTGAACACTAGCCTCAAGCTAACTTTCCTCTTGTATCATGCCACTGTTTGGCATGCAGCAGAATCCATGTAGCTTTATTCAGTGTGGTTCTTTAGCTCTAGGAAGCCTTCCAGGTCTCAGTAATGGTGGGTCTGCACGAGGAGGAGAAACGTCCTAGAAGGACGGCCTGTGTGTTTGGGCATTTCTCAGCAATGTATCGTTGGGAACAGCTAGATGCCGAGCCAGGGGCAGTGAAGGGCTTATTTGCTTAAACCTGTAAATTGTGGCAAGTTGAAACAACGGAAGTATCTCCCTTCTAAAGCACCTTTAAGGTACAAAATAGAGAAAGAACGAGCAGGGTTAAGGCTCTGAGGACCCTGTTAAAATAAGGCTTGAAGGGAAACTTTATTTTCCTCTTTGGGATTTAGAGAGTTGTGGGCTCCATTCCCCCTAACTCTTTAGTTGCACATATTCTCTTCATAGCACAATTGCCTTTGTGATGACAAGTGAGTTTCTAGGAATGAAATATGGAGGTTGCCATTCTTTCGTAGCTGATCATCCTTTGGTACTCTGTAATGAACTGGCGAGCCCATTGAACACTAGCTTCAAGCTAAAGTTCCCCTTGGTTCATGCCGCAGGTTGCAGGCTTCAGAATCCATGTAGCGTTATTCAGTGTGGTTCTTGAGCTCTCGGAAGCATTCCAGGTCTCTTAGTACAGGCGGGTCTGTACTAGGACGAGAAAACTACAGGCAGGATGGCCTGTGTCTTTGGTGAGTTGTGAGCAGTGCACCACTGGGAACAGCTAGATGCCGAGTCATGGGAAGTGATTGGCTTCTTTTCTTACACTCCAAAAAGTAGTCAGTTGAAACAACTCAAGTATCTCCCTTCTAAAGCACCTTGGAAGTACAACGTAGAGAAAGAAACAGCAGAGACAAGGCTCTGTGGGCCCTTTTGTATATGAGGCTTGAAGGGAAACTTTATGTTCCTCATTGGGATTTAGAGAGTTTCGGGCCCAATTCTCCCTGAGAAACACTGTAGTTGCACATGTTCTCTTCATAGCAGAGTTGTCTTTGTGATGACAAGTGAGTTTCTAGGAAAGAAATATGGAGGTTGCCATTCTTTGGTAGCTGCTCATCCTTCCGTAATCGGTAGTGAATGGGCGACCCTAAAGAACACTAGCCTCAAGCTAACTTTCCTCTTGTATCATGCCGCAGGTTGCAGGCAGCAGAATCCATGTAGCGTTATTTATTGTGGTTCTTGAGCTCCAGGTAGCATTCCAGGTCTCTTAGGACTGGCGGGTCAACACTAGGATGAGCAATGTATTAGAAGGACGGCCGGTGTGTTTGGGCCTTTATGAGCAATGCAGCTTTGGAAGAGCTAGATGCCGAGTCACAGGCTGTGAAGGGCTTCTTTGCTTAAACCTCTTCATTTTTGCAAGTTGAAAGAACTCATGTATCTCCCTTCTTAAGCACCTTGTGGGTACAAAGTAGAGAAAGAATCAGCAAGGTCAATGCTCTGCTGGCCCCTTTGAAGATAAGTCTTGAAGGGAAACTTCATTTTCCTCTTTGGCATTTAGAGAGTTGGGGGCTCAATTCTCCCTGAGAAACACTGTAGTTGCACGAGGTCTCTTCATAGCACAATTGCCTTTGTGACCACAAGTGAGTTTCTAGGAAAGAAACTCGGAGTTTGCCATTCTTTGCTGGTGCTCGTCCTTTGGTAATCTTCAGTGAATTGGTGACCCCGTTTGAGCACTAGCCTCAAGCTAACGTTCCTCTTCTATCATGCCACTTGTTGCCATGCAGCACAATCTCTGTAGCCTTATTCAGTGTGGTTCTGGAGCTCTAGGAAGCATTCCAGGTCTCTTAGTACTGGCGGATCTGCTCGACCTTGAGAAACGTACAAGAAGGATGGCCTGTGTGTTTGGGGAGTTGTGAGCAGTGCACCGTTGGGAACACCTAGATGCCGAGACATGGGAGGTGAAGGGGTTTTTTGTGAAACCTGTAGAATGTGGCAACTTGAAACAACTCAAGTATCTCCCTTCGAAAGCACGTTGGAGGTACTAAATAGAGGAAGAAGCATGAGAGTCAGGGCTCTGCGGGCCATTTTGAATATAAGGCTGAAGGGAAACTTTATTTTCCTTATTGGCCTTTAGAGAGTTGTGGGCTCAGTTCTCCCTGAGAAACTCTTTACTTGCGCATGTTCTCTTCATAGCACAATGGGCTTAGTGATGACAAGTGAGTTGCTAGGAGAGAAACTTGGAGGTTGCCATTCCTTGGTAGCTGCTCATCCTTCAGTAATCTGTAGTGAACTGGCGACCCCATTGAACACTAGCCTCAAGCTAACTTTCCTCTTGTATCATGCCGCAGGTTGCAGGCAGCAGACTCCATGTAGCGTTATTTATTGTGGTTCTTGAGCTCCAGGTAGCATTCCAGGTCTCTTAGGACTGGCGGGTCAACACTAGGATGAGCAATGTATTAGAAGGACGGCCGGTGTGTTTGGGCCTTTATGAGCAATGCAGCTTTGGAAGAGCTAGATGCCGAGTCACAGGCTGTGAAGGGCTTCTTTGCTTAAACCTCTTCATTTTTGCAAGTTGAAAGAACTCATGTATCTCCCTTCTTAAGCACCTTGTGGGTACAAAGTAGAGAAAGAATCAGCAAGGTCAATGCTCTGCTGGCCCCTTTGAAGATAAGTCTTGAAGGGAAACTTCATTTTCCTCTTTGGCATTTAGAGAGTTGGGGGCTCAATTCTCCCTGAGAAACACTGTGTAGTTGCACGAGGTCTCTTCATAGCACAATTGCCTTTGTGACCACAAGTGAGTTTCTAGGAAAGAAACTCGGAGTTTGCCATTCTTTGCTGGTGCTCGTCCTTTGGTAATCTTCAGTGAATTGGTGACCCCGTTTGAGCACTAGCCTCAAGCTAACGTTCCTCTTCTATCATGCCACTTGTTGCCATGCAGCACAATCTCTGTAGCCTTATTCAGTGTGGTTCTGGAGCTCTAGGAAGCATTCCAGGTCTCTTAGTACTGGCGGATCTGCTCGACCTTGAGAAACGTACAAGAAGGATGGCCTGTGTGTTTGGGGAGTTGTGAGCAGTGCACCGTTGGGAACACCTAGATGCCGAGACATGGGAGGTGAAGGGGCTTTTTGTGAAACCTGTAGAATGTGGCAACTTGAAACAACTCAAGTATCTCCCTTCGAAAGCACGTTGGAGGTACTAAATAGAGGAAGAAGCATGAGAGTCAGGGCTCTGCGGGCCATTTTGAATATAAGGCTGAAGGGAAACTTTATTTTCCTTATTGGCCTTTAGAGAGTTGTGGGCTCAGTTCTCCCTGAGAAACTCTTTACTTGCGCATGTTCTCTTCATAGCACAATGGGCTTAGTGATGACAAGTGAGTTGCTAGGAGAGAAACTTGGAGGTTGCCATTCCTTGGTAGCTGCTCATCCTTCAGTAATCTGTAGTGAACTGGCGACCCCATTGAACACTAGCCTCAAGCTAACTTTCCTCTTGTATCATGCCACTGTTTGGCATGCAGCAGAATCCATGTAGCTTTATTCAGTGTGGTTCTTTAGCTCTAGGAAGCCTTCCAGGTCTCAGTAATGGTGGGTCTGCACGAGGAGGAGAAACGTCCTAGAAGGACGGCCTGTGTGTTTGGGCATTTCTCAGCAATGTATCGTTGGGAACAGCTAGATGCCGAGCCAGGGGCAGTGAAGGGCTTATTTGCTTAAACCTGTAAATTGTGGCAAGTTGAAACAACGGAAGTATCTCCCTTCTAAAGCACCTTTAAGGTACAAAATAGAGAAAGAACGAGCAGGGTTAAGGCTCTGAGGACCCTGTTAAAATAAGGCTTGAAGGGAAACTTTATTTTCCTCTTTGGGATTTAGAGAGTTGTGGGCTCCGTTCCCCCTAACTCTTTAGTTGCACATATTCTCTTCATAGCACAATTGCCTTTGTGATGACAAGTGAGTTTCTAGGAATGAAATATGGAGGTTGCCATTCTTTCGTAGCTGATCATCCTTTGGTACTCTGTAATGAACTGGCGAGCCCATTGAACACTAGCTTCAAGCTAAAGTTCCCCTTGGTTCATGCCGCAGGTTGCAGGCTTCAGAATCCATGTAGCGTTATTCAGTGTGGTTCTTGAGCTCTCGGAAGCATTCCAGGTCTCTTAGTACAGGCGGGTCTGTACTAGGACGAGAAAACTACAGGCAGGATGGCCTGTGTCTTTGGTGAGTTGTGAGCAGTGCACCACTGGGAACAGCTAGATGCCGAGTCATGGGAAGTGATTGGCTTCTTTTCTTACACTCCAAAAAGTAGTCAGTTGAAACAACTCAAGTATCTCCCTTCTAAAGCACCTTGGAAGTACAACGTAGAGAAAGAAACAGCAGAGACAAGGCTCTGTGGGCCCTTTTGTATATGAGGCTTGAAGGGAAACTTTATGTTCCTCATTGGGATTTAGAGAGTTTCGGGCCCAATTCTCCCTGAGAAACACTGTAGTTGCACATGTTCTCTTCATAGCAGAGTTGTCTTTGTGATGACAAGTGAGTTTCTAGGAAAGAAATATGGAGGTTGCCATTCTTTGGTAGCTGCTCATCCTTCCGTAATCGGTAGTGAATGGGCGACCCTAAAGAACACTAGCCTCAAGCTAACTTTCCTCTTGTATCATGCCGCAGGTTGCAGGCAGCAGAATCCATGTAGCGTTATTTATTGTGGTTCTTGAGCTCCAGGTAGCATTCCAGGTCTCTTAGGACTGGCGGGTCAACACTAGGATGAGCAATGTATTAGAAGGACGGCCGGTGTGTTTGGGCCTTTATGAGCAATGCAGCTTTGGAAGAGCTAGATGCCGAGTCACAGGCTGTGAAGGGCTTCTTTGCTTAAACCTCTTCATTTTTGCAAGTTGAAAGAACTCATGTATCTCCCTTCTTAAGCACCTTGTGGGTACAAAGTAGAGAAAGAATCAGCAAGGTCAATGCTCTGCTGGCCCCTTTGAAGATAAGTCTTGAAGGGAAACTTCATTTTCCTCTTTGGCATTTAGAGAGTTGGGGGCTCAATTCTCCCTGAGAAACACTGTAGTTGCACGAGGTCTCTTCATAGCACAATTGCCTTTGTGACCACAAGTGAGTTTCTAGGAAAGAAACTCGGAGTTTGCCATTCTTTGCTGGTGCTCGTCCTTTGGTAATCTTCAGTGAATTGGTGACCCCGTTTGAGCACTAGCCTCAAGCTAACGTTCCTCTTCTATCATGCCACTTGTTGCCATGCAGCACAATCTCTGTAGCCTTATTCAGTGTGGTTCTGGAGCTCTAGGAAGCATTCCAGGTCTCTTAGTACTGGCGGATCTGCTCGACCTTGAGAAACGTACAAGAAGGATGGCCTGTGTGTTTGGGGAGTTGTGAGCAGTGCACCGTTGGGAACACCTAGATGCCGAGACATGGGAGGTGAAGGGGTTTTTTGTGAAACCTGTAGAATGTGGCAACTTGAAACAACTCAAGTATCTCCCTTCGAAAGCACGTTGGAGGTACTAAATAGAGGAAGAAGCATGAGAGTCAGGGCTCTGCGGGCCATTTTGAATATAAGGCTGAAGGGAAACTTTATTTTCCTTATTGGCCTTTAGAGAGTTGTGGGCTCAGTTCTCCCTGAGAAACTCTTTACTTGCGCATGTTCTCTTCATAGCACAATGGGCTTAGTGATGACAAGTGAGTTGCTAGGAGAGAAACTTGGAGGTTGCCATTCCTTGGTAGCTGCTCATCCTTCAGTAATCTGTAGTGAACTGGCGACCCCATTGAACACTAGCCTCAAGCTAACTTTCCTCTTGTATCATGCCGCAGGTTGCAGGCAGCAGACTCCATGTAGCGTTATTTATTGTGGTTCTTGAGCTCCAGGTAGCATTCCAGGTCTCTTAGGACTGGCGGGTCAACACTAGGATGAGCAATGTATTAGAAGGACGGCCGGTGTGTTTGGGCCTTTATGAGCAATGCAGCTTTGGAAGAGCTAGATGCCGAGTCACAGGCTGTGAAGGGCTTCTTTGCTTAAACCTCTTCATTTTTGCAAGTTGAAAGAACTCATGTATCTCCCTTCTTAAGCACCTTGTGGGTACAAAGTAGAGAAAGAATCAGCAAGGTCAATGCTCTGCTGGCCCCTTTGAAGATAAGTCTTGAAGGGAAACTTCATTTTCCTCTTTGGCATTTAGAGAGTTGGGGGCTCAATTCTCCCTGAGAAACACTGTGTAGTTGCACGAGGTCTCTTCATAGCACAATTGCCTTTGTGACCACAAGTGAGTTTCTAGGAAAGAAACTCGGAGTTTGCCATTCTTTGCTGGTGCTCGTCCTTTGGTAATCTTCAGTGAATTGGTGACCCCGTTTGAGCACTAGCCTCAAGCTAACGTTCCTCTTCTATCATGCCACTTGTTGCCATGCAGCACAATCTCTGTAGCCTTATTCAGTGTGGTTCTGGAGCTCTAGGAAGCATTCCAGGTCTCTTAGTACTGGCGGATCTGCTCGACCTTGAGAAACGTACAAGAAGGATGGCCTGTGTGTTTGGGGAGTTGTGAGCAGTGCACCGTTGGGAACACCTAGATGCCGAGACATGGGAGGTGAAGGGGTTTTTTGTGAAACCTGTAGAATGTGGCAACTTGAAACAACTCAAGTATCTCCCTTCGAAAGCACGTTGGAGGTACTAAATAGAGGAAGAAGCATGAGAGTCAGGGCTCTGCGGGCCATTTTGAATATAAGGCTGAAGGGAAACTTTATTTTCCTTATTGGCCTTTAGAGAGTTGTGGGCTCAGTTCTCCCTGAGAAACTCTTTACTTGCGCATGTTCTCTTCATAGCACAATGGGCTTAGTGATGACAAGTGAGTTGCTAGGAGAGAAACTTGGAGGTTGCCATTCCTTGGTAGCTGCTCATCCTTCAGTAATCTGTAGTGAACTGGCGACCCCATTGAACACTAGCCTCAAGCTAACTTTCCTCTTGTATCATGCCGCAGGTTGCAGGCAGCAGACTCCATGTAGCGTTATTTATTGTGGTTCTTGAGCTCCAGGTAGCATTCCAGGTCTCTTAGGACTGGCGGGTCAACACTAGGATGAGCAATGTATTAGAAGGACGGCCGGTGTGTTTGGGCCTTTATGAGCAATGCAGCTTTGGAAGAGCTAGATGCCGAGTCACAGGCTGTGAAGGGCTTCTTTGCTTAAACCTCTTCATTTTTGCAAGTTGAAAGAACTCATGTATCTCCCTTCTTAAGCACCTTGTGGGTACAAAGTAGAGAAAGAATCAGCAAGGTCAATGCTCTGCTGGCCCCTTTGAAGATAAGTCTTGAAGGGAAACTTCATTTTCCTCTTTGGCATTTAGAGAGTTGGGGGCTCAATTCTCCCTGAGAAACACTGTGTAGTTGCACGAGGTCTCTTCATAGCACAATTGCCTTTGTGACCACAAGTGAGTTTCTAGGAAAGAAACTCGGAGTTTGCCATTCTTTGCTGGTGCTCGTCCTTTGGTAATCTTCAGTGAATTGGTGACCCCGTTTGAGCACTAGCCTCAAGCTAACGTTCCTCTTCTATCATGCCACTTGTTGCCATGCAGCACAATCTCTGTAGCCTTATTCAGTGTGGTTCTGGAGCTCTAGGAAGCATTCCAGGTCTCTTAGTACTGGCGGATCTGCTCGACCTTGAGAAACGTACAAGAAGGATGGCCTGTGTGTTTGGGGAGTTGTGAGCAGTGCACCGTTGGGAACACCTAGATGCCGAGACATGGGAGGTGAAGGGGTTTTTTGTGAAACCTGTAGAATGTGGCAACTTGAAACAACTCAAGTATCTCCCTTCGAAAGCACGTTGGAGGTACTAAATAGAGGAAGAAGCATGAGAGTCAGGGCTCTGCGGGCCATTTTGAATATAAGGCTGAAGGGAAACTTTATTTTCCTTATTGGCCTTTAGAGAGTTGTGGGCTCAGTTCTCCCTGAGAAACTCTTTACTTGCGCATGTTCTCTTCATAGCACAATGGGCTTAGTGATGACAAGTGAGTTGCTAGGAGAGAAACTTGGAGGTTGCCATTCCTTGGTAGCTGCTCATCCTTCAGTAATCTGTAGTGAACTGGCGACCCCATTGAACACTAGCCTCAAGCTAACTTTCCTCTTGTATCATGCCGCAGGTTGCAGGCAGCAGACTCCATGTAGCGTTATTTATTGTGGTTCTTGAGCTCCAGGTAGCATTCCAGGTCTCTTAGGACTGGCGGGTCAACACTAGGATGAGCAATGTATTAGAAGGACGGCCGGTGTGTTTGGGCCTTTATGAGCAATGCAGCTTTGGAAGAGCTAGATGCCGAGTCACAGGCTGTGAAGGGCTTCTTTGCTTAAACCTCTTCATTTTTGCAAGTTGAAAGAACTCATGTATCTCCCTTCTTAAGCACCTTGTGGGTACAAAGTAGAGAAAGAATCAGCAAGGTCAATGCTCTGCTGGCCCCTTTGAAGATAAGTCTTGAAGGGAAACTTCATTTTCCTCTTTGGCATTTAGAGAGTTGGGGGCTCAATTCTCCCTGAGAAACACTGTGTAGTTGCACGAGGTCTCTTCATAGCACAATTGCCTTTGTGACCACAAGTGAGTTTCTAGGAAAGAAACTCGGAGTTTGCCATTCTTTGCTGGTGCTCGTCCTTTGGTAATCTTCAGTGAATTGGTGACCCCGTTTGAGCACTAGCCTCAAGCTAACGTTCCTCTTCTATCATGCCACTTGTTGCCATGCAGCACAATCTCTGTAGCCTTATTCAGTGTGGTTCTGGAGCTCTAGGAAGCATTCCAGGTCTCTTAGTACTGGCGGATCTGCTCGACCTTGAGAAACGTACAAGAAGGATGGCCTGTGTGTTTGGGGAGTTGTGAGCAGTGCACCGTTGGGAACACCTAGATGCCGAGACATGGGAGGTGAAGGGGTTTTTTGTGAAACCTGTAGAATGTGGCAACTTGAAACAACTCAAGTATCTCCCTTCGAAAGCACGTTGGAGGTACTAAATAGAGGAAGAAGCATGAGAGTCAGGGCTCTGCGGGCCATTTTGAATATAAGGCTGAAGGGAAACTTTATTTTCCTTATTGGCCTTTAGAGAGTTGTGGGCTCAGTTCTCCCTGAGAAACTCTTTACTTGCGCATGTTCTCTTCATAGCACAATGGGCTTAGTGATGACAAGTGAGTTGCTAGGAGAGAAACTTGGAGGTTGCCATTCCTTGGTAGCTGCTCATCCTTCAGTAATCTGTAGTGAACTGGCGACCCCATTGAACACTAGCCTCAAGCTAACTTTCCTCTTGTATCATGCCGCAGGTTGCAGGCAGCAGACTCCATGTAGCGTTATTTATTGTGGTTCTTGAGCTCCAGGTAGCATTCCAGGTCTCTTAGGACTGGCGGGTCAACACTAGGATGAGCAATGTATTAGAAGGACGGCCGGTGTGTTTGGGCCTTTATGAGCAATGCAGCTTTGGAAGAGCTAGATGCCGAGTCACAGGCTGTGAAGGGCTTCTTTGCTTAAACCTCTTCATTTTTGCAAGTTGAAAGAAGTCATGTATCTCCCTTCTTAAGCACCTTGTGGGTACAAAGTAGAGAAAGAATCAGCAAGGTCAATGCTCTGCTGGCCCCTTTGAAGATAAGTCTTGAAGGGAAACTTCATTTTCCTCTTTGGCATTTAGAGAGTTGGGGGCTCAATTCTCCCTGAGAAACACTGTGTAGTTGCACGAGGTCTCTTCATAGCACAATTGCCTTTGTGACCACAAGTGAGTTTCTAGGAAAGAAACTCGGAGTTTGCCATTCTTTGCTGGTGCTCGTCCTTTGGTAATCTTCAGTGAATTGGTGACCCCGTTTGAGCACTAGCCTCAAGCTAACGTTCCTCTTCTATCATGCCACTTGTTGCCATGCAGCACAATCTCTGTAGCCTTATTCAGTGTGGTTCTGGAGCTCTAGGAAGCATTCCAGGTCTCTTAGTACTGGCGGATCTGCTCGACCTTGAGAAACGTACAAGAAGGATGGCCTGTGTGTTTGGGGAGTTGTGAGCAGTGCACCGTTGGGAACACCTAGATGCCGAGACATGGGAGGTGAAGGGGTTTTTTGTGAAACCTGTAGAATGTGGCAACTTGAAACAACTCAAGTATCTCCCTTCGAAAGCACGTTGGAGGTACTAAATAGAGGAAGAAGCATGAGAGTCAGGGCTCTGCGGGCCATTTTGAATATAAGGCTGAAGGGAAACTTTATTTTCCTTATTGGCCTTTAGAGAGTTGTGGGCTCAGTTCTCCCTGAGAAACTCTTTACTTGCGCATGTTCTCTTCATAGCACAATGGGCTTAGTGATGACAAGTGAGTTGCTAGGAGAGAAACTTGGAGGTTGCCATTCCTTGGTAGCTGCTCATCCTTCAGTAATCTGTAGTGAACTGGCGACCCCATTGAACACTAGCCTCAAGCTAACTTTCCTCTTGTATCATGCCGCAGGTTGCAGGCAGCAGACTCCATGTAGCGTTATTTATTGTGGTTCTTGAGCTCCAGGTAGCATTCCAGGTCTCTTAGGACTGGCGGGTCAACACTAGGATGAGCAATGTATTAGAAGGACGGCCGGTGTGTTTGGGCCTTTATGAGCAATGCAGCTTTGGAAGAGCTAGATGCCGAGTCACAGGCTGTGAAGGGCTTCTTTGCTTAAACCTCTTCATTTTTGCAAGTTGAAAGAAGTCATGTATCTCCCTTCTTAAGCACCTTGTGGGTACAAAGTAGAGAAAGAATCAGCAAGGTCAATGCTCTGCTGGCCCCTTTGAAGATAAGTCTTGAAGGGAAACTTCATTTTCCTCTTTGGCATTTAGAGAGTTGGGGGCTCAATTCTCCCTGAGAAACACTGTGTAGTTGCACGAGGTCTCTTCATAGCACAATTGCCTTTGTGACCACAAGTGAGTTTCTAGGAAAGAAACTCGGAGTTTGCCATTCTTTGCTGGTGCTCGTCCTTTGGTAATCTTCAGTGAATTGGTGACCCCGTTTGAGCACTAGCCTCAAGCTAACGTTCCTCTTCTATCATGCCACTTGTTGCCATGCAGCACAATCTCTGTAGCCTTATTCAGTGTGGTTCTGGAGCTCTAGGAAGCATTCCAGGTCTCTTAGTACTGGCGGATCTGCTCGACCTTGAGAAACGTACAAGAAGGATGGCCTGTGTGTTTGGGGAGTTGTGAGCAGTGCACCGTTGGGAACACCTAGATGCCGAGACATGGGAGGTGAAGGGGTTTTTTGTGAAACCTGTAGAATGTGGCAACTTGAAACAACTCAAGTATCTCCCTTCGAAAGCACGTTGGAGGTACTAAATAGAGGAAGAAGCATGAGAGTCAGGGCTCTGCGGGCCATTTTGAATATAAGGCTGAAGGGAAACTTTATTTTCCTTATTGGCCTTTAGAGAGTTGTGGGCTCAGTTCTCCCTGAGAAACTCTTTACTTGCGCATGTTCTCTTCATAGCACAATGGGCTTAGTGATGACAAGTGAGTTGCTAGGAGAGAAACTTGGAGGTTGCCATTCCTTGGTAGCTGCTCATCCTTCAGTAATCTGTAGTGAACTGGCGACCCCATTGAACACTAGCCTCAAGCTAACTTTCCTCTTGTATCATGCCACTGTTTGGCATGCAGCAGAATCCATGTAGCTTTATTCAGTGTGGTTCTTTAGCTCTAGGAAGCCTTCCAGGTCTCAGTAATGGTGGGTCTGCACGAGGAGGAGAAACGTCCTAGAAGGACGGCCTGTGTGTTTGGGCATTTCTCAGCAATGTATCGTTGGGAACAGCTAGATGCCGAGCCAGGGGCAGTGAAGGGCTTATTTGCTTAAACCTGTAAATTGTGGCAAGTTGAAACAACGGAAGTATCTCCCTTCTAAAGCACCTTTAAGGTACAAAATAGAGAAAGAACGAGCAGGGTTAAGGCTCTGAGGACCCTGTTAAAATAAGGCTTGAAGGGAAACTTTATTTTCCTCTTTGGGATTTAGAGAGTTGTGGGCTCCATTCCCCCTAACTCTTTAGTTGCACATATTCTCTTCATAGCACAATTGCCTTTGTGATGACAAGTGAGTTTCTAGGAATGAAATATGGAGGTTGCCATTCTTTCGTAGCTGATCATCCTTTGGTACTCTGTAATGAACTGGCGAGCCCATTGAACACTAGCTTCAAGCTAAAGTTCCCCTTGGTTCATGCCGCAGGTTGCAGGCTTCAGAATCCATGTAGCGTTATTCAGTGTGGTTCTTGAGCTCTCGGAAGCATTCCAGGTCTCTTAGTACAGGCGGGTCTGTACTAGGACGAGAAAACTACAGGCAGGATGGCCTGTGTCTTTGGTGAGTTGTGAGCAGTGCACCACTGGGAACAGCTAGATGCCGAGTCATGGGAAGTGATTGGCTTCTTTTCTTACACTCCAAAAAGTAGTCAGTTGAAACAACTCAAGTATCTCCCTTCTAAAGCACCTTGGAAGTACAACGTAGAGAAAGAAACAGCAGAGACAAGGCTCTGTGGGCCCTTTTGTATATGAGGCTTGAAGGGAAACTTTATGTTCCTCATTGGGATTTAGAGAGTTTCGGGCCCAATTCTCCCTGAGAAACACTGTAGTTGCACATGTTCTCTTCATAGCAGAGTTGTCTTTGTGATGACAAGTGAGTTTCTAGGAAAGAAATATGGAGGTTGCCATTCTTTGGTAGCTGCTCATCCTTCCGTAATCGGTAGTGAATGGGCGACCCTAAAGAACACTAGCCTCAAGCTAACTTTCCTCTTGTATCATGCCGCAGGTTGCAGGCAGCAGAATCCATGTAGCGTTATTTATTGTGGTTCTTGAGCTCCAGGTAGCATTCCAGGTCTCTTAGGACTGGCGGGTCAACACTAGGATGAGCAATGTATTAGAAGGACGGCCGGTGTGTTTGGGCCTTTATGAGCAATGCAGCTTTGGAAGAGCTAGATGCCGAGTCACAGGCTGTGAAGGGCTTCTTTGCTTAAACCTCTTCATTTTTGCAAGTTGAAAGAACTCATGTATCTCCCTTCTTAAGCACCTTGTGGGTACAAAGTAGAGAAAGAATCAGCAAGGTCAATGCTCTGCTGGCCCCTTTGAAGATAAGTCTTGAAGGGAAACTTCATTTTCCTCTTTGGCATTTAGAGAGTTGGGGGCTCAATTCTCCCTGAGAAACACTGTAGTTGCACGAGGTCTCTTCATAGCACAATTGCCTTTGTGACCACAAGTGAGTTTCTAGGAAAGAAACTCGGAGTTTGCCATTCTTTGCTGGTGCTCGTCCTTTGGTAATCTTCAGTGAATTGGTGACCCCGTTTGAGCACTAGCCTCAAGCTAACGTTCCTCTTCTATCATGCCACTTGTTGCCATGCAGCACAATCTCTGTAGCCTTATTCAGTGTGGTTCTGGAGCTCTAGGAAGCATTCCAGGTCTCTTAGTACTGGCGGATCTGCTCGACCTTGAGAAACGTACAAGAAGGATGGCCTGTGTGTTTGGGGAGTTGTGAGCAGTGCACCGTTGGGAACACCTAGATGCCGAGACATGGGAGGTGAAGGGGTTTTTTGTGAAACCTGTAGAATGTGGCAACTTGAAACAACTCAAGTATCTCCCTTCGAAAGCACGTTGGAGGTACTAAATAGAGGAAGAAGCATGAGAGTCAGGGCTCTGCGGGCCATTTTGAATATAAGGCTGAAGGGAAACTTTATTTTCCTTATTGGCCTTTAGAGAGTTGTGGGCTCAGTTCTCCCTGAGAAACTCTTTACTTGCGCATGTTCTCTTCATAGCACAATGGGCTTAGTGATGACAAGTGAGTTGCTAGGAGAGAAACTTGGAGGTTGCCATTCCTTGGTAGCTACTCATCCTTCAGTAATCTGTAGTGAACTGGCGACCCCATTGAACACTAGCCTCAAGCTAACTTTCCTCTTGTATCATGCCGCAGGTTGCAGGCAGCAGACTCCATGTAGCGTTATTTATTGTGGTTCTTGAGCTCCAGGTAGCATTCCAGGTCTCTTAGGACTGGCGGGTCAACACTAGGATGAGCAATGTATTAGAAGGACGGCCGGTGTGTTTGGGCCTTTATGAGCAATGCAGCTTTGGAAGAGCTAGATGCCGAGTCACAGGCTGTGAAGGGCTTCTTTGCTTAAACCTCTTCATTTTTGCAAGTTGAAAGAACTCATGTATCTCCCTTCTTAAGCACCTTGTGGGTACAAAGTAGAGAAAGAATCAGCAAGGTCAATGCTCTGCTGGCCCCTTTGAAGATAAGTCTTGAAGGGAAACTTCATTTTCCTCTTTGGCATTTAGAGAGTTGGGGGCTCAATTCTCCCTGAGAAACACTGTGTAGTTGCACGAGGTCTCTTCATAGCACAATTGCCTTTGTGACCACAAGTGAGTTTCTAGGAAAGAAACTCGGAGTTTGCCATTCTTTGCTGGTGCTCGTCCTTTGGTAATCTTCAGTGAATTGGTGACCCCGTTTGAGCACTAGCCTCAAGCTAACGTTCCTCTTCTATCATGCCACTTGTTGCCATGCAGCACAATCTCTGTAGCCTTATTCAGTGTGGTTCTGGAGCTCTAGGAAGCATTCCAGGTCTCTTAGTACTGGCGGATCTGCTCGACCTTGAGAAACGTACAAGAAGGATGGCCTGTGTGTTTGGGGAGTTGTGAGCAGTGCACCGTTGGGAACACCTAGATGCCGAGACATGGGAGGTGAAGGGGTTTTTTGTGAAACCTGTAGAATGTGGCAACTTGAAACAACTCAAGTATCTCCCTTCGAAAGCACGTTGGAGGTACTAAATAGAGGAAGAAGCATGAGAGTCAGGGCTCTGCGGGCCATTTTGAATATAAGGCTGAAGGGAAACTTTATTTTCCTTATTGGCCTTTAGAGAGTTGTGGGCTCAGTTCTCCCTGAGAAACTCTTTACTTGCGCATGTTCTCTTCATAGCACAATGGGCTTAGTGATGACAAGTGAGTTGCTAGGAGAGAAACTTGGAGGTTGCCATTCCTTGGTAGCTGCTCATCCTTCAGTAATCTGTAGTGAACTGGCGACCCCATTGAACACTAGCCTCAAGCTAACTTTCCTCTTGTATCATGCCGCAGGTTGCAGGCAGCAGACTCCATGTAGCGTTATTTATTGTGGTTCTTGAGCTCCAGGTAGCATTCCAGGTCTCTTAGGACTGGCGGGTCAACACTAGGATGAGCAATGTATTAGAAGGACGGCCGGTGTGTTTGGGCCTTTATGAGCAATGCAGCTTTGGAAGAGCTAGATGCCGAGTCACAGGCTGTGAAGGGCTTCTTTGCTTAAACCTCTTCATTTTTGCAAGTTGAAAGAACTCATGTATCTCCCTTCTTAAGCACCTTGTGGGTACAAAGTAGAGAAAGAATCAGCAAGGTCAATGCTCTGCTGGCCCCTTTGAAGATAAGTCTTGAAGGGAAACTTCATTTTCCTCTTTGGCATTTAGAGAGTTGGGGGCTCAATTCTCCCTGAGAAACACTGTGTAGTTGCACGAGGTCTCTTCATAGCACAATTGCCTTTGTGACCACAAGTGAGTTTCTAGGAAAGAAACTCGGAGTTTGCCATTCTTTGCTGGTGCTCGTCCTTTGGTAATCTTCAGTGAATTGGTGACCCCGTTTGAGCACTAGCCTCAAGCTAACGTTCCTCTTCTATCATGCCACTTGTTACCATGCAGCACAATCTCTGTAGCCTTATTCAGTGTGGTTCTGGAGCTCTAGGAAGCATTCCAGGTCTCATAGTACTGGCGGATCTGCTCGACCTTGAGAAACGTACAAGAAGGATGGCCTGTGTGTTTGGGGAGTTGTGAGCAGTGCACCGTTGGGAACACCTAGATGCCGAGACATGGGAGGTGAAGGGGTTTTTTGTGAAACCTGTAGAATGTGGCAACTTGAAACAACTCAAGTATCTCCCTTCGAAAGCACGTTGGAGGTACTAAATAGAGGAAGAAGCATGAGAGTCAGGGCTCTGCGGGCCATTTTGAATATAAGGCTGAAGGGAAACTTTATTTTCCTTATTGGCCTTTAGAGAGTTGTGGGCTCAGTTCTCCCTGAGAAACTCTTTACTTGCGCATGTTCTCTTCATAGCACAATGGGCTTAGTGATGACAAGTGAGTTGCTAGGAGAGAAACTTGGAGGTTGCCATTCCTTGGTAGCTGCTCATCCTTCAGTAATCTGTAGTGAACTGGCGACCCCATTGAACACTAGCCTCAAGCTAACTTTCCTCTTGTATCATGCCACTGTTTGGCATGCAGCAGAATCCATGTAGCGTTATTTATTGTGGTTCTTGAGCTCCAGGTAGCATTCCAGGTCTCTTAGGACTGGCGGGTCAACACTAGGATGAGCAATGTATTAGAAGGACGGCCGGTGTGTTTGGGCCTTTATGAGCAATGCAGCTTTGGAAGAGCTAGATGCCGAGTCACAGGCTGTGAAGGGCTTCTTTGCTTAAACCTCTTCATTTTTGCAAGTTGAAAGAAGTCATGTATCTCCCTTCTTAAGCACCTTGTGGGTACAAAGTAGAGAAAGAATCAGCAAGGTCAATGCTCTGCTGGCCCCTTTGAAGATAAGTCTTGAAGGGAAACTTCATTTTCCTCTTTGGCATTTAGAGAGTTGGGGGCTCAATTCTCCCTGAGAAACACTGTGTAGTTGCACGAGGTCTCTTCATAGCACAATTGCCTTTGTGACCACAAGTGAGTTTCTAGGAAAGAAACTCGGAGTTTGCCATTCTTTGCTGGTGCTCGTCCTTTGGTAATCTTCAGTGAATTGGTGACCCCGTTTGAGCACTAGCCTCAAGCTAACGTTCCTCTTCTATCATGCCACTTGTTGCCATGCAGCACAATCTCTGTAGCCTTATTCAGTGTGGTTCTGGAGCTCTAGGAAGCATTCCAGGTCTCTTAGTACTGGCGGATCTGCTCGACCTTGAGAAACGTACAAGAATGATGGCCTGTGTGTTTGGGGAGTTGTGAGCAGTGCACCGTTGGGAACACCTAGATGCCGAGACATGGGAGGTGAAGGGGTTTTTTGTGAAACCTGTAGAATGTGGCAACTTGAAACAACTCAAGTATCTCCCTTCGAAAGCACGTTGGAGGTACTAAATAGAGGAAGAAGCATGAGAGTCAGGGCTCTGCGGGCCATTTTGAATATAAGGCTGAAGGGAAACTTTATTTTCCTTATTGGCCTTTAGAGAGTTGTGGGCTCAGTTCTCCCTGAGAAACTCTTTACTTGTGCATGTTCTCTTCATAGCACAATGGGCTTAGTGATGACAAGTGAGTTGCTAGGAGAGAAACTTGGAGGTTGCCATTCCTTGGTAGCTGCTCATCCTTCAGTAATCTGTAGTGAACTGGCGACCCCATTGAACACTAGCCTCAAGCTAACTTTCCTCTTGTATCATGCCACTGTTTGGCATGCAGCAGAATCCATGTAGCTTTATTCAGTGTGGTTCTTTAGCTCTAGGAAGCCTTCCAGGTCTCAGTAATGGTGGGTCTGCACGAGGAGGAGAAACGTCCTAGAAGGACGGCCTGTGTGTTTGGGCATTTCTCAGCAATGTATCGTTGGGAACAGCTAGATGCCGAGCCAGGGGCAGTGAAGGGCTTATTTGCTTAAACCTGTAAATTGTGGCAAGTTGAAACAACGGAAGTATCTCCCTTCTAAAGCACCTTTAAGGTACAAAATAGAGAAAGAACGAGCAGGGTTAAGGCTCTGAGGACCCTGTTAAAATAAGGCTTGAAGGGAAACTTTATTTTCCTCTTTGGGATTTAGAGAGTTGTGGGCTCCATTCCCCCTAACTCTTTAGTTGCACATATTCTCTTCATAGCACAATTGCCTTTGTGATGACAAGTGAGTTTCTAGGAATGAAATATGGAGGTTGCCATTCTTTCGTAGCTGATCATCCTTTGGTACTCTGTAATGAACTGGCGAGCCCATTGAACACTAGCTTCAAGCTAAAGTTCCCCTTGGTTCATGCCGCAGGTTGCAGGCTTCAGAATCCATGTAGCGTTATTCAGTGTGGTTCTTGAGCTCTCGGAAGCATTCCAGGTCTCTTAGTACAGGCGGGTCTGTACTAGGACGAGAAAACTACAGGCAGGATGGCCTGTGTCTTTGGTGAGTTGTGAGCAGTGCACCACTGGGAACAGCTAGATGCCGAGTCATGGGAAGTGATTGGCTTCTTTTCTTACACTCCAAAAAGTAGTCAGTTGAAACAACTCAAGTATCTCCCTTCTAAAGCACCTTGGAAGTACAACGTAGAGAAAGAAACAGCAGAGACAAGGCTCTGTGGGCCCTTTTGTATATGAGGCTTGAAGGGAAACTTTATGTTCCTCATTGGGATTTAGAGAGTTTCGGGCCCAATTCTCCCTGAGAAACACTGTAGTTGCACATGTTCTCTTCATAGCAGAGTTGTCTTTGTGATGACAAGTGAGTTTCTAGGAAAGAAATATGGAGGTTGCCATTCTTTGGTAGCTGCTCATCCTTCCGTAATCGGTAGTGAATGGGCGACCCTAAAGAACACTAGCCTCAAGCTAACTTTCCTCTTGTATCATGCCGCAGGTTGCAGGCAGCAGAATCCATGTAGCGTTATTTATTGTGGTTCTTGAGCTCCAGGTAGCATTCCAGGTCTCTTAGGACTGGCGGGTCAACACTAGGATGAGCAATGTATTAGAAGGACGGCCGGTGTGTTTGGGCCTTTATGAGCAATGCAGCTTTGGAAGAGCTAGATGCCGAGTCACAGGCTGTGAAGGGCTTCTTTGCTTAAACCTCTTCATTTTTGCAAGTTGAAAGAACTCATGTATCTCCCTTCTTAAGCACCTTGTGGGTACAAAGTAGAGAAAGAATCAGCAAGGTCAATGCTCTGCTGGCCCCTTTGAAGATAAGTCTTGAAGGGAAACTTCATTTTCCTCTTTGGCATTTAGAGAGTTGGGGGCTCAATTCTCCCTGAGAAACACTGTAGTTGCACGAGGTCTCTTCATAGCACAATTGCCTTTGTGACCACAAGTGAGTTTCTAGGAAAGAAACTCGGAGTTTGCCATTCTTTGCTGGTGCTCGTCCTTTGGTAATCTTCAGTGAATTGGTGACCCCGTTTGAGCACTAGCCTCAAGCTAACGTTCCTCTTCTATCATGCCACTTGTTGCCATGCAGCACAATCTCTGTAGCCTTATTCAGTGTGGTTCTGGAGCTCTAGGAAGCATTCCAGGTCTCTTAGTACTGGCGGATCTGCTCGACCTTGAGAAACGTACAAGAAGGATGGCCTGTGTGTTTGGGGAGTTGTGAGCAGTGCACCGTTGGGAACACCTAGATGCCGAGACATGGGAGGTGAAGGGGTTTTTTGTGAAACCTGTAGAATGTGGCAACTTGAAACAACTCAAGTATCTCCCTTCGAAAGCACGTTGGAGGTACTAAATAGAGGAAGAAGCATGAGAGTCAGGGCTCTGCGGGCCATTTTGAATATAAGGCTGAAGGGAAACTTTATTTTCCTTATTGGCCTTTAGAGAGTTGTGGGCTCAGTTCTCCCTGAGAAACTCTTTACTTGCGCATGTTCTCTTCATAGCACAATGGGCTTAGTGATGACAAGTGAGTTGCTAGGAGAGAAACTTGGAGGTTGCCATTCCTTGGTAGCTGCTCATCCTTCAGTAATCTGTAGTGAACTGGCGACCCCATTGAACACTAGCCTCAAGCTAACTTTCCTCTTGTATCATGCCGCAGGTTGCAGGCAGCAGACTCCATGTAGCGTTATTTATTGTGGTTCTTGAGCTCCAGGTAGCATTCCAGGTCTCTTAGGACTGGCGGGTCAACACTAGGATGAGCAATGTATTAGAAGGACGGCCGGTGTGTTTGGGCCTTTATGAGCAATGCAGCTTTGGAAGAGCTAGATGCCGAGTCACAGGCTGTGAAGGGCTTCTTTGCTTAAACCTCTTCATTTTTGCAAGTTGAAAGAACTCATGTATCTCCCTTCTTAAGCACCTTGTGGGTACAAAGTAGAGAAAGAATCAGCAAGGTCAATGCTCTGCTGGCCCCTTTGAAGATAAGTCTTGAAGGGAAACTTCATTTTCCTCTTTGGCATTTAGAGAGTTGGGGGCTCAATTCTCCCTGAGAAACACTGTAGTTGCACGAGGTCTCTTCATAGCACAATTGCCTTTGTGACCACAAGTGAGTTTCTAGGAAAGAAACTCGGAGTTTGCCATTCTTTGCTGGTGCTCGTCCTTTGGTAATCTTCAGTGAATTGGTGACCCCGTTTGAGCACTAGCCTCAAGCTAACGTTCCTCTTCTATCATGCCACTTGTTGCCATGCAGCACAATCTCTGTAGCCTTATTCAGTGTGGTTCTGGAGCTCTAGGAAGCATTCCAGGTCTCTTAGTACTGGCGGATCTGCTCGACCTTGAGAAACGTACAAGAAGGATGGCCTGTGTGTTTGGGGAGTTGTGAGCAGTGCACCGTTGGGAACACCTAGATGCCGAGACATGGGAGGTGAAGGGGTTTTTTGTGAAACCTGTAGAATGTGGCAACTTGAAACAACTCAAGTATCTCCCTTCGAAAGCACGTTGGAGGTACTAAATAGAGGAAGAAGCATGAGAGTCAGGGCTCTGCGGGCCATTTTGAATATAAGGCTGAAGGGAAACTTTATTTTCCTTATTGGCCTTTAGAGAGTTGTGGGCTCAGTTCTCCCTGAGAAACTCTTTACTTGCGCATGTTCTCTTCATAGCACAATGGGCTTAGTGATGACAAGTGAGTTGCTAGGAGAGAAACTTGGAGGTTGCCATTCCTTGGTAGCTGCTCATCCTTCAGTAATCTGTAGTGAACTGGCGACCCCATTGAACACTAGCCTCAAGCTAACTTTCCTCTTGTATCATGCCGCAGGTTGCAGGCAGCAGACTCCATGTAGCGTTATTTATTGTGGTTCTTGAGCTCCAGGTAGCATTCCAGGTCTCTTAGGACTGGCGGGTCAACACTAGGATGAGCAATGTATTAGAAGGACGGCCGGTGTGTTTGGGCCTTTATGAGCAATGCAGCTTTGGAAGAGCTAGATGCCGAGTCACAGGCTGTGAAGGGCTTCTTTGCTTAAACCTCTTCATTTTTGCAAGTTGAAAGAAGTCATGTATCTCCCTTCTTAAGCACCTTGTGGGTACAAAGTAGAGAAAGAATCAGCAAGGTCAATGCTCTGCTGGCCCCTTTGAAGATAAGTCTTGAAGGGAAACTTCATTTTCCTCTTTGGCATTTAGAGAGTTGGGGGCTCAATTCTCCCTGAGAAACACTGTGTAGTTGCACGAGGTCTCTTCATAGCACAATTGCCTTTGTGACCACAAGTGAGTTTCTAGGAAAGAAACTCGGAGTTTGCCATTCTTTGCTGGTGCTCGTCCTTTGGTAATCTTCAGTGAATTGGTGACCCCGTTTGAGCACTAGCCTCAAGCTAACGTTCCTCTTCTATCATGCCACTTGTTGCCATGCAGCACAATCTCTGTAGCCTTATTCAGTGTGGTTCTGGAGCTCTAGGAAGCATTCCAGGTCTCTTAGTACTGGCGGATCTGCTCGACCTTGAGAAACGTACAAGAATGATGGCCTGTGTGTTTGGGGAGTTGTGAGCAGTGCACCGTTGGGAACACCTAGATGCCGAGACATGGGAGGTGAAGGGGTTTTTTGTGAAACCTGTAGAATGTGGCAACTTGAAACAACTCAAGTATCTCCCTTCGAAAGCACGTTGGAGGTACTAAATAGAGGAAGAAGCATGAGAGTCAGGGCTCTGCGGGCCATTTTGAATATAAGGCTGAAGGGAAACTTTATTTTCCTTATTGGCCTTTAGAGAGTTGTGGGCTCAGTTCTCCCTGAGAAACTCTTTACTTGCGCATGTTCTCTTCATAGCACAATGGGCTTAGTGATGACAAGTGAGTTGCTAGGAGAGAAACTTGGAGGTTGCCATTCCTTGGTAGCTGCTCATCCTTCAGTAATCTGTAGTGAACTGGCGACCCCATTGAACACTAGCCTCAAGCTAACTTTCCTCTTGTATCATGCCACTGTTTGGCATGCAGCAGAATCCATGTAGCTTTATTCAGTGTGGTTCTTTAGCTCTAGGAAGCCTTCCAGGTCTCAGTAATGGTGGGTCTGCACGAGGAGGAGAAACGTCCTAGAAGGACGGCCTGTGTGTTTGGGCATTTCTCAGCAATGTATCGTTGGGAACAGCTAGATGCCGAGCCAGGGGCAGTGAAGGGGTTATTTGCTTAAACCTGTAAATTGTGGCAAGTTGAAACAACGGAAGTATCTCCCTTCTAAAGCACCTTTAAGGTACAAAATAGAGAAAGAACGAGCAGGGTTAAGGCTCTGAGGACCCTGTTAAAATAAGGCTTGAAGGGAAACTTTATTTTCCTCTTTGGGATTTAGAGAGTTGTGGGCTCCATTCCCCCTAACTCTTTAGTTGCACATATTCTCTTCATCGCACAATTGCCTTTGTGATGACAAGTGAGTTTCTAGGAATGAAATATGGAGGTTGCCATTCTTTCGTAGCTGATCATCCGTTGGTACTCTGTAATGAACTGGCGAGCCCATTGAACACTAGCTTCAAGCTAAAGTTCCCCTTGGTTCATGCCGCAGGTTGCAGGCTTCAGAATCCATGTAGCGTTATTCAGTGTGGTTCTTGAGCTCTCGGAAGCATTCCAGGTCTCTTAGTACAGGCGGGTCTGTACTAGGACGAGAAAACTACAGGCAGGATGGCCTGTGTCTTTGGTGAGTTGTGAGCAGTGCACCACTGGGAACAGCTAGATGCCGAGTCATGGGAAGTGATTGGCTTCTTTTCTTACACTCCAAAAAGTAGTCAGTTGAAACAACTCAAGTATCTCCCTTCTAAAGCACCTTGGAAGTACAACGTAGAGAAAGAAACAGCAGAGACAAGGCTCTGTGGGCCCTTTTGTATATGAGGCTTGAAGGGAAACTTTATGTTCCTCATTGGGATTTAGAGAGTTTCGGGCCCAATTCTCCCTGAGAAACACTGTAGTTGCACATGTTCTCTTCATAGCAGAGTTGTCTTTGTGATGACAAGTGAGTTTCTAGGAAAGAAATATGGAGGTTGCCATTCTTTGGTAGCTGCTCATCCTTCCGTAATCGGTAGTGAATGGGCGACCCTAAAGAACACTAGCCTCAAGCTAACTTTCCTCTTGTATCATGCCGCAGGTTGCAGGCAGCAGAATCCATGTAGCGTTATTTATTGTGGTTCTTGAGCTCCAGGTAGCATTCCAGGTCTCTTAGGACTGGCGGGTCAACACTAGGATGAGCAATGTATTAGAAGGACGGCCGGTGTGTTTGGGCCTTTATGAGCAATGCAGCTTTGGAAGAGCTAGATGCCGAGTCACAGGCTGTGAAGGGCTTCTTTGCTTAAACCTCTTCATTTTTGCAAGTTGAAAGAACTCATGTATCTCCCTTCTTAAGCACCTTGTGGGTACAAAGTAGAGAAAGAATCAGCAAGGTCAATGCTCTGCTGGCCCCTTTGAAGATAAGTCTTGAAGGGAAACTTCATTTTCCTCTTTGGCATTTAGAGAGTTGGGGGCTCAATTCTCCCTGAGAAACACTGTGTAGTTGCACGAGGTCTCTTCATAGCACAATTGCCTTTGTGACCACAAGTGAGTTTCTAGGAAAGAAACTCGGAGTTTGCCATTCTTTGCTGGTGCTCGTCCTTTGGTAATCTTCAGTGAATTGGTGACCCCGTTTGAGCACTAGCCTCAAGCTAACGTTCCTCTTCTATCATGCCACTTGTTGCCATGCAGCACAATCTCTGTAGCCTTATTCAGTGTGGTTCTGGAGCTCTAGGAAGCATTCCAGGTCTCTTAGTACTGGCGGATCTGCTCGACCTTGAGAAACGTACAAGAAGGATGGCCTGTGTGTTTGGGGAGTTGTGAGCAGTGCACCGTTGGGAACACCTAGATGCCGAGACATGGGAGGTGAAGGGGTTTTTTGTGAAACCTGTAGAATGTGGCAACTTGAAACAACTCAAGTATCTCCCTTCGAAAGCACGTTGGAGGTACTAAATAGAGGAAGAAGCATGAGAGTCAGGGCTCTGCGGGCCATTTTGAATATAAGGCTGAAGGGAAACTTTATTTTCCTTATTGGCCTTTAGAGAGTTGTGGGCTCAGTTCTCCCTGAGAAACTCTTTACTTGCGCATGTTCTCTTCATAGCACAATGGGCTTAGTGATGACAAGTGAGTTGCTAGGAGAGAAACTTGGAGGTTGCCATTCCTTGGTAGCTGCTCATCCTTCAGTAATCTGTAGTGAACTGGCGACCCCATTGAACACTAGCCTCAAGCTAACTTTCCTCTTGTATCATGCCGCAGGTTGCAGGCAGCAGACTCCATGTAGCGTTATTTATTGTGGTTCTTGAGCTCCAGGTAGCATTCCAGGTCTCTTAGGACTGGCGGGTCAACACTAGGATGAGCAATGTATTAGAAGGACGGCCGGTGTGTTTGGGCCTTTATGAGCAATGCAGCTTTGGAAGAGCTAGATGCCGAGTCACAGGCTGTGAAGGGCTTCTTTGCTTAAACCTCTTCATTTTTGCAAGTTGAAAGAAGTCATGTATCTCCCTTCTTAAGCACCTTGTGGGTACAAAGTAGAGAAAGAATCAGCAAGGTCAATGCTCTGCTGGCCCCTTTGAAGATAAGTCTTGAAGGGAAACTTCATTTTCCTCTTTGGCATTTAGAGAGTTGGGGGCTCAATTCTCCCTGAGAAACACTGTGTAGTTGCACGAGGTCTCTTCATAGCACAATTGCCTTTGTGACCACAAGTGAGTTTCTAGGAAAGAAACTCGGAGTTTGCCATTCTTTGCTGGTGCTCGTCCTTTGGTAATCTTCAGTGAATTGGTGACCCCGTTTGAGCACTAGCCTCAAGCTAACGTTCCTCTTCTATCATGCCACTTGTTGCCATGCAGCACAATCTCTGTAGCCTTATTCAGTGTGGTTCTGGAGCTCTAGGAAGCATTCCAGGTCTCTTAGTACTGGCGGATCTGCTCGACCTTGAGAAACGTACAAGAAGGATGGCCTGTGTGTTTGGGGAGTTGTGAGCAGTGCACCGTTGGGAACACCTAGATGCCGAGACATGGGAGGTGAAGGGGTTTTTTGTGAAACCTGTAGAATGTGGCAACTTGAAACAACTCAAGTATCTCCCTTCGAAAGCACGTTGGAGGTACTAAATAGAGGAAGAAGCATGAGAGTCAGGGCTCTGCGGGCCATTTTGAATATAAGGCTGAAGGGAAACTTTATTTTCCTTATTGGCCTTTAGAGAGTTGTGGGCTCAGTTCTCCCTGAGAAACTCTTTACTTGCGCATGTTCTCTTCATAGCACAATGGGCTTAGTGATGACAAGTGAGTTGCTAGGAGAGAAACTTGGAGGTTGCCATTCCTTGGTAGCTGCTCATCCTTCAGTAATCTGTAGTGAACTGGCGACCCCATTGAACACTAGCCTCAAGCTAACTTTCCTCTTGTATCATGCCACTGTTTGGCATGCAGCAGAATCCATGTAGCTTTATTCAGTGTGGTTCTTTAGCTCTAGGAAGCCTTCCAGGTCTCAGTAATGGTGGGTCTGCACGAGGAGGAGAAACGTCCTAGAAGGACGGCCTGTGTGTTTGGGCATTTCTCAGCAATGTATCGTTGGGAACAGCTAGATGCCGAGCCAGGGGCAGTGAAGGGCTTATTTGCTTAAACCTGTAAATTGTGGCAAGTTGAAACAACGGAAGTATCTCCCTTCTAAAGCACCTTTAAGGTACAAAATAGAGAAAGAACGAGCAGGGTTAAGGCTCTGAGGACCCTGTTAAAATAAGGCTTGAAGGGAAACTTTATTTTCCTCTTTGGGATTTAGAGAGTTGTGGGCTCCATTCCCCCTAACTCTTTAGTTGCACATATTCTCTTCATAGCACAATTGCCTTTGTGATGACAAGTGAGTTTCTAGGAATGAAATATGGAGGTTGCCATTCTTTCGTAGCTGATCATCCTTTGGTACTCTGTAATGAACTGGCGAGCCCATTGAACACTAGCTTCAAGCTAAAGTTCCCCTTGGTTCATGCCGCAGGTTGCAGGCTTCAGAATCCATGTAGCGTTATTCAGTGTGGTTCTTGAGCTCTCGGAAGCATTCCAGGTCTCTTAGTACAGGCGGGTCTGTACTAGGACGAGAAAACTACAGGCAGGATGGCCTGTGTCTTTGGTGAGTTGTGAGCAGTGCACCACTGGGAACAGCTAGATGCCGAGTCATGGGAAGTGATTGGCTTCTTTTCTTACACTCCAAAAAGTAGTCAGTTGAAACAACTCAAGTATCTCCCTTCTAAAGCACCTTGGAAGTACAACGTAGAGAAAGAAACAGCAGAGACAAGGCTCTGTGGGCCCTTTTGTATATGAGGCTTGAAGGGAAACTTTATGTTCCTCATTGGGATTTAGAGAGTTTCGGGCCCAATTCTCCCTGAGAAACACTGTAGTTGCACATGTTCTCTTCATAGCAGAGTTGTCTTTGTGATGACAAGTGAGTTTCTAGGAAAGAAATATGGAGGTTGCCATTCTTTGGTAGCTGCTCATCCTTCCGTAATCGGTAGTGAATGGGCGACCCTAAAGAACACTAGCCTCAAGCTAACTTTCCTCTTGTATCATGCCGCAGGTTGCAGGCAGCAGAATCCATGTAGCGTTATTTATTGTGGTTCTTGAGCTCCAGGTAGCATTCCAGGTCTCTTAGGACTGGCGGGTCAATACTAGGATGAGCAATGTATTAGAAGGACGGCCGGTGTGTTTGGGCCTTTATGAGCAATGCAGCTTTGGAAGAGCTAGATGCCGAGTCACAGGCTGTGAAGGGCTTCTTTGCTTAAACCTCTTCATTTTTGCAAGTTGAAAGAACTCATGTATCTCCCTTCTTAAGCACCTTGTGGGTACAAAGTAGAGAAAGAATCAGCAAGGTCAATGCTCTGCTGGCCCCTTTGAAGATAAGTCTTGAAGGGAAACTTCATTTTCCTCTTTGGCATTTAGAGAGTTGGGGGCTCAATTCTCCCTGAGAAACACTGTAGTTGCACGAGGTCTCTTCATAGCACAATTTCCTTTGTGACCACAAGTGAGTTTCTAGGAAAGAAACTCGGAGTTTGCCATTCTTTGCTGGTGCTCGTCCTTTGGTAATCTTCAGTGAATTGGTGACCCCGTTTGAGCACTAGCCTCAAGCTAACGTTCCTCTTCTATCATGCCACTTGTTGCCATGCAGCACAATCTCTGTAGCCTTATTCAGTGTGGTTCTGGAGCTCTAGGAAGCATTCCAGGTCTCTTAGTACTGGCGGATCTGCTCGACCTTGAGAAACGTACAAGAAGGATGGCCTGTGTGTTTGGGGAGTTGTGAGCAGTGCACCGTTGGGAACACCTAGATGCCGAGACATGGGAGGTGAAGGGGTTTTTTGTGAAACCTGTAGAATGTGGCAACTTGAAACAACTCAAGTATCTCCCTTCGAAAGCACGTTGGAGGTACTAAATAGAGGAAGAAGCATGAGAGTCAGGGCTCTGCGGGCCATTTTGAATATAAGGCTGAAGGGAAACTTTATTTTCCTTATTGGCCTTTAGAGAGTTGTGGGCTCAGTTCTCCCTGAGAAACTCTTTACTTGCGCATGTTCTCTTCATAGCACAATGGGCTTAGTGATGACAAGTGAGTTGCTAGGAGAGAAACTTGGAGGTTGCCATTCCTTGGTAGCTGCTCATCCTTCAGTAATCTGTAGTGAACTGGCGACCCCATTGAACACTAGCCTCAAGCTAACTTTCCTCTTGTATCATGCCGCAGGTTGCAGGCAGCAGACTCCATGTAGCGTTATTTATTGTGGTTCTTGAGCTCCAGGTAGCATTCCAGGTCTCTTAGGACTGGCGGGTCAACACTAGGATGAGCAATGTATTAGAAGGACGGCCGGTGTGTTTGGGCCTTTATGAGCAATGCAGCTTTGGAAGAGCTAGATGCCGAGTCACAGGCTGTGAAGGGCTTCTTTGCTTAAACCTCTTCATTTTTGCAAGTTGAAAGAAGTCATGTATCTCCCTTCTTAAGCACCTTGTGGGTACAAAGTAGAGAAAGAATCAGCAAGGTCAATGCTCTGCTGGCCCCTTTGAAGATAAGTCTTGAAGGGAAACTTCATTTTCCTCTTTGGCATTTAGAGAGTTGGGGGCTCAATTCTCCCTGAGAAACACTGTGTAGTTGCACGAGGTCTCTTCATAGCACAATTGCCTTTGTGACCACAAGTGAGTTTCTAGGAAAGAAACTCGGAGTTTGCCATTCTTTGCTGGTGCTCGTCCTTTGGTAATCTTCAGTGAATTGGTGACCCCGTTTGAGCACTAGCCTCAAGCTAACGTTCCTCTTCTATCATGCCACTTGTTGCCATGCAGCACAATCTCTGTAGCCTTATTCAGTGTGGTTCTGGAGCTCTAGGAAGCATTCCAGGTCTCTTAGTACTGGCGGATCTGCTCGACCTTGAGAAACGTACAAGAAGGATGGCCTGTGTGTTTGGGGAGTTGTGAGCAGTGCACCGTTGGGAACACCTAGATGCCGAGACATGGGAGGTGAAGGGGTTTTTTGTGAAACCTGTAGAATGTGGCAACTTGAAACAACTCAAGTATCTCCCTTCGAAAGCACGTTGGAGGTACTAAATAGAGGAAGAAGCATGAGAGTCAGGGCTCTGCGGGCCATTTTGAATATAAGGCTGAAGGGAAACTTTATTTTCCTTATTGGCCTTTAGAGAGTTGTGGGCTCAGTTCTCCCTGAGAAACTCTTTACTTGCGCATGTTCTCTTCATAGCACAATGGGCTTAGTGATGACAAGTGAGTTGCTAGGAGAGAAACTTGGAGGTTGCCATTCCTTGGTAGCTGCTCATCCTTCAGTAATCTGTAGTGAACTGGCGACCCCATTGAACACTAGCCTCAAGCTAACTTTCCTCTTGTATCATGCCACTGTTTGGCATGCAGCAGAATCCATGTAGCTTTATTCAGTGTGGTTCTTTAGCTCTAGGAAGCCTTCCAGGTCTCAGTAATGGTGGGTCTGCACGAGGAGGAGAAACGTCCTAGAAGGACGGCCTGTGTGTTTGGGCATTTCTCAGCAATGTATCGTTGGGAACAGCTAGATGCCGAGCCAGGGGCAGTGAAGGGCTTATTTGCTTAAACCTGTAAATTGTGGCAAGTTGAAACAACGGAAGTATCTCCCTTCTAAAGCACCTTTAAGGTACAAAATAGAGAAAGAACGAGCAGGGTTAAGGCTCTGAGGACCCTGTTAAAATAAGGCTTGAAGGGAAACTTTATTTTCCTCTTTGGGATTTAGAGAGTTGTGGGCTCCATTCCCCCTAACTCTTTAGTTGCACATATTCTCTTCATAGCACAATTGCCTTTGTGATGACAAGTGAGTTTCTAGGAATGAAATATGGAGGTTGCCATTCTTTCGTAGCTGATCATCCTTTGGTACTCTGTAATGAACTGGCGAGCCCATTGAACACTAGCTTCAAGCTAAAGTTCCCCTTGGTTCATGCCGCAGGTTGCAGGCTTCAGAATCCATGTAGCGTTATTCAGTGTGGTTCTTGAGCTCTCGGAAGCATTCCAGGTCTCTTAGTACAGGCGGGTCTGTACTAGGACGAGAAAACTACAGGCAGGATGGCCTGTGTCTTTGGTGAGTTGTGAGCAGTGCACCACTGGGAACAGCTAGATGCCGAGTCATGGGAAGTGATTGGCTTCTTTTCTTACACTCCAAAAAGTAGTCAGTTGAAACAACTCAAGTATCTCCCTTCTAAAGCACCTTGGAAGTACAACGTAGAGAAAGAAACAGCAGAGACAAGGCTCTGTGGGCCCTTTTGTATATGAGGCTTGAAGGGAAACTTTATGTTCCTCATTGGGATTTAGAGAGTTTCGGGCCCAATTCTCCCTGAGAAACACTGTAGTTGCACATGTTCTCTTCATAGCAGAGTTGTCTTTGTGATGACAAGTGAGTTTCTAGGAAAGAAATATGGAGGTTGCCATTCTTTGGTAGCTGCTCATCCTTCCGTAATCGGTAGTGAATGGGCGACCCTAAAGAACACTAGCCTCAAGCTAACTTTCCTCTTGTATCATGCCGCAGGTTGCAGGCAGCAGAATCCATGTAGCGTTATTTATTGTGGTTCTTGAGCTCCAGGTAGCATTCCAGGTCTCTTAGGACTGGCGGGTCAACACTAGGATGAGCAATGTATTAGAAGGACGGCCGGTGTGTTTGGGCCTTTATGAGCAATGCAGCTTTGGAAGAGCTAGATGCCGAGTCACAGGCTGTGAAGGGCTTCTTTGCTTAAACCTCTTCATTTTTGCAAGTTGAAAGAACTCATGTATCTCCCTTCTTAAGCACCTTGTGGGTACAAAGTAGAGAAAGAATCAGCAAGGTCAATGCTCTGCTGGCCCCTTTGAAGATAAGTCTTGAAGGGAAACTTCATTTTCCTCTTTGGCATTTAGAGAGTTGGGGGCTCAATTCTCCCTGAGAAACACTGTAGTTGCACGAGGTCTCTTCATAGCACAATTGCCTTTGTGACCACAAGTGAGTTTCTAGGAAAGAAACTCGGAGTTTGCCATTCTTTGCTGGTGCTCGTCCTTTGGTAATCTTCAGTGAATTGGTGACCCCGTTTGAGCACTAGCCTCAAGCTAACGTTCCTCTTCTATCATGCCACTTGTTGCCATGCAGCACAATCTCTGTAGCCTTATTCAGTGTGGTTCTGGAGCTCTAGGAAGCATTCCAGGTCTCTTAGTACTGGCGGATCTGCTCGACCTTGAGAAACGTACAAGAAGGATGGCCTGTGTGTTTGGGGAGTTGTGAGCAGTGCACCGTTGGGAACACCTAGATGCCGAGACATGGGAGGTGAAGGGGTTTTTTGTGAAACCTGTAGAATGTGGCAACTTGAAACAACTCAAGCATCTCCCTTCGAAAGCACGTTGGAGGTACTAAATAGAGGAAGAAGCATGAGAGTCAGGGCTCTGCGGGCCATTTTGAATATAAGGCTGAAGGGAAACTTTATTTTCCTTATTGGCCTTTAGAGAGTTGTGGGCTCAGTTCTCCCTGAGAAACTCTTTACTTGCGCATGTTCTCTTCATAGCACAATGGGCTTAGTGATGACAAGTGAGTTGCTAGGAGAGAAACTTGGAGGTTGCCATTCCTTGGTAGCTGCTCATCCTTCAGTAATCTGTAGTGAACTGGCGACCCCATTGAACACTAGCCTCAAGCTAACTTTCCTCTTGTATCATGCCACTGTTTGGCATGCAGCAGAATCCATGTAGCTTTATTCAGTGTGGTTCTTTAGCTCTAGGAAGCCTTCCAGGTCTCAGTAATGGTGGGTCTGCACGAGGAGGAGAAACGTCCTAGAAGGACGGCCTGTGTGTTTGGGCATTTCTCAGCAATGTATCGTTGGGAACAGCTAGATGCCGAGCCAGGGGCAGTGAAGGGCTTATTTGCTTAAACCTGTAAATTGTGGCAAGTTGAAACAACGGAAGTATCTCCCTTCTAAAGCACCTTTAAGGTACAAAATAGAGAAAGAACGAGCAGGGTTAAGGCTCTGAGGACCCTGTTAAAATAAGGCTTGAAGGGAAACTTTATTTTCCTCTTTGGGATTTAGAGAGTTGTGGGCTCCATTCCCCCTAACTCTTTAGTTGCACATATTCTCTTCATAGCACAATTGCCTTTGTGATGACAAGTGAGTTTCTAGGAATGAAATATGGAGGTTGCCATTCTTTCGTAGCTGATCATCCTTTGGTACTCTGTAATGAACTGGCGAGCCCATTGAACACTAGCTTCAAGCTAAAGTTCCCCTTGGTTCATGCCGCAGGTTGCAGGCTTCAGAATCCATGTAGCGTTATTCAGTGTGGTTCTTGAGCTCTCGGAAGCATTCCAGGTCTCTTAGTACAGGCGGGTCTGTACTAGGACGAGAAAACTACAGGCAGGATGGCCTGTGTCTTTGGTGAGTTGTGAGCAGTGCACCACTGGGAACAGCTAGATGCCGAGTCATGGGAAGTGATTGGCTTCTTTTCTTACACTCCAAAAAGTAGTCAGTTGAAACAACTCAAGTATCTCCCTTCTAAAGCACCTTGGAAGTACAACGTAGAGAAAGAAACAGCAGAGACAAGGCTCTGTGGGCCCTTTTGTATATGAGGCTTGAAGGGAAACTTTATGTTCCTCATTGGGATTTAGAGAGTTTCGGGCCCAATTCTCCCTGAGAAACACTGTAGTTGCACATGTTCTCTTCATAGCAGAGTTGTCTTTGTGATGACAAGTGAGTTTCTAGGAAAGAAATATGGAGGTTGCCATTCTTTGGTAGCTGCTCATCCTTCCGTAATCGGTAGTGAATGGGCGACCCTAAAGAACACTAGCCTCAAGCTAACTTTCCTCTTGTATCATGCCGCAGGTTGCAGGCAGCAGAATCCATGTAGCGTTATTTATTGTGGTTCTTGAGCTCCAGGTAGCATTCCAGGTCTCTTAGGACTGGCGGGTCAACACTAGGATGAGCAATGTATTAGAAGGACGGCCGGTGTGTTTGGGCCTTTATGAGCAATGCAGCTTTGGAAGAGCTAGATGCCGAGTCACAGGCTGTGAAGGGCTTCTTTGCTTAAACCTCTTCATTTTTGCAAGTTGAAAGAACTCATGTATCTCCCTTCTTAAGCACCTTGTGGGTACAAAGTAGAGAAAGAATCAGCAAGGTCAATGCTCTGCTGGCCCCTTTGAAGATAAGTCTTGAAGGGAAACTTCATTTTCCTCTTTGGCATTTAGAGAGTTGGGGGCTCAATTCTCCCTGAGAAACACTGTAGTTGCACGAGGTCTCTTCATAGCACAATTGCCTTTGTGACCACAAGTGAGTTTCTAGGAAAGAAACTCGGAGTTTGCCATTCTTTGCTGGTGCTCGTCCTTTGGTAATCTTCAGTGAATTGGTGACCCCGTTTGAGCACTAGCCTCAAGCTAACGTTCCTCTTCTATCATGCCACTTGTTGCCATGCAGCACAATCTCTGTAGCCTTATTCAGTGTGGTTCTGGAGCTCTAGGAAGCATTCCAGGTCTCTTAGTACTGGCGGATCTGCTCGACCTTGAGAAACGTACAAGAAGGATGGCCTGTGTGTTTGGGGAGTTGTGAGCAGTGCACCGTTGGGAACACCTAGATGCCGAGACATGGGAGGTGAAGGGGTTTTTTGTGAAACCTGTAGAATGTGGCAACTTGAAACAACTCAAGTATCTCCCTTCGAAAGCACGTTGGAGGTACTAAATAGAGGAAGAAGCATGAGAGTCAGGGCTCTGCGGGCCATTTTGAATATAAGGCTGAAGGGAAACTTTATTTTCCTTATTGGCCTTTAGAGAGTTGTGGGCTCAGTTCTCCCTGAGAAACTCTTTACTTGCGCATGTTCTCTTCATAGCACAATGGGCTTAGTGATGACAAGTGAGTTGCTAGGAGAGAAACTTGGAGGTTGCCATTCCTTGGTAGCTGCTCATCCTTCAGTAATCTGTAGTGAACTGGCGACCCCATTGAACACTAGCCTCAAGCTAACTTTCCTCTTGTATCATGCCGCAGGTTGCAGGCAGCAGACTCCATGTAGCGTTATTTATTGTGGTTCTTGAGCTCCAGGTAGCATTCCAGGTCTCTTAGGACTGGCGGGTCAACACTAGGATGAGCAATGTATTAGAAGGACGGCCGGTGTGTTTGGGCCTTTATGAGCAATGCAGCTTTGGAAGAGCTAGATGCCGAGTCACAGGCTGTGAAGGGCTTCTTTGCTTAAACCTCTTCATTTTTGCAAGTTGAAAGAACTCATGTATCTCCCTTCTTAAGCACCTTGTGGGTACAAAGTAGAGAAAGAATCAGCAAGGTCAATGCTCTGCTGGCCCCTTTGAAGATAAGTCTTGAAGGGAAACTTCATTTTCCTCTTTGGCATTTAGAGAGTTGGGGGCTCAATTCTCCCTGAGAAACACTGTGTAGTTGCACGAGGTCTCTTCATAGCACAATTGCCTTTGTGACCACAAGTGAGTTTCTAGGAAAGAAACTCGGAGTTTGCCATTCTTTGCTGGTGCTCGTCCTTTGGTAATCTTCAGTGAATTGGTGACCCCGTTTGAGCACTAGCCTCAAGCTAACGTTCCTCTTCTATCATGCCACTTGTTGCCATGCAGCACAATCTCTGTAGCCTTATTCAGTGTGGTTCTGGAGCTCTAGGAAGCATTCCAGGTCTCTTAGTACTGGCGGATCTGCTCGACCTTGAGAAACGTACAAGAAGGATGGCCTGTGTGTTTGGGGAGTTGTGAGCAGTGCACCGTTGGGAACACCTAGATGCCGAGACATGGGAGGTGAAGGGGCTTTTTGTGAAACCTGTAGAATGTGGCAACTTGAAACAACTCAAGTATCTCCCTTCGAAAGCACGTTGGAGGTACTAAATAGAGGAAGAAGCATGAGAGTCAGGGCTCTGCGGGCCATTTTGAATATAAGGCTGAAGGGAAACTTTATTTTCCTTATTGGCCTTTAGAGAGTTGTGGGCTCAGTTCTCCCTGAGAAACTCTTTACTTGCGCATGTTCTCTTCATAGCACAATGGGCTTAGTGATGACAAGTGAGTTGCTAGGAGAGAAACTTGGAGGTTGCCATTCCTTGGTAGCTGCTCATCCTTCAGTAATCTGTAGTGAACTGGCGACCCCATTGAACACTAGCCTCAAGCTAACTTTCCTCTTGTATCATGCCACTGTTTGGCATGCAGCAGAATCCATGTAGCTTTATTCAGTGTGGTTCTTTAGCTCTAGGAAGCCTTCCAGGTCTCAGTAATGGTGGGTCTGCACGAGGAGGAGAAACGTCCTAGAAGGACGGCCTGTGTGTTTGGGCATTTCTCAGCAATGTATCGTTGGGAACAGCTAGATGCCGAGCCAGGGGCAGTGAAGGGCTTATTTGCTTAAACCTGTAAATTGTGGCAAGTTGAAACAACGGAAGTATCTCCCTTCTAAAGCACCTTTAAGGTACAAAATAGAGAAAGAACGAGCAGGGTTAAGGCTCTGAGGACCCTGTTAAAATAAGGCTTGAAGGGAAACTTTATTTTCCTCTTTGGGATTTAGAGAGTTGTGGGCTCCGTTCCCCCTAACTCTTTAGTTGCACATATTCTCTTCATAGCACAATTGCCTTTGTGATGACAAGTGAGTTTCTAGGAATGAAATATGGAGGTTGCCATTCTTTCGTAGCTGATCATCCTTTGGTACTCTGTAATGAACTGGCGAGCCCATTGAACACTAGCTTCAAGCTAAACTTCCCCTTGGTTCATGCCGCAGGTTGCAGGCTTCAGAATCCATGTAGCGTTATTCAGTGTGGTTCTTGAGCTCTCGGAAGCATTCCAGGTCTCTTAGTACAGGCGGGTCTGTACTAGGACGAGAAAACTACAGGCAGGATGGCCTGTGTCTTTGGTGAGTTGTGAGCAGTGCACCACTGGGAACAGCTAGATGCCGAGTCATGGGAAGTGATTGGCTTCTTTTCTTACACTCCAAAAAGTAGTCAGTTGAAACAACTCAAGTATCTCCCTTCTAAAGCACCTTGGAAGTACAACGTAGAGAAAGAAACAGCAGAGACAAGGCTCTGTGGGCCCTTTTGTATATGAGGCTTGAAGGGAAACTTTATGTTCCTCATTGGGATTTAGAGAGTTTCGGGCCCAATTCTCCCTGAGAAACACTGTAGTTGCACATGTTCTCTTCATAGCAGAGTTGTCTTTGTGATGACAAGTGAGTTTCTAGGAAAGAAATATGGAGGTTGCCATTCTTTGGTAGCTGCTCATCCTTCCGTAATCGGTAGTGAATGGGCGACCCTAAAGAACACTAGCCTCAAGCTAACTTTCCTCTTGTATCATGCCGCAGGTTGCAGGCAGCAGAATCCATGTAGCGTTATTTATTGTGGTTCTTGAGCTCCAGGTAGCATTCCAGGTCTCTTAGGACTGGCGGGTCAACACTAGGATGAGCAATGTATTAGAAGGACGGCCGGTGTGTTTGGGCCTTTATGAGCAATGCAGCTTTGGAAGAGCTAGATGCCGAGTCACAGGCTGTGAAGGGCTTCTTTGCTTAAACCTCTTCATTTTTGCAAGTTGAAAGAACTCATGTATCTCCCTTCTTAAGCACCTTGTGGGTACAAAGTAGAGAAAGAATCAGCAAGGTCAATGCTCTGCTGGCCCCTTTGAAGATAAGTCTTGAAGGGAAACTTCATTTTCCTCTTTGGCATTTAGAGAGTTGGGGGCTCAATTCTCCCTGAGAAACACTGTAGTTGCACGAGGTCTCTTCATAGCACAATTGCCTTTGTGACCACAAGTGAGTTTCTAGGAAAGAAACTCGGAGTTTGCCATTCTTTGCTGGTGCTCGTCCTTTGGTAATCTTCAGTGAATTGGTGACCCCGTTTGAGCACTAGCCTCAAGCTAACGTTCCTCTTCTATCATGCCACTTGTTGCCATGCAGCACAATCTCTGTAGCCTTATTCAGTGTGGTTCTGGAGCTCTAGGAAGCATTCCAGGTCTCTTAGTACTGGCGGATCTGCTCGACCTTGAGAAACGTACAAGAAGGATGGCCTGTGTGTTTGGGGAGTTGTGAGCAGTGCACCGTTGGGAACACCTAGATGCCGAGACATGGGAGGTGAAGGGGTTTTTTGTGAAACCTGTAGAATGTGGCAACTTGAAACAACTCAAGTATCTCCCTTCGAAAGCACGTTGGAGGTACTAAATAGAGGAAGAAGCATGAGAGTCAGGGCTCTGCGGGCCATTTTGAATATAAGGCTGAAGGGAAACTTTATTTTCCTTATTGGCCTTTAGAGAGTTGTGGGCTCAGTTCTCCCTGAGAAACTCTTTACTTGCGCATGTTCTCTTCATAGCACAATGGGCTTAGTGATGACAAGTGAGTTGCTAGGAGAGAAACTTGGAGGTTGCCATTCCTTGGTAGCTGCTCATCCTTCAGTAATCTGTAGTGAACTGGCGACCCCATTGAACACTAGCCTCAAGCTAACTTTCCTCTTGTATCATGCCGCAGGTTGCAGGCAGCAGACTCCATGTAGCGTTATTTATTGTGGTTCTTGAGCTCCAGGTAGCATTCCAGGTCTCTTAGGACTGGCGGGTCAACACTAGGATGAGCAATGTATTAGAAGGACGGCCGGTGTGTTTGGGCCTTTATGAGCAATGCAGCTTTGGAAGAGCTAGATGCCGAGTCACAGGCTGTGAAGGGCTTCTTTGCTTAAACCTCTTCATTTTTGCAAGTTGAAAGAACTCATGTATCTCCCTTCTTAAGCACCTTGTGGGTACAAAGTAGAGAAAGAATCAGCAAGGTCAATGCTCTGCTGGCCCCTTTGAAGATAAGTCTTGAAGGGAAACTTCATTTTCCTCTTTGGCATTTAGAGAGTTGGGGGCTCAATTCTCCCTGAGAAACACTGTGTAGTTGCACGAGGTCTCTTCATAGCACAATTGCCTTTGTGACCACAAGTGAGTTTCTAGGAAAGAAACTCGGAGTTTGCCATTCTTTGCTGGTGCTCGTCCTTTGGTAATCTTCAGTGAATTGGTGACCCCGTTTGAGCACTAGCCTCAAGCTAACGTTCCTCTTCTATCATGCCACTTGTTGCCATGCAGCACAATCTCTGTAGCCTTATTCAGTGTGGTTCTGGAGCTCTAGGAAGCATTCCAGGTCTCTTAGTACTGGCGGATCTGCTCGACCTTGAGAAACGTACAAGAAGGATGGCCTGTGTGTTTGGGGAGTTGTGAGCAGTGCACCGTTGGGAACACCTAGATGCCGAGACATGGGAGGTGAAGGGGTTTTTTGTGAAACCTGTAGAATGTGGCAACTTGAAACAACTCAAGTATCTCCCTTCGAAAGCACGTTGGAGGTACTAAATAGAGGAAGAAGCATGAGAGTCAGGGCTCTGCGGGCCATTTTGAATATAAGGCTGAAGGGAAACTTTATTTTCCTTATTGGCCTTTAGAGAGTTGTGGGCTCAGTTCTCCCTGAGAAACTCTTTACTTGCGCATGTTCTCTTCATAGCACAATGGGCTTAGTGATGACAAGTGAGTTGCTAGGAGAGAAACTTGGAGGTTGCCATTCCTTGGTAGCTGCTCATCCTTCAGTAATCTGTAGTGAACTGGCGACCCCATTGAACACTAGCCTCAAGCTAACTTTCCTCTTGTATCATGCCGCAGGTTGCAGGCAGCAGACTCCATGTAGCGTTATTTATTGTGGTTCTTGAGCTCCAGGTAGCATTCCAGGTCTCTTAGGACTGGCGGGTCAACACTAGGATGAGCAATGTATTAGAAGGACGGCCGGTGTGTTTGGGCCTTTATGAGCAATGCAGCTTTGGAAGAGCTAGATGCCGAGTCACAGGCTGTGAAGGGCTTCTTTGCTTAAACCTCTTCATTTTTGCAAGTTGAAAGAACTCATGTATCTCCCTTCTTAAGCACCTTGTGGGTACAAAGTAGAGAAAGAATCAGCAAGGTCAATGCTCTGCTGGCCCCTTTGAAGATAAGTCTTGAAGGGAAACTTCATTTTCCTCTTTGGCATTTAGAGAGTTGGGGGCTCAATTCTCCCTGAGAAACACTGTGTAGTTGCACGAGGTCTCTTCATAGCACAATTGCCTTTGTGACCACAAGTGAGTTTCTAGGAAAGAAACTCGGAGTTTGCCATTCTTTGCTGGTGCTCGTCCTTTGGTAATCTTCAGTGAATTGGTGACCCCGTTTGAGCACTAGCCTCAAGCTAACGTTCCTCTTCTATCATGCCACTTGTTGCCATGCAGCACAATCTCTGTAGCCTTATTCAGTGTGGTTCTGGAGCTCTAGGAAGCATTCCAGGTCTCTTAGTACTGGCGGATCTGCTCGACCTTGAGAAACGTACAAGAAGGATGGCCTGTGTGTTTGGGGAGTTGTGAGCAGTGCACCGTTGGGAACACCTAGATGCCGAGACATGGGAGGTGAAGGGGTTTTTTGTGAAACCTGTAGAATGTGGCAACTTGAAACAACTCAAGTATCTCCCTTCGAAAGCACGTTGGAGGTACTAAATAGAGGAAGAAGCATGAGAGTCAGGGCTCTGCGGGCCATTTTGAATATAAGGCTGAAGGGAAACTTTATTTTCCTTATTGGCCTTTAGAGAGTTGTGGGCTCAGTTCTCCCTGAGAAACTCTTTACTTGCGCATGTTCTCTTCATAGCACAATGGGCTTAGTGATGACAAGTGAGTTGCTAGGAGAGAAACTTGGAGGTTGCCATTCCTTGGTAGCTGCTCATCCTTCAGTAATCTGTAGTGAACTGGCGACCCCATTGAACACTAGCCTCAAGCTAACTTTCCTCTTGTATCATGCCGCAGGTTGCAGGCAGCAGACTCCATGTAGCGTTATTTATTGTGGTTCTTGAGCTCCAGGTAGCATTCCAGGTCTCTTAGGACTGGCGGGTCAACACTAGGATGAGCAATGTATTAGAAGGACGGCCGGTGTGTTTGGGCCTTTATGAGCAATGCAGCTTTGGAAGAGCTAGATGCCGAGTCACAGGCTGTGAAGGGCTTCTTTGCTTAAACCTCTTCATTTTTGCAAGTTGAAAGAACTCATGTATCTCCCTTCTTAAGCACCTTGTGGGTACAAAGTAGAGAAAGAATCAGCAAGGTCAATGCTCTGCTGGCCCCTTTGAAGATAAGTCTTGAAGGGAAACTTCATTTTCCTCTTTGGCATTTAGAGAGTTGGGGGCTCAATTCTCCCTGAGAAACACTGTGTAGTTGCACGAGGTCTCTTCATAGCACAATTGCCTTTGTGACCACAAGTGAGTTTCTAGGAAAGAAACTCGGAGTTTGCCATTCTTTGCTGGTGCTCGTCCTTTGGTAATCTTCAGTGAATTGGTGACCCCGTTTGAGCACTAGCCTCAAGCTAACGTTCCTCTTCTATCATGCCACTTGTTGCCATGCAGCACAATCTCTGTAGCCTTATTCAGTGTGGTTCTGGAGCTCTAGGAAGCATTCCAGGTCTCTTAGTACTGGCGGATCTGCTCGACCTTGAGAAACGTACAAGAAGGATGGCCTGTGTGTTTGGGGAGTTGTGAGCAGTGCACCGTTGGGAACACCTAGATGCCGAGACATGGGAGGTGAAGGGGTTTTTTGTGAAACCTGTAGAATGTGGCAACTTGAAACAACTCAAGTATCTCCCTTCGAAAGCACGTTGGAGGTACTAAATAGAGGAAGAAGCATGAGAGTCAGGGCTCTGCGGGCCATTTTGAATATAAGGCTGAAGGGAAACTTTATTTTCCTTATTGGCCTTTAGAGAGTTGTGGGCTCAGTTCTCCCTGAGAAACTCTTTACTTGCGCATGTTCTCTTCATAGCACAATGGGCTTAGTGATGACAAGTGAGTTGCTAGGAGAGAAACTTGGAGGTTGCCATTCCTTGGTAGCTGCTCATCCTTCAGTAATCTGTAGTGAACTGGCGACCCCATTGAACACTAGCCTCAAGCTAACTTTCCTCTTGTATCATGCCGCAGGTTGCAGGCAGCAGACTCCATGTAGCGTTATTTATTGTGGTTCTTGAGCTCCAGGTAGCATTCCAGGTCTCTTAGGACTGGCGGGTCAACACTAGGATGAGCAATGTATTAGAAGGACGGCCGGTGTGTTTGGGCCTTTATGAGCAATGCAGCTTTGGAAGAGCTAGATGCCGAGTCACAGGCTGTGAAGGGCTTCTTTGCTTAAACCTCTTCATTTTTGCAAGTTGAAAGAAGTCATGTATCTCCCTTCTTAAGCACCTTGTGGGTACAAAGTAGAGAAAGAATCAGCAAGGTCAATGCTCTGCTGGCCCCTTTGAAGATAAGTCTTGAAGGGAAACTTCATTTTCCTCTTTGGCATTTAGAGAGTTGGGGGCTCAATTCTCCCTGAGAAACACTGTGTAGTTGCACGAGGTCTCTTCATAGCACAATTGCCTTTGTGACCACAAGTGAGTTTCTAGGAAAGAAACTCGGAGTTTGCCATTCTTTGCTGGTGCTCGTCCTTTGGTAATCTTCAGTGAATTGGTGACCCCGTTTGAGCACTAGCCTCAAGCTAACGTTCCTCTTCTATCATGCCACTTGTTGCCATGCAGCACAATCTCTGTAGCCTTATTCAGTGTGGTTCTGGAGCTCTAGGAAGCATTCCAGGTCTCTTAGTACTGGCGGATCTGCTCGACCTTGAGAAACGTACAAGAAGGATGGCCTGTGTGTTTGGGGAGTTGTGAGCAGTGCACCGTTGGGAACACCTAGATGCCGAGACATGGGAGGTGAAGGGGTTTTTTGTGAAACCTGTAGAATGTGGCAACTTGAAACAACTCAAGTATCTCCCTTCGAAAGCACGTTGGAGGTACTAAATAGAGGAAGAAGCATGAGAGTCAGGGCTCTGCGGGCCATTTTGAATATAAGGCTGAAGGGAAACTTTATTTTCCTTATTGGCCTTTAGAGAGTTGTGGGCTCAGTTCTCCCTGAGAAACTCTTTACTTGCGCATGTTCTCTTCATAGCACAATGGGCTTAGTGATGACAAGTGAGTTGCTAGGAGAGAAACTTGGAGGTTGCCATTCCTTGGTAGCTGCTCATCCTTCAGTAATCTGTAGTGAACTGGCGACCCCATTGAACACTAGCCTCAAGCTAACTTTCCTCTTGTATCATGCCGCAGGTTGCAGGCAGCAGACTCCATGTAGCGTTATTTATTGTGGTTCTTGAGCTCCAGGTAGCATTCCAGGTCTCTTAGGACTGGCGGGTCAACACTAGGATGAGCAATGTATTAGAAGGACGGCCGGTGTGTTTGGGCCTTTATGAGCAATGCAGCTTTGGAAGAGCTAGATGCCGAGTCACAGGCTGTGAAGGGCTTCTTTGCTTAAACCTCTTCATTTTTGCAAGTTGAAAGAAGTCATGTATCTCCCTTCTTAAGCACCTTGTGGGTACAAAGTAGAGAAAGAATCAGCAAGGTCAATGCTCTGCTGGCCCCTTTGAAGATAAGTCTTGAAGGGAAACTTCATTTTCCTCTTTGGCATTTAGAGAGTTGGGGGCTCAATTCTCCCTGAGAAACACTGTGTAGTTGCACGAGGTCTCTTCATAGCACAATTGCCTTTGTGACCACAAGTGAGTTTCTAGGAAAGAAACTCGGAGTTTGCCATTCTTTGCTGGTGCTCGTCCTTTGGTAATCTTCAGTGAATTGGTGACCCCGTTTGAGCACTAGCCTCAAGCTAACGTTCCTCTTCTATCATGCCACTTGTTGCCATGCAGCACAATCTCTGTAGCCTTATTCAGTGTGGTTCTGGAGCTCTAGGAAGCATTCCAGGTCTCTTAGTACTGGCGGATCTGCTCGACCTTGAGAAACGTACAAGAAGGATGGCCTGTGTGTTTGGGGAGTTGTGAGCAGTGCACCGTTGGGAACACCTAGATGCCGAGACATGGGAGGTGAAGGGGTTTTTTGTGAAACCTGTAGAATGTGGCAACTTGAAACAACTCAAGTATCTCCCTTCGAAAGCACGTTGGAGGTACTAAATAGAGGAAGAAGCATGAGAGTCAGGGCTCTGCGGGCCATTTTGAATATAAGGCTGAAGGGAAACTTTATTTTCCTTATTGGCCTTTAGAGAGTTGTGGGCTCAGTTCTCCCTGAGAAACTCTTTACTTGCGCATGTTCTCTTCATAGCACAATGGGCTTAGTGATGACAAGTGAGTTGCTAGGAGAGAAACTTGGAGGTTGCCATTCCTTGGTAGCTGCTCATCCTTCAGTAATCTGTAGTGAACTGGCGACCCCATTGAACACTAGCCTCAAGCTAACTTTCCTCTTGTATCATGCCACTGTTTGGCATGCAGCAGAATCCATGTAGCTTTATTCAGTGTGGTTCTTTAGCTCTAGGAAGCCTTCCAGGTCTCAGTAATGGTGGGTCTGCACGAGGAGGAGAAACGTCCTAGAAGGACGGCCTGTGTGTTTGGGCATTTCTCAGCAATGTATCGTTGGGAACAGCTAGATGCCGAGCCAGGGGCAGTGAAGGGCTTATTTGCTTAAACCTGTAAATTGTGGCAAGTTGAAACAACGGAAGTATCTCCCTTCTAAAGCACCTTTAAGGTACAAAATAGAGAAAGAACGAGCAGGGTTAAGGCTCTGAGGACCCTGTTAAAATAAGGCTTGAAGGGAAACTTTATTTTCCTCTTTGGGATTTAGAGAGTTGTGGGCTCCATTCCCCCTAACTCTTTAGTTGCACATATTCTCTTCATAGCACAATTGCCTTTGTGATGACAAGTGAGTTTCTAGGAATGAAATATGGAGGTTGCCATTCTTTCGTAGCTGATCATCCTTTGGTACTCTGTAATGAACTGGCGAGCCCATTGAACACTAGCTTCAAGCTAAAGTTCCCCTTGGTTCATGCCGCAGGTTGCAGGCTTCAGAATCCATGTAGCGTTATTCAGTGTGGTTCTTGAGCTCTCGGAAGCATTCCAGGTCTCTTAGTACAGGCGGGTCTGTACTAGGACGAGAAAACTACAGGCAGGATGGCCTGTGTCTTTGGTGAGTTGTGAGCAGTGCACCACTGGGAACAGCTAGATGCCGAGTCATGGGAAGTGATTGGCTTCTTTTCTTACACTCCAAAAAGTAGTCAGTTGAAACAACTCAAGTATCTCCCTTCTAAAGCACCTTGGAAGTACAACGTAGAGAAAGAAACAGCAGAGACAAGGCTCTGTGGGCCCTTTTGTATATGAGGCTTGAAGGGAAACTTTATGTTCCTCATTGGGATTTAGAGAGTTTCGGGCCCAATTCTCCCTGAGAAACACTGTAGTTGCACATGTTCTCTTCATAGCAGAGTTGTCTTTGTGATGACAAGTGAGTTTCTAGGAAAGAAATATGGAGGTTGCCATTCTTTGGTAGCTGCTCATCCTTCCGTAATCGGTAGTGAATGGGCGACCCTAAAGAACACTAGCCTCAAGCTAACTTTCCTCTTGTATCATGCCGCAGGTTGCAGGCAGCAGACTCCATGTAGCGTTATTTATTGTGGTTCTTGAGCTCCAGGTAGCATTCCAGGTCTCTTAGGACTGGCGGGTCAACACTAGGATGAGCAATGTATTAGAAGGACGGCCGGTGTGTTTGGGCCTTTATGAGCAATGCAGCTTTGGAAGAGCTAGATGCCGAGTCACAGGCTGTGAAGGGCTTCTTTGCTTAAACCTCTTCATTTTTGCAAGTTGAAAGAAGTCATGTATCTCCCTTCTTAAGCACCTTGTGGGTACAAAGTAGAGAAAGAATCAGCAAGGTCAATGCTCTGCTGGCCCCTTTGAAGATAAGTCTTGAAGGGAAACTTCATTTTCCTCTTTGGCATTTAGAGAGTTGGGGGCTCAATTCTCCCTGAGAAACACTGTGTAGTTGCACGAGGTCTCTTCATAGCACAATTGCCTTTGTGACCACAAGTGAGTTTCTAGGAAAGAAACTCGGAGTTTGCCATTCTTTGCTGGTGCTCGTCCTTTGGTAATCTTCAGTGAATTGGTGACCCCGTTTGAGCACTAGCCTCAAGCTAACGTTCCTCTTCTATCATGCCACTTGTTGCCATGCAGCACAATCTCTGTAGCCTTATTCAGTGTGGTTCTGGAGCTCTAGGAAGCATTCCAGGTCTCTTAGTACTGGCGGATCTGCTCGACCTTGAGAAACGTACAAGAAGGATGGCCTGTGTGTTTGGGGAGTTGTGAGCAGTGCACCGTTGGGAACACCTAGATGCCGAGACATGGGAGGTGAAGGGGTTTTTTGTGAAACCTGTAGAATGTGGCAACTTGAAACAACTCAAGTATCTCCCTTCGAAAGCACGTTGGAGGTACTAAATAGAGGAAGAAGCATGAGAGTCAGGGCTCTGCGGGCCATTTTGAATATAAGGCTGAAGGGAAACTTTATTTTCCTTATTGGCCTTTAGAGAGTTGTGGGCTCAGTTCTCCCTGAGAAACTCTTTACTTGCGCATGTTCTCTTCATAGCACAATGGGCTTAGTGATGACAAGTGAGTTGCTAGGAGAGAAACTTGGAGGTTGCCATTCCTTGGTAGCTGCTCATCCTTCAGTAATCTGTAGTGAACTGGCGACCCCATTGAACACTAGCCTCAAGCTAACTTTCCTCTTGTATCATGCCACTGTTTGGCATGCAGCAGAATCCATGTAGCTTTATTCAGTGTGGTTCTTTAGCTCTAGGAAGCCTTCCAGGTCTCAGTAATGGTGGGTCTGCACGAGGAGGAGAAACGTCCTAGAAGGACGGCCTGTGTGTTTGGGCATTTCTCAGCAATGTATCGTTGGGAACAGCTAGATGCCGAGCCAGGGGCAGTGAAGGGCTTATTTGCTTAAACCTGTAAATTGTGGCAAGTTGAAACAACGGAAGTATCTCCCTTCTAAAGCACCTTTAAGGTACAAAATAGAGAAAGAACGAGCAGGGTTAAGGCTCTGAGGACCCTGTTAAAATAAGGCTTGAAGGGAAACTTTATTTTCCTCTTTGGGATTTAGAGAGTTGTGGGCTCCATTCCCCCTAACTCTTTAGTTGCACATATTCTCTTCATAGCACAATTGCCTTTGTGATGACAAGTGAGTTTCTAGGAATGAAATATGGAGGTTGCCATTCTTTCGTAGCTGATCATCCTTTGGTACTCTGTAATGAACTGGCGAGCCCATTGAACACTAGCTTCAAGCTAAAGTTCCCCTTGGTTCATGCCGCAGGTTGCAGGCTTCAGAATCCATGTAGCGTTATTCAGTGTGGTTCTTGAGCTCTCGGAAGCATTCCAGGTCTCTTAGTACAGGCGGGTCTGTACTAGGACGAGAAAACTACAGGCAGGATGGCCTGTGTCTTTGGTGAGTTGTGAGCAGTGCACCACTGGGAACAGCTAGATGCCGAGTCATGGGAAGTGATTGGCTTCTTTTCTTACACTCCAAAAAGTAGTCAGTTGAAACAACTCAAGTATCTCCCTTCTAAAGCACCTTGGAAGTACAACGTAGAGAAAGAAACAGCAGAGACAAGGCTCTGTGGGCCCTTTTGTATATGAGGCTTGAAGGGAAACTTTATGTTCCTCATTGGGATTTAGAGAGTTTCGGGCCCAATTCTCCCTGAGAAACACTGTAGTTGCACATGTTCTCTTCATAGCAGAGTTGTCTTTGTGATGACAAGTGAGTTTCTAGGAAAGAAATATGGAGGTTGCCATTCTTTGGTAGCTGCTCATCCTTCCGTAATCGGTAGTGAATGGGCGACCCTAAAGAACACTAGCCTCAAGCTAACTTTCCTCTTGTATCATGCCGCAGGTTGCAGGCAGCAGAATCCATGTAGCGTTATTTATTGTGGTTCTTGAGCTCCAGGTAGCATTCCAGGTCTCTTAGGACTGGCGGGTCAACACTAGGATGAGCAATGTATTAGAAGGACGGCCGGTGTGTTTGGGCCTTTATGAGCAATGCAGCTTTGGAAGAGCTAGATGCCGAGTCACAGGCTGTGAAGGGCTTCTTTGCTTAAACCTCTTCATTTTTGCAAGTTGAAAGAACTCATGTATCTCCCTTCTTAAGCACCTTGTGGGTACAAAGTAGAGAAAGAATCAGCAAGGTCAATGCTCTGCTGGCCCCTTTGAAGATAAGTCTTGAAGGGAAACTTCATTTTCCTCTTTGGCATTTAGAGAGTTGGGGGCTCAATTCTCCCTGAGAAACACTGTAGTTGCACGAGGTCTCTTCATAGCACAATTGCCTTTGTGACCACAAGTGAGTTTCTAGGAAAGAAACTCGGAGTTTGCCATTCTTTGCTGGTGCTCGTCCTTTGGTAATCTTCAGTGAATTGGTGACCCCGTTTGAGCACTAGCCTCAAGCTAACGTTCCTCTTCTATCATGCCACTTGTTGCCATGCAGCACAATCTCTGTAGCCTTATTCAGTGTGGTTCTGGAGCTCTAGGAAGCATTCCAGGTCTCTTAGTACTGGCGGATCTGCTCGACCTTGAGAAACGTACAAGAAGGATGGCCTGTGTGTTTGGGGAGTTGTGAGCAGTGCACCGTTGGGAACACCTAGATGCCGAGACATGGGAGGTGAAGGGGTTTTTTGTGAAACCTGTAGAATGTGGCAACTTGAAACAACTCAAGTATCTCCCTTCGAAAGCACGTTGGAGGTACTAAATAGAGGAAGAAGCATGAGAGTCAGGGCTCTGCGGGCCATTTTGAATATAAGGCTGAAGGGAAACTTTATTTTCCTTATTGGCCTTTAGAGAGTTGTGGGCTCAGTTCTCCCTGAGAAACTCTTTACTTGCGCATGTTCTCTTCATAGCACAATGGGCTTAGTGATGACAAGTGAGTTGCTAGGAGAGAAACTTGGAGGTTGCCATTCCTTGGTAGCTACTCATCCTTCAGTAATCTGTAGTGAACTGGCGACCCCATTGAACACTAGCCTCAAGCTAACTTTCCTCTTGTATCATGCCTCAGGTTGCAGGCAGCAGACTCCATGTAGCGTTATTTATTGTGGTTCTTGAGCTCCAGGTAGCATTCCAGGTCTCTTAGGACTGGCGGGTCAACACTAGGATGAGCAATGTATTAGAAGGACGGCCGGTGTGTTTGGGCCTTTATGAGCAATGCAGCTTTGGAAGAGCTAGATGCCGAGTCACAGGCTGTGAAGGGCTTCTTTGCTTAAACCTCTTCATTTTTGCAAGTTGAAAGAACTCATGTATCTCCCTTCTTAAGCACCTTGTGGGTACAAAGTAGAGAAAGAATCAGCAAGGTCAATGCTCTGCTGGCCCCTTTGAAGATAAGTCTTGAAGGGAAACTTCATTTTCCTCTTTGGCATTTAGAGAGTTGGGGGCTCAATTCTCCCTGAGAAACACTGTGTAGTTGCACGAGGTCTCTTCATAGCACAATTGCCTTTGTGACCACAAGTGAGTTTCTAGGAAAGAAACTCGGAGTTTGCCATTCTTTGCTGGTGCTCGTCCTTTGGTAATCTTCAGTGAATTGGTGACCCCGTTTGAGCACTAGCCTCAAGCTAACGTTCCTCTTCTATCATGCCACTTGTTGCCATGCAGCACAATCTCTGTAGCCTTATTCAGTGTGGTTCTGGAGCTCTAGGAAGCATTCCAGGTCTCTTAGTACTGGCGGATCTGCTCGACCTTGAGAAACGTACAAGAAGGATGGCCTGTGTGTTTGGGGAGTTGTGAGCAGTGCACCGTTGGGAACACCTAGATGCCGAGACATGGGAGGTGAAGGGGTTTTTTGTGAAACCTGTAGAATGTGGCAACTTGAAACAACTCAAGTATCTCCCTTCGAAAGCACGTTGGAGGTACTAAATAGAGGAAGAAGCATGAGAGTCAGGGCTCTGCGGGCCATTTTGAATATAAGGCTGAAGGGAAACTTTATTTTCCTTATTGGCCTTTAGAGAGTTGTGGGCTCAGTTCTCCCTGAGAAACTCTTTACTTGCGCATGTTCTCTTCATAGCACAATGGGCTTAGTGATGACAAGTGAGTTGCTAGGAGAGAAACTTGGAGGTTGCCATTCCTTGGTAGCTGCTCATCCTTCAGTAATCTGTAGTGAACTGGCGACCCCATTGAACACTAGCCTCAAGCTAACTTTCCTCTTGTATCATGCCGCAGGTTGCAGGCAGCAGACTCCATGTAGCGTTATTTATTGTGGTTCTTGAGCTCCAGGTAGCATTCCAGGTCTCTTAGGACTGGCGGGTCAACACTAGGATGAGCAATGTATTAGAAGGACGGCCGGTGTGTTTGGGCCTTTATGAGCAATGCAGCTTTGGAAGAGCTAGATGCCGAGTCACAGGCTGTGAAGGGCTTCTTTGCTTAAACCTCTTCATTTTTGCAAGTTGAAAGAACTCATGTATCTCCCTTCTTAAGCACCTTGTGGGTACAAAGTAGAGAAAGAATCAGCAAGGTCAATGCTCTGCTGGCCCCTTTGAAGATAAGTCTTGAAGGGAAACTTCATTTTCCTCTTTGGCATTTAGAGAGTTGGGGGCTCAATTCTCCCTGAGAAACACTGTGTAGTTGCACGAGGTCTCTTCATAGCACAATTGCCTTTGTGACCACAAGTGAGTTTCTAGGAAAGAAACTCGGAGTTTGCCATTCTTTGCTGGTGCTCGTCCTTTGGTAATCTTCAGTGAATTGGTGACCCCGTTTGAGCACTAGCCTCAAGCTAACGTTCCTCTTCTATCATGCCACTTGTTACCATGCAGCACAATCTCTGTAGCCTTATTCAGTGTGGTTCTGGAGCTCTAGGAAGCATTCCAGGTCTCATAGTACTGGCGGATCTGCTCGACCTTGAGAAACGTACAAGAAGGATGGCCTGTGTGTTTGGGGAGTTGTGAGCAGTGCACCGTTGGGAACACCTAGATGCCGAGACATGGGAGGTGAAGGGGTTTTTTGTGAAACCTGTAGAATGTGGCAACTTGAAACAACTCAAGTATCTCCCTTCGAAAGCACGTTGGAGGTACTAAATAGAGGAAGAAGCATGAGAGTCAGGGCTCTGCGGGCCATTTTGAATATAAGGCTGAAGGGAAACTTTATTTTCCTTATTGGCCTTTAGAGAGTTGTGGGCTCAGTTCTCCCTGAGAAACTCTTTACTTGCGCATGTTCTCTTCATAGCACAATGGGCTTAGTGATGACAAGTGAGTTGCTAGGAGAGAAACTTGGAGGTTGCCATTCCTTGGTAGCTGCTCATCCTTCAGTAATCTGTAGTGAACTGGCGACCCCATTGAACACTAGCCTCAAGCTAACTTTCCTCTTGTATCATGCCACTGTTTGGCATGCAGCAGAATCCATGTAGCGTTATTTATTGTGGTTCTTGAGCTCCAGGTAGCATTCCAGGTCTCTTAGGACTGGCGGGTCAACACTAGGATGAGCAATGTATTAGAAGGACGGCCGGTGTGTTTGGGCCTTTATGAGCAATGCAGCTTTGGAAGAGCTAGATGCCGAGTCACAGGCTGTGAAGGGCTTCTTTGCTTAAACCTCTTCATTTTTGCAAGTTGAAAGAAGTCATGTATCTCCCTTCTTAAGCACCTTGTGGGTACAAAGTAGAGAAAGAATCAGCAAGGTCAATGCTCTGCTGGCCCCTTTGAAGATAAGTCTTGAAGGGAAACTTCATTTTCCTCTTTGGCATTTAGAGAGTTGGGGGCTCAATTCTCCCTGAGAAACACTGTGTAGTTGCACGAGGTCTCTTCATAGCACAATTGCCTTTGTGACCACAAGTGAGTTTCTAGGAAAGAAACTCGGAGTTTGCCATTCTTTGCTGGTGCTCGTCCTTTGGTAATCTTCAGTGAATTGGTGACCCCGTTTGAGCACTAGCCTCAAGCTAACGTTCCTCTTCTATCATGCCACTTGTTGCCATGCAGCACAATCTCTGTAGCCTTATTCAGTGTGGTTCTGGAGCTCTAGGAAGCATTCCAGGTCTCTTAGTACTGGCGGATCTGCTCGACCTTGAGAAACGTACAAGAATGATGGCCTGTGTGTTTGGGGAGTTGTGAGCAGTGCACCGTTGGGAACACCTAGATGCCGAGACATGGGAGGTGAAGGGGTTTTTTGTGAAACCTGTAGAATGTGGCAACTTGAAACAACTCAAGTATCTCCCTTCGAAAGCACGTTGGAGGTACTAAATAGAGGAAGAAGCATGAGAGTCAGGGCTCTGCGGGCCATTTTGAATATAAGGCTGAAGGGAAACTTTATTTTCCTTATTGGCCTTTAGAGAGTTGTGGGCTCAGTTCTCCCTGAGAAACTCTTTACTTGCGCATGTTCTCTTCATAGCACAATGGGCTTAGTGATGACAAGTGAGTTGCTAGGAGAGAAACTTGGAGGTTGCCATTCCTTGGTAGCTGCTCATCCTTCAGTAATCTGTAGTGAACTGGCGACCCCATTGAACACTAGCCTCAAGCTAACTTTCCTCTTGTATCATGCCACTGTTTGGCATGCAGCAGAATCCATGTAGCTTTATTCAGTGTGGTTCTTTAGCTCTAGGAAGCCTTCCAGGTCTCAGTAATGGTGGGTCTGCACGAGGAGGAGAAACGTCCTAGAAGGACGGCCTGTGTGTTTGGGCATTTCTCAGCAATGTATCGTTGGGAACAGCTAGATGCCGAGCCAGGGGCAGTGAAGGGCTTATTTGCTTAAACCTGTAAATTGTGGCAAGTTGAAACAACGGAAGTATCTCCCTTCTAAAGCACCTTTAAGGTACAAAATAGAGAAAGAACGAGCAGGGTTAAGGCTCTGAGGACCCTGTTAAAATAAGGCTTGAAGGGAAACTTTATTTTCCTCTTTGGGATTTAGAGAGTTGTGGGCTCCATTCCCCCTAACTCTTTAGTTGCACATATTCTCTTCATAGCACAATTGCCTTTGTGATGACAAGTGAGTTTCTAGGAATGAAATATGGAGGTTGCCATTCTTTCGTAGCTGATCATCCTTTGGTACTCTGTAATGAACTGGCGAGCCCATTGAACACTAGCTTCAAGCTAAAGTTCCCCTTGGTTCATGCCGCAGGTTGCAGGCTTCAGAATCCATGTAGCGTTATTTAGTGTGGTTCTTGAGCTCTCGGAAGCATTCCAGGTCTCTTAGTACAGGCGGGTCTGTACTAGGACGAGAAAACTACAGGCAGGATGGCCTGTGTGTTTGGTGAGTTGTGAGCAGTGCACCACTGGGAACAGCTAGATGCCGAGTCATGGGAAGTGATTGGCTTCTTTTCTTACACTCCAAAAAGTAGTCAGTTGAAACAACTCAAGTATCTCCCTTCTAAAGCACCTTGGAAGTACAACGTAGAGAAAGAAACAGCAGAGACAAGGCTCTGTGGGCCCTTTTGTATATGAGGCTTGAAGGGAAACTTTATGTTCCTCATTGGGATTTAGAGAGTTTCGGGCCCAATTCTCCCTGAGAAACACTGTAGTTGCACATGTTCTCTTCATAGCAGAGTTGTCTTTGTGATGACAAGTGAGTTTCTAGGAAAGAAATATGGAGGTTGCCATTCTTTGGTAGCTGCTCATCCTTCCGTAATCGGTAGTGAATGGGCGACCCTAAAGAACACTAGCCTCAAGCTAACTTTCCTCTTGTATCATGCCGCAGGTTGCAGGCAGCAGACTCCATGTAGCGTTATTTATTGTGGTTCTTGAGCTCCAGGTAGCATTCCAGGTCTCTTAGGACTGGCGGGTCAACACTAGGATGAGCAATGTATTAGAAGGACGGCCGGTGTGTTTGGGCCTTTATGAGCAATGCAGCTTTGGAAGAGCTAGATGCCGAGTCACAGGCTGTGAAGGGCTTCTTTGCTTAAACCTCTTCATTTTTGCAAGTTGAAAGAACTCATGTATCTCCCTTCTTAAGCACCTTGTGGGTACAAAGTAGAGAAAGAATCAGCAAGGTCAATGCTCTGCTGGCCCCTTTGAAGATAAGTCTTGAAGGGAAACTTCATTTTCCTCTTTGGCATTTAGAGAGTTGGGGGCTCAATTCTCCCTGAGAAACACTGTGTAGTTGCACGAGGTCTCTTCATAGCACAATTGCCTTTGTGACCACAAGTGAGTTTCTAGGAAAGAAACTCGGAGTTTGCCATTCTTTGCTGGTGCTCGTCCTTTGGTAATCTTCAGTGAATTGGTGACCCCGTTTGAGCACTAGCCTCAAGCTAACGTTCCTCTTCTATCATGCCACTTGTTGCCATGCAGCACAATCTCTGTAGCCTTATTCAGTGTGGTTCTGGAGCTCTAGGAAGCATTCCAGGTCTCTTAGTACTGGCGGATCTGCTCGACCTTGAGAAACGTACAAGAAGGATGGCCTGTGTGTTTGGGGAGTTGTGAGCAGTGCACCGTTGGGAACACCTAGATGCCGAGACATGGGAGGTGAAGGGGTTTTTTGTGAAACCTGTAGAATGTGGCAACTTGAAACAACTCAAGTATCTCCCTTCGAAAGCACGTTGGAGGTACTAAATAGAGGAAGAAGCATGAGAGTCAGGGCTCTGCGGGCCATTTTGAATATAAGGCTGAAGGGAAACTTTATTTTCCTTATTGGCCTTTAGAGAGTTGTGGGCTCAGTTCTCCCTGAGAAACTCTTTACTTGCGCATGTTCTCTTCATAGCACAATGGGCTTAGTGATGACAAGTGAGTTGCTAGGAGAGAAACTTGGAGGTTGCCATTCCTTGGTAGCTGCTCATCCTTCAGTAATCTGTAGTGAACTGGCGACCCCATTGAACACTAGCCTCAAGCTAACTTTCCTCTTGTATCATGCCGCAGGTTGCAGGCAGCAGACTCCATGTAGCGTTATTTATTGTGGTTCTTGAGCTCCAGGTAGCATTCCAGGTCTCTTAGGACTGGCGGGTCAACACTAGGATGAGCAATGTATTAGAAGGACGGCCGGTGTGTTTGGGCCTTTATGAGCAATGCAGCTTTGGAAGAGCTAGATGCCGAGTCACAGGCTGTGAAGGGCTTCTTTGCTTAAACCTCTTCATTTTTGCAAGTTGAAAGAACTCATGTATCTCCCTTCTTAAGCACCTTGTGGGTACAAAGTAGAGAAAGAATCAGCAAGGTCAATGCTCTGCTGGCCCCTTTGAAGATAAGTCTTGAAGGGAAACTTCATTTTCCTCTTTGGCATTTAGAGAGTTGGGGGCTCAATTCTCCCTGAGAAACACTGTGTAGTTGCACGAGGTCTCTTCATAGCACAATTGCCTTTGTGACCACAAGTGAGTTTCTAGGAAAGAAACTCGGAGTTTGCCATTCTTTGCTGGTGCTCGTCCTTTGGTAATCTTCAGTGAATTGGTGACCCCGTTTGAGCACTAGCCTCAAGCTAACGTTCCTCTTCTATCATGCCACTTGTTACCATGCAGCACAATCTCTGTAGCCTTATTCAGTGTGGTTCTGGAGCTCTAGGAAGCATTCCAGGTCTCATAGTACTGGCGGATCTGCTCGACCTTGAGAAACGTACAAGAAGGATGGCCTGTGTGTTTGGGGAGTTGTGAGCAGTGCACCGTTGGGAACACCTAGATGCCGAGACATGGGAGGTGAAGGGGTTTTTTGTGAAACCTGTAGAATGTGGCAACTTGAAACAACTCAAGTATCTCCCTTCGAAAGCACGTTGGAGGTACTAAATAGAGGAAGAAGCATGAGAGTCAGGGCTCTGCGGGCCATTTTGAATATAAGGCTGAAGGGAAACTTTATTTTCCTTATTGGCCTTTAGAGAGTTGTGGGCTCAGTTCTCCCTGAGAAACTCTTTACTTGCGCATGTTCTCTTCATAGCACAATGGGCTTAGTGATGACAAGTGAGTTGCTAGGAGAGAAACTTGGAGGTTGCCATTCCTTGGTAGCTGCTCATCCTTCAGTAATCTGTAGTGAACTGGCGACCCCATTGAACACTAGCCTCAAGCTAACTTTCCTCTTGTATCATGCCACTGTTTGGCATGCAGCAGAATCCATGTAGCGTTATTTATTGTGGTTCTTGAGCTCCAGGTAGCATTCCAGGTCTCTTAGGACTGGCGGGTCAACACTAGGATGAGCAATGTATTAGAAGGACGGCCGGTGTGTTTGGGCCTTTATGAGCAATGCAGCTTTGGAAGAGCTAGATGCCGAGTCACAGGCTGTGAAGGGCTTCTTTGCTTAAACCTCTTCATTTTTGCAAGTTGAAAGAAGTCATGTATCTCCCTTCTTAAGCACCTTGTGGGTACAAAGTAGAGAAAGAATCAGCAAGGTCAATGCTCTGCTGGCCCCTTTGAAGATAAGTCTTGAAGGGAAACTTCATTTTCCTCTTTGGCATTTAGAGAGTTGGGGGCTCAATTCTCCCTGAGAAACACTGTGTAGTTGCACGAGGTCTCTTCATAGCACAATTGCCTTTGTGACCACAAGTGAGTTTCTAGGAAAGAAACTCGGAGTTTGCCATTCTTTGCTGGTGCTCGTCCTTTGGTAATCTTCAGTGAATTGGTGACCCCGTTTGAGCACTAGCCTCAAGCTAACGTTCCTCTTCTATCATGCCACTTGTTGCCATGCAGCACAATCTCTGTAGCCTTATTCAGTGTGGTTCTGGAGCTCTAGGAAGCATTCCAGGTCTCTTAGTACTGGCGGATCTGCTCGACCTTGAGAAACGTACAAGAATGATGGCCTGTGTGTTTGGGGAGTTGTGAGCAGTGCACCGTTGGGAACACCTAGATGCCGAGACATGGGAGGTGAAGGGGTTTTTTGTGAAACCTGTAGAATGTGGCAACTTGAAACAACTCAAGTATCTCCCTTCGAAAGCACGTTGGAGGTACTAAATAGAGGAAGAAGCATGAGAGTCAGGGCTCTGCGGGCCATTTTGAATATAAGGCTGAAGGGAAACTTTATTTTCCTTATTGGCCTTTAGAGAGTTGTGGGCTCAGTTCTCCCTGAGAAACTCTTTACTTGCGCATGTTCTCTTCATAGCACAATGGGCTTAGTGATGACAAGTGAGTTGCTAGGAGAGAAACTTGGAGGTTGCCATTCCTTGGTAGCTGCTCATCCTTCAGTAATCTGTAGTGAACTGGCGACCCCATTGAACACTAGCCTCAAGCTAACTTTCCTCTTGTATCATGCCACTGTTTGGCATGCAGCAGAATCCATGTAGCTTTATTCAGTGTGGTTCTTTAGCTCTAGGAAGCCTTCCAGGTCTCAGTAATGGTGGGTCTGCACGAGGAGGAGAAACGTCCTAGAAGGACGGCCTGTGTGTTTGGGCATTTCTCAGCAATGTATCGTTGGGAACAGCTAGATGCCGAGCCAGGGGCAGTGAAGGGCTTATTTGCTTAAACCTGTAAATTGTGGCAAGTTGAAACAACGGAAGTATCTCCCTTCTAAAGCACCTTTAAGGTACAAAATAGAGAAAGAACGAGCAGGGTTAAGGCTCTGAGGACCCTGTTAAAATAAGGCTTGAAGGGAAACTTTATTTTCCTCTTTGGGATTTAGAGAGTTGTGGGCTCCATTCCCCCTAACTCTTTAGTTGCACATATTCTCTTCATAGCACAATTGCCTTTGTGATGACAAGTGAGTTTCTAGGAATGAAATATGGAGGTTGCCATTCTTTCGTAGCTGATCATCCTTTGGTACTCTGTAATGAACTGGCGAGCCCATTGAACACTAGCTTCAAGCTAAAGTTCCCCTTGGTTCATGCCGCAGGTTGCAGGCTTCAGAATCCATGTAGCGTTATTTAGTGTGGTTCTTGAGCTCTCGGAAGCATTCCAGGTCTCTTAGTACAGGCGGGTCTGTACTAGGACGAGAAAACTACAGGCAGGATGGCCTGTGTGTTTGGTGAGTTGTGAGCAGTGCACCACTGGGAACAGCTAGATGCCGAGTCATGGGAAGTGATTGGCTTCTTTTCTTACACTCCAAAAAGTAGTCAGTTGAAACAACTCAAGTATCTCCCTTCTAAAGCACCTTGGAAGTACAACGTAGAGAAAGAAACAGCAGAGACAAGGCTCTGTGGGCCCTTTTGTATATGAGGCTTGAAGGGAAACTTTATGTTCCTCATTGGGATTTAGAGAGTTTCGGGCCCAATTCTCCCTGAGAAACACTGTAGTTGCACATGTTCTCTTCATAGCAGAGTTGTCTTTGTGATGACAAGTGAGTTTCTAGGAAAGAAATATGGAGGTTGCCATTCTTTGGTAGCTGCTCATCCTTCCGTAATCGGTAGTGAATGGGCGACCCTAAAGAACACTAGCCTCAAGCTAACTTTCCTCTTGTATCATGCCGCAGGTTGCAGGCAGCAGACTCCATGTAGCGTTATTTATTGTGGTTCTTGAGCTCCAGGTAGCATTCCAGGTCTCTTAGGACTGGCGGGTCAACACTAGGATGAGCAATGTATTAGAAGGACGGCCGGTGTGTTTGGGCCTTTATGAGCAATGCAGCTTTGGAAGAGCTAGATGCCGAGTCACAGGCTGTGAAGGGCTTCTTTGCTTAAACCTCTTCATTTTTGCAAGTTGAAAGAACTCATGTATCTCCCTTCTTAAGCACCTTGTGGGTACAAAGTAGAGAAAGAATCAGCAAGGTCAATGCTCTGCTGGCCCCTTTGAAGATAAGTCTTGAAGGGAAACTTCATTTTCCTCTTTGGCATTTAGAGAGTTGGGGGCTCAATTCTCCCTGAGAAACACTGTGTAGTTGCACGAGGTCTCTTCATAGCACAATTGCCTTTGTGACCACAAGTGAGTTTCTAGGAAAGAAACTCGGAGTTTGCCATTCTTTGCTGGTGCTCGTCCTTTGGTAATCTTCAGTGAATTGGTGACCCCGTTTGAGCACTAGCCTCAAGCTAACGTTCCTCTTCTATCATGCCACTTGTTGCCATGCAGCACAATCTCTGTAGCCTTATTCAGTGTGGTTCTGGAGCTCTAGGAAGCATTCCAGGTCTCTTAGTACTGGCGGATCTGCTCGACCTTGAGAAACGTACAAGAAGGATGGCCTGTGTGTTTGGGGAGTTGTGAGCAGTGCACCGTTGGGAACACCTAGATGCCGAGACATGGGAGGTGAAGGGGTTTTTTGTGAAACCTGTAGAATGTGGCAACTTGAAACAACTCAAGTATCTCCCTTCGAAAGCACGTTGGAGGTACTAAATAGAGGAAGAAGCATGAGAGTCAGGGCTCTGCGGGCCATTTTGAATATAAGGCTGAAGGGAAACTTTATTTTCCTTATTGGCCTTTAGAGAGTTGTGGGCTCAGTTCTCCCTGAGAAACTCTTTACTTGCGCATGTTCTCTTCATAGCACAATGGGCTTAGTGATGACAAGTGAGTTGCTAGGAGAGAAACTTGGAGGTTGCCATTCCTTGGTAGCTGCTCATCCTTCAGTAATCTGTAGTGAACTGGCGACCCCATTGAACACTAGCCTCAAGCTAACTTTCCTCTTGTATCATGCCGCAGGTTGCAGGCAGCAGACTCCATGTAGCGTTATTTATTGTGGTTCTTGAGCTCCAGGTAGCATTCCAGGTCTCTTAGGACTGGCGGGTCAACACTAGGATGAGCAATGTATTAGAAGGACGGCCGGTGTGTTTGGGCCTTTATGAGCAATGCAGCTTTGGAAGAGCTAGATGCCGAGTCACAGGCTGTGAAGGGCTTCTTTGCTTAAACCTCTTCATTTTTGCAAGTTGAAAGAACTCATGTATCTCCCTTCTTAAGCACCTTGTGGGTACAAAGTAGAGAAAGAATCAGCAAGGTCAATGCTCTGCTGGCCCCTTTGAAGATAAGTCTTGAAGGGAAACTTCATTTTCCTCTTTGGCATTTAGAGAGTTGGGGGCTCAATTCTCCCTGAGAAACACTGTGTAGTTGCACGAGGTCTCTTCATAGCACAATTGCCTTTGTGACCACAAGTGAGTTTCTAGGAAAGAAACTCGGAGTTTGCCATTCTTTGCTGGTGCTCGTCCTTTGGTAATCTTCAGTGAATTGGTGACCCCGTTTGAGCACTAGCCTCAAGCTAACGTTCCTCTTCTATCATGCCACTTGTTGCCATGCAGCACAATCTCTGTAGCCTTATTCAGTGTGGTTCTGGAGCTCTAGGAAGCATTCCAGGTCTCTTAGTACTGGCGGATCTGCTCGACCTTGAGAAACGTACAAGAAGGATGGCCTGTGTGTTTGGGGAGTTGTGAGCAGTGCACCGTTGGGAACACCTAGATGCCGAGACATGGGAGGTGAAGGGGTTTTTTGTGAAACCTGTAGAATGTGGCAACTTGAAACAACTCAAGTATCTCCCTTCGAAAGCACGTTGGAGGTACTAAATAGAGGAAGAAGCATGAGAGTCAGGGCTCTGCGGGCCATTTTGAATATAAGGCTGAAGGGAAACTTTATTTTCCTTATTGGCCTTTAGAGAGTTGTGGGCTCAGTTCTCCCTGAGAAACTCTTTACTTGCGCATGTTCTCTTCATAGCACAATGGGCTTAGTGATGACAAGTGAGTTGCTAGGAGAGAAACTTGGAGGTTGCCATTCCTTGGTAGCTGCTCATCCTTCAGTAATCTGTAGTGAACTGGCGACCCCATTGAACACTAGCCTCAAGCTAACTTTCCTCTTGTATCATGCCACTGTTTGGCATGCAGCAGAATCCATGTAGCTTTATTCAGTGTGGTTCTTTAGCTCTAGGAAGCCTTCCAGGTCTCAGTAATGGTGGGTCTGCACGAGGAGGAGAAACGTCCTAGAAGGACGGCCTGTGTGTTTGGGCATTTCTCAGCAATGTATCGTTGGGAACAGCTAGATGCCGAGCCAGGGGCAGTGAAGGGCTTATTTGCTTAAACCTGTAAATTGTGGCAAGTTGAAACAACGGAAGTATCTCCCTTCTAAAGCACCTTTAAGGTACAAAATAGAGAAAGAACGAGCAGGGTTAAGGCTCTGAGGACCCTGTTAAAATAAGGCTTGAAGGGAAACTTTATTTTCCTCTTTGGGATTTAGAGAGTTGTGGGCTCCATTCCCCCTAACTCTTTAGTTGCACATATTCTCTTCATAGCACAATTGCCTTTGTGATGACAAGTGAGTTTCTAGGAATGAAATATGGAGGTTGCCATTCTTTCGTAGCTGATCATCCTTTGGTACTCTGTAATGAACTGGCGAGCCCATTGAACACTAGCTTCAAGCTAAAGTTCCCCTTGGTTCATGCCGCAGGTTGCAGGCTTCAGAATCCATGTAGCGTTATTCAGTGTGGTTCTTGAGCTCTCGGAAGCATTCCAGGTCTCTTAGTACAGGCGGGTCTGTACTAGGACGAGAAAACTACAGGCAGGATGGCCTGTGTCTTTGGTGAGTTGTGAGCAGTGCACCACTGGGAACAGCTAGATGCCGAGTCATGGGAAGTGATTGGCTTCTTTTCTTACACTCCAAAAAGTAGTCAGTTGAAACAACTCAAGTATCTCCCTTCTAAAGCACCTTGGAAGTACAACGTAGAGAAAGAAACAGCAGAGACAAGGCTCTGTGGGCCCTTTTGTATATGAGGCTTGAAGGGAAACTTTATGTTCCTCATTGGGATTTAGAGAGTTTCGGGCCCAATTCTCCCTGAGAAACACTGTAGTTGCACATGTTCTCTTCATAGCAGAGTTGTCTTTGTGATGACAAGTGAGTTTCTAGGAAAGAAATATGGAGGTTGCCATTCTTTGGTAGCTGCTCATCCTTCCGTAATCGGTAGTGAATGGGCGACCCTAAAGAACACTAGCCTCAAGCTAACTTTCCTCTTGTATCATGCCGCAGGTTGCAGGCAGCAGAATCCATGTAGCGTTATTTATTGTGGTTCTTGAGCTCCAGGTAGCATTCCAGGTCTCTTAGGACTGGCGGGTCAACACTAGGATGAGCAATGTATTAGAAGGACGGCCGGTGTGTTTGGGCCTTTATGAGCAATGCAGCTTTGGAAGAGCTAGATGCCGAGTCACAGGCTGTGAAGGGCTTCTTTGCTTAAACCTCTTCATTTTTGCAAGTTGAAAGAAGTCATGTATCTCCCTTCTTAAGCACCTTGTGGGTACAAAGTAGAGAAAGAATCAGCAAGGTCAATGCTCTGCTGGCCCCTTTGAAGATAAGTCTTGAAGGGAAACTTCATTTTCCTCTTTGGCATTTAGAGAGTTGGGGGCTCAATTCTCCCTGAGAAACACTGTAGTTGCACGAGGTCTCTTCATAGCACAATTGCCTTTGTGACCACAAGTGAGTTTCTAGGAAAGAAACTCGGAGTTTGCCATTCTTTGCTGGTGCTCGTCCTTTGGTAATCTTCAGTGAATTGGTGACCCCGTTTGAGCACTAGCCTCAAGCTAACGTTCCTCTTCTATCATGCCACTTGTTGCCATGCAGCACAATCTCTGTAGCCTTATTCAGTGTGGTTCTGGAGCTCTAGGAAGCATTCCAGGTCTCTTAGTACTGGCGGATCTGCTCGACCTTGAGAAACGTACAAGAAGGATGGCCTGTGTGTTTGGGGAGTTGTGAGCAGTGCACCGTTGGGAACACCTAGATGCCGAGACATGGGAGGTGAAGGGGTTTTTTGTGAAACCTGTAGAATGTGGCAACTTGAAACAACTCAAGTATCTCCCTTCGAAAGCACGTTGGAGGTACTAAATAGAGGAAGAAGCATGAGAGTCAGGGCTCTGCGGGCCATTTTGAATATAAGGCTGAAGGGAAACTTTATTTTCCTTATTGGCCTTTAGAGAGTTGTGGGCTCAGTTCTCCCTGAGAAACTCTTTACTTGCGCATGTTCTCTTCATAGCACAATGGGCTTAGTGATGACAAGTGAGTTGCTAGGAGAGAAACTTGGAGGTTGCCATTCCTTGGTAGCTGCTCATCCTTCAGTAATCTGTAGTGAACTGGCGACCCCATTGAACACTAGCCTCAAGCTAACTTTCCTCTTGTATCATGCCGCAGGTTGCAGGCAGCAGACTCCATGTAGCGTTATTTATTGTGGTTCTTGAGCTCCAGGTAGCATTCCAGGTCTCTTAGGACTGGCGGGTCAACACTAGGATGAGCAATGTATTAGAAGGACGGCCGGTGTGTTTGGGCCTTTATGAGCAATGCAGCTTTGGAAGAGCTAGATGCCGAGTCACAGGCTGTGAAGGGCTTCTTTGCTTAAACCTCTTCATTTTTGCAAGTTGAAAGAAGTCATGTATCTCCCTTCTTAAGCACCTTGTGGGTACAAAGTAGAGAAAGAATCAGCAAGGTCAATGCTCTGCTGGCCCCTTTGAAGATAAGTCTTGAAGGGAAACTTCATTTTCCTCTTTGGCATTTAGAGAGTTGGGGGCTCAATTCTCCCTGAGAAACACTGTGTAGTTGCACGAGGTCTCTTCATAGCACAATTGCCTTTGTGACCACAAGTGAGTTTCTAGGAAAGAAACTCGGAGTTTGCCATTCTTTGCTGGTGCTCGTCCTTTGGTAATCTTCAGTGAATTGGTGACCCCGTTTGAGCACTAGCCTCAAGCTAACGTTCCTCTTCTATCATGCCACTTGTTGCCATGCAGCACAATCTCTGTAGCCTTATTCAGTGTGGTTCTGGAGCTCTAGGAAGCATTCCAGGTCTCTTAGTACTGGCGGATCTGCTCGACCTTGAGAAACGTACAAGAAGGATGGCCTGTGTGTTTGGGGAGTTGTGAGCAGTGCACCGTTGGGAACACCTAGATGCCGAGACATGGGAGGTGAAGGGGTTTTTTGTGAAACCTGTAGAATGTGGCAACTTGAAACAACTCAAGTATCTCCCTTCGAAAGCACGTTGGAGGTACTAAATAGAGGAAGAAGCATGAGAGTCAGGGCTCTGCGGGCCATTTTGAATATAAGGCTGAAGGGAAACTTTATTTTCCTTATTGGCCTTTAGAGAGTTGTGGGCTCAGTTCTCCCTGAGAAACTCTTTACTTGCGCATGTTCTCTTCATAGCACAATGGGCTTAGTGATGACAAGTGAGTTGCTAGGAGAGAAACTTGGAGGTTGCCATTCCTTGGTAGCTGCTCATCCTTCAGTAATCTGTAGTGAACTGGCGACCCCATTGAACACTAGCCTCAAGCTAACTTTCCTCTTGTATCATGCCGCAGGTTGCAGGCAGCAGACTCCATGTAGCGTTATTTATTGTGGTTCTTGAGCTCCAGGTAGCATTCCAGGTCTCTTAGGACTGGCGGGTCAACACTAGGATGAGCAATGTATTAGAAGGACGGCCGGTGTGTTTGGGCCTTTATGAGCAATGCAGCTTTGGAAGAGCTAGATGCCGAGTCACAGGCTGTGAAGGGCTTCTTTGCTTAAACCTCTTCATTTTTGCAAGTTGAAAGAAGTCATGTATCTCCCTTCTTAAGCACCTTGTGGGTACAAAGTAGAGAAAGAATCAGCAAGGTCAATGCTCTGCTGGCCCCTTTGAAGATAAGTCTTGAAGGGAAACTTCATTTTCCTCTTTGGCATTTAGAGAGTTGGGGGCTCAATTCTCCCTGAGAAACACTGTGTAGTTGCACGAGGTCTCTTCATAGCACAATTGCCTTTGTGACCACAAGTGAGTTTCTAGGAAAGAAACTCGGAGTTTGCCATTCTTTGCTGGTGCTCGTCCTTTGGTAATCTTCAGTGAATTGGTGACCCCGTTTGAGCACTAGCCTCAAGCTAACGTTCCTCTTCTATCATGCCACTTGTTGCCATGCAGCACAATCTCTGTAGCCTTATTCAGTGTGGTTCTGGAGCTCTAGGAAGCATTCCAGGTCTCTTAGTACTGGCGGATCTGCTCGACCTTGAGAAACGTACAAGAAGGATGGCCTGTGTGTTTGGGGAGTTGTGAGCAGTGCACCGTTGGGAACACCTAGATGCCGAGACATGGGAGGTGAAGGGGTTTTTTGTGAAACCTGTAGAATGTGGCAACTTGAAACAACTCAAGTATCTCCCTTCGAAAGCACGTTGGAGGTACTAAATAGAGGAAGAAGCATGAGAGTCAGGGCTCTGCGGGCCATTTTGAATATAAGGCTGAAGGGAAACTTTATTTTCCTTATTGGCCTTTAGAGAGTTGTGGGCTCAGTTCTCCCTGAGAAACTCTTTACTTGCGCATGTTCTCTTCATAGCACAATGGGCTTAGTGATGACAAGTGAGTTGCTAGGAGAGAAACTTGGAGGTTGCCATTCCTTGGTAGCTGCTCATCCTTCAGTAATCTGTAGTGAACTGGCGACCCCATTGAACACTAGCCTCAAGCTAACTTTCCTCTTGTATCATGCCGCAGGTTGCAGGCAGCAGACTCCATGTAGCGTTATTTATTGTGGTTCTTGAGCTCCAGGTAGCATTCCAGGTCTCTTAGGACTGGCGGGTCAACACTAGGATGAGCAATGTATTAGAAGGACGGCCGGTGTGTTTGGGCCTTTATGAGCAATGCAGCTTTGGAAGAGCTAGATGCCGAGTCACAGGCTGTGAAGGGCTTCTTTGCTTAAACCTCTTCATTTTTGCAAGTTGAAAGAACTCATGTATCTCCCTTCTTAAGCACCTTGTGGGTACAAAGTAGAGAAAGAATCAGCAAGGTCAATGCTCTGCTGGCCCCTTTGAAGATAAGTCTTGAAGGGAAACTTCATTTTCCTCTTTGGCATTTAGAGAGTTGGGGGCTCAATTCTCCCTGAGAAACACTGTGTAGTTGCACGAGGTCTCTTCATAGCACAATTGCCTTTGTGACCACAAGTGAGTTTCTAGGAAAGAAACTCGGAGTTTGCCATTCTTTGCTGGTGCTCGTCCTTTGGTAATCTTCAGTGAATTGGTGACCCCGTTTGAGCACTAGCCTCAAGCTAACGTTCCTCTTCTATCATGCCACTTGTTGCCATGCAGCACAATCTCTGTAGCCTTATTCAGTGTGGTTCTGGAGCTCTAGGAAGCATTCCAGGTCTCTTAGTACTGGCGGATCTGCTCGACCTTGAGAAACGTACAAGAAGGATGGCCTGTGTGTTTGGGGAGTTGTGAGCAGTGCACCGTTGGGAACACCTAGATGCCGAGACATGGGAGGTGAAGGGGTTTTTTGTGAAACCTGTAGAATGTGGCAACTTGAAACAACTCAAGTATCTCCCTTCGAAAGCACGTTGGAGGTACTAAATAGAGGAAGAAGCATGAGAGTCAGGGCTCTGCGGGCCATTTTGAATATAAGGCTGAAGGGAAACTTTATTTTCCTTATTGGCCTTTAGAGAGTTGTGGGCTCAGTTCTCCCTGAGAAACTCTTTACTTGCGCATGTTCTCTTCATAGCACAATGGGCTTAGTGATGACAAGTGAGTTGCTAGGAGAGAAACTTGGAGGTTGCCATTCCTTGGTAGCTGCTCATCCTTCAGTAATCTGTAGTGAACTGGCGACCCCATTGAACACTAGCCTCAAGCTAACTTTCCTCTTGTATCATGCCACTGTTTGGCATGCAGCAGAATCCATGTAGCTTTATTCAGTGTGGTTCTTTAGCTCTAGGAAGCCTTCCAGGTCTCAGTAATGGTGGGTCTGCACGAGGAGGAGAAACGTCCTAGAAGGACGGCCTGTGTGTTTGGGCATTTCTCAGCAATGTATCGTTGGGAACAGCTAGATGCCGAGCCAGGGGCAGTGAAGGGCTTATTTGCTTAAACCTGTAAATTGTGGCAAGTTGAAACAACGGAAGTATCTCCCTTCTAAAGCACCTTTAAGGTACAAAATAGAGAAAGAACGAGCAGGGTTAAGGCTCTGAGGACCCTGTTAAAATAAGGCTTGAAGGGAAACTTTATTTTCCTCTTTGGGATTTAGAGAGTTGTGGGCTCCATTCCCCCTAACTCTTTAGTTGCACATATTCTCTTCATAGCACAATTGCCTTTGTGATGACAAGTGAGTTTCTAGGAATGAAATATGGAGGTTGCCATTCTTTCGTAGCTGATCATCCTTTGGTACTCTGTAATGAACTGGCGAGCCCATTGAACACTAGCTTCAAGCTAAAGTTCCCCTTGGTTCATGCCGCAGGTTGCAGGCTTCAGAATCCATGTAGCGTTATTCAGTGTGGTTCTTGAGCTCTCGGAAGCATTCCAGGTCTCTTAGTACAGGCGGGTCTGTACTAGGACGAGAAAACTACAGGCAGGATGGCCTGTGTCTTTGGTGAGTTGTGAGCAGTGCACCACTGGGAACAGCTAGATGCCGAGTCATGGGAAGTGATTGGCTTCTTTTCTTACACTCCAAAAAGTAGTCAGTTGAAACAACTCAAGTATCTCCCTTCTAAAGCACCTTGGAAGTACAACGTAGAGAAAGAAACAGCAGAGACAAGGCTCTGTGGGCCCTTTTGTATATGAGGCTTGAAGGGAAACTTTATGTTCCTCATTGGGATTTAGAGAGTTTCGGGCTCAATTCTCCCTGAGAAACACTGTAGTTGCACATGTTCTCTTCATAGCAGAGTTGTCTTTGTGATGACAAGTGAGTTTCTAGGGAAGAAATATGGAGGTTGCCATTCTTTGGTAGCTGCTCATCCTTCCGTAATCTGTAGTGAATGGGCGACCCTAAAGAACACTAGCCTCAAGCTAACTTTCCTCTTGTATCATGCCGCAGGTTGCAGGCAGCAGACTCCATGTAGCGTTATTTATTGTGGTTCTTGAGCTCCAGGTAGCATTCCAGGTCTCTTAGGACTGGCGGGTCAACACTAGGATGAGCAATGTATTAGAAGGACGGCCGGTGTGTTTGGGCCTTTATGAGCAATGCAGCTTTGGAAGAGCTAGATGCCGAGTCACAGGCTGTGAAGGGCTTCTTTGCTTAAACCTCTTCATTTTTGCAAGTTGAAAGAACTCATGTATCTCCCTTCTTAAGCACCTTGTGGGTACAAAGTAGAGAAAGAATCAGCAAGGTCAATGCTCTGCTGGCCCCTTTGAAGATAAGTCTTGAAGGGAAACTTCATTTTCCTCTTTGGCATTTAGAGAGTTGGGGGCTCAATTCTCCCTGAGAAACACTGTAGTTGCACGAGGTCTCTTCATAGCACAATTTCCTTTGTGACCACAAGTGAGTTTCTAGGAAAGAAACTCGGAGTTTGCCATTCTTTGCTGGTGCTCGTCCTTTGGTAATCTTCAGTGAATTGGTGACCCCGTTTGAGCACTAGCCTCAAGCTAACGTTCCTCTTCTATCATGCCACTTGTTGCCATGCAGCACAATCTCTGTAGCCTTATTCAGTGTGGTTCTGGAGCTCTAGGAAGCATTCCAGGTCTCTTAGTACTGGCGGATCTGCTCGACCTTGAGAAACGTACAAGAAGGATGGCCTGTGTGTTTGGGGAGTTGTGAGCAGTGCACCGTTGGGAACACCTAGATGCCGAGACATGGGAGGTGAAGGGGTTTTTTGTGAAACCTGTAGAATGTGGCAACTTGAAACAACTCAAGTATCTCCCTTCGAAAGCACGTTGGAGGTACTAAATAGAGGAAGAAGCATGAGAGTCAGGGCTCTGCGGGCCATTTTGAATATAAGGCTGAAGGGAAACTTTATTTTCCTTATTGGCCTTTAGAGAGTTGTGGGCTCAGTTCTCCCTGAGAAACTCTTTACTTGCGCATGTTCTCTTCATAGCACAATGGGCTTAGTGATGACAAGTGAGTTGCTAGGAGAGAAACTTGGAGGTTGCCATTCCTTGGTAGCTGCTCATCCTTCAGTAATCTGTAGTGAACTGGCGACCCCATTGAACACTAGCCTCAAGCTAACTTTCCTCTTGTATCATGCCGCAGGTTGCAGGCAGCAGACTCCATGTAGCGTTATTTATTGTGGTTCTTGAGCTCCAGGTAGCATTCCAGGTCTCTTAGGACTGGCGGGTCAACACTAGGATGAGCAATGTATTAGAAGGACGGCCGGTGTGTTTGGGCCTTTATGAGCAATGCAGCTTTGGAAGAGCTAGATGCCGAGTCACAGGCTGTGAAGGGCTTCTTTGCTTAAACCTCTTCATTTTTGCAAGTTGAAAGAACTCATGTATCTCCCTTCTTAAGCACCTTGTGGGTACAAAGTAGAGAAAGAATCAGCAAGGTCAATGCTCTGCTGGCCCCTTTGAAGATAAGTCTTGAAGGGAAACTTCATTTTCCTCTTTGGCATTTAGAGAGTTGGGGGCTCAATTCTCCCTGAGAAACACTGTGTAGTTGCACGAGGTCTCTTCATAGCACAATTGCCTTTGTGACCACAAGTGAGTTTCTAGGAAAGAAACTCGGAGTTTGCCATTCTTTGCTGGTGCTCGTCCTTTGGTAATCTTCAGTGAATTGGTGACCCCGTTTGAGCACTAGCCTCAAGCTAACGTTCCTCTTCTATCATGCCACTTGTTGCCATGCAGCACAATCTCTGTAGCCTTATTCAGTGTGGTTCTGGAGCTCTAGGAAGCATTCCAGGTCTCTTAGTACTGGCGGATCTGCTCGACCTTGAGAAACGTACAAGAAGGATGGCCTGTGTGTTTGGGGAGTTGTGAGCAGTGCACCGTTGGGAACACCTAGATGCCGAGACATGGGAGGTGAAGGGGTTTTTTGTGAAACCTGTAGAATGTGGCAACTTGAAACAACTCAAGTATCTCCCTTCGAAAGCACGTTGGAGGTACTAAATAGAGGAAGAAGCATGAGAGTCAGGGCTCTGCGGGCCATTTTGAATATAAGGCTGAAGGGAAACTTTATTTTCCTTATTGGCCTTTAGAGAGTTGTGGGCTCAGTTCTCCCTGAGAAACTCTTTACTTGCGCATGTTCTCTTCATAGCACAATGGGCTTAGTGATGACAAGTGAGTTGCTAGGAGAGAAACTTGGAGGTTGCCATTCCTTGGTAGCTGCTCATCCTTCAGTAATCTGTAGTGAACTGGCGACCCCATTGAACACTAGCCTCAAGCTAACTTTCCTCTTGTATCATGCCGCAGGTTGCAGGCAGCAGACTCCATGTAGCGTTATTTATTGTGGTTCTTGAGCTCCAGGTAGCATTCCAGGTCTCTTAGGACTGGCGGGTCAACACTAGGATGAGCAATGTATTAGAAGGACGGCCGGTGTGTTTGGGCCTTTATGAGCAATGCAGCTTTGGAAGAGCTAGATGCCGAGTCACAGGCTGTGAAGGGCTTCTTTGCTTAAACCTCTTCATTTTTGCAAGTTGAAAGAAGTCATGTATCTCCCTTCTTAAGCACCTTGTGGGTACAAAGTAGAGAAAGAATCAGCAAGGTCAATGCTCTGCTGGCCCCTTTGAAGATAAGTCTTGAAGGGAAACTTCATTTTCCTCTTTGGCATTTAGAGAGTTGGGGGCTCAATTCTCCCTGAGAAACACTGTGTAGTTGCACGAGGTCTCTTCATAGCACAATTGCCTTTGTGACCACAAGTGAGTTTCTAGGAAAGAAACTCGGAGTTTGCCATTCTTTGCTGGTGCTCGTCCTTTGGTAATCTTCAGTGAATTGGTGACCCCGTTTGAGCACTAGCCTCAAGCTAACGTTCCTCTTCTATCATGCCACTTGTTGCCATGCAGCACAATCTCTGTAGCCTTATTCAGTGTGGTTCTGGAGCTCTAGGAAGCATTCCAGGTCTCTTAGTACTGGCGGATCTGCTCGACCTTGAGAAACGTACAAGAAGGATGGCCTGTGTGTTTGGGGAGTTGTGAGCAGTGCACCGTTGGGAACACCTAGATGCCGAGACATGGGAGGTGAAGGGGTTTTTTGTGAAACCTGTAGAATGTGGCAACTTGAAACAACTCAAGTATCTCCCTTCGAAAGCACGTTGGAGGTACTAAATAGAGGAAGAAGCATGAGAGTCAGGGCTCTGCGGGCCATTTTGAATATAAGGCTGAAGGGAAACTTTATTTTCCTTATTGGCCTTTAGAGAGTTGTGGGCTCAGTTCTCCCTGAGAAACTCTTTACTTGCGCATGTTCTCTTCATAGCACAATGGGCTTAGTGATGACAAGTGAGTTGCTAGGAGAGAAACTTGGAGGTTGCCATTCCTTGGTAGCTGCTCATCCTTCAGTAATCTGTAGTGAACTGGCGACCCCATTGAACACTAGCCTCAAGCTAACTTTCCTCTTGTATCATGCCGCAGGTTGCAGGCAGCAGACTCCATGTAGCGTTATTTATTGTGGTTCTTGAGCTCCAGGTAGCATTCCAGGTCTCTTAGGACTGGCGGGTCAACACTAGGATGAGCAATGTATTAGAAGGACGGCCGGTGTGTTTGGGCCTTTATGAGCAATGCAGCTTTGGAAGAGCTAGATGCCGAGTCACAGGCTGTGAAGGGCTTCTTTGCTTAAACCTCTTCATTTTTGCAAGTTGAAAGAACTCATGTATCTCCCTTCTTAAGCACCTTGTGGGTACAAAGTAGAGAAAGAATCAGCAAGGTCAATGCTCTGCTGGCCCCTTTGAAGATAAGTCTTGAAGGGAAACTTCATTTTCCTCTTTGGCATTTAGAGAGTTGGGGGCTCAATTCTCCCTGAGAAACACTGTGTAGTTGCACGAGGTCTCTTCATAGCACAATTGCCTTTGTGACCACAAGTGAGTTTCTAGGAAAGAAACTCGGAGTTTGCCATTCTTTGCTGGTGCTCGTCCTTTGGTAATCTTCAGTGAATTGGTGACCCCGTTTGAGCACTAGCCTCAAGCTAACGTTCCTCTTCTATCATGCCACTTGTTGCCATGCAGCACAATCTCTGTAGCCTTATTCAGTGTGGTTCTGGAGCTCTAGGAAGCATTCCAGGTCTCTTAGTACTGGCGGATCTGCTCGACCTTGAGAAACGTACAAGAAGGATGGCCTGTGTGTTTGGGGAGTTGTGAGCAGTGCACCGTTGGGAACACCTAGATGCCGAGACATGGGAGGTGAAGGGGTTTTTTGTGAAACCTGTAGAATGTGGCAACTTGAAACAACTCAAGTATCTCCCTTCGAAAGCACGTTGGAGGTACTAAATAGAGGAAGAAGCATGAGAGTCAGGGCTCTGCGGGCCATTTTGAATATAAGGCTGAAGGGAAACTTTATTTTCCTTATTGGCCTTTAGAGAGTTGTGGGCTCAGTTCTCCCTGAGAAACTCTTTACTTGCGCATGTTCTCTTCATAGCACAATGGGCTTAGTGATGACAAGTGAGTTCCTAGGAGAGAAACTTGGAGGTTGCCATTCCTTGGTAGCTGCTCATCCTTCAGTAATCTGTAGTGAACTGGCGACCCCATTGAACACTAGCCTCAAGCTAACTTTCCTCTTGTATCATGCCGCAGGTTGCAGGCAGCAGACTCCATGTAGCGTTATTTATTGTGGTTCTTGAGCTCCAGGTAGCATTCCAGGTCTCTTAGGACTGGCGGGTCAACACTAGGATGAGCAATGTATTAGAAGGACGGCCGGTGTGTTTGGGCCTTTATGAGCAATGCAGCTTTGGAAGAGCTAGATGCCGAGTCACAGGCTGTGAAGGGCTTCTTTGCTTAAACCTCTTCATTTTTGCAAGTTGAAAGAACTCATGTATCTCCCTTCTTAAGCACCTTGTGGGTACAAAGTAGAGAAAGAATCAGCAAGGTCAATGCTCTGCTGGCCCCTTTGAAGATAAGTCTTGAAGGGAAACTTCATTTTCCTCTTTGGCATTTAGAGAGTTGGGGGCTCAATTCTCCCTGAGAAACACTGTGTAGTTGCACGAGGTCTCTTCATAGCACAATTGCCTTTGTGACCACAAGTGAGTTTCTAGGAAAGAAACTCGGAGTTTGCCATTCTTTGCTGGTGCTCGTCCTTTGGTAATCTTCAGTGAATTGGTGACCCCGTTTGAGCACTAGCCTCAAGCTAACGTTCCTCTTCTATCATGCCACTTGTTACCATGCAGCACAATCTCTGTAGCCTTATTCAGTGTGGTTCTGGAGCTCTAGGAAGCATTCCAGGTCTCATAGTACTGGCGGATCTGCTCGACCTTGAGAAACGTACAAGAAGGATGGCCTGTGTGTTTGGGGAGTTGTGAGCAGTGCACCGTTGGGAACACCTAGATGCCGAGACATGGGAGGTGAAGGGGTTTTTTGTGAAACCTGTAGAATGTGGCAACTTGAAACAACTCAAGTATCTCCCTTCGAAAGCACGTTGGAGGTACTAAATAGAGGAAGAAGCATGAGAGTCAGGGCTCTGCGGGCCATTTTGAATATAAGGCTGAAGGGAAACTTTATTTTCCTTATTGGCCTTTAGAGAGTTGTGGGCTCAGTTCTCCCTGAGAAACTCTTTACTTGCGCATGTTCTCTTCATAGCACAATGGGCTTAGTGATGACAAGTGAGTTGCTAGGAGAGAAACTTGGAGGTTGCCATTCCTTGGTAGCTGCTCATCCTTCAGTAATCTGTAGTGAACTGGCGACCCCATTGAACACTAGCCTCAAGCTAACTTTCCTCTTGTATCATGCCACTGTTTGGCATGCAGCAGAATCCATGTAGCGTTATTTATTGTGGTTCTTGAGCTCCAGGTAGCATTCCAGGTCTCTTAGGACTGGCGGGTCAACACTAGGATGAGCAATGTATTAGAAGGACGGCCGGTGTGTTTGGGCCTTTATGAGCAATGCAGCTTTGGAAGAGCTAGATGCCGAGTCACAGGCTGTGAAGGGCTTCTTTGCTTAAACCTCTTCATTTTTGCAAGTTGAAAGAAGTCATGTATCTCCCTTCTTAAGCACCTTGTGGGTACAAAGTAGAGAAAGAATCAGCAAGGTCAATGCTCTGCTGGCCCCTTTGAAGATAAGTCTTGAAGGGAAACTTCATTTTCCTCTTTGGCATTTAGAGAGTTGGGGGCTCAATTCTCCCTGAGAAACACTGTGTAGTTGCACGAGGTCTCTTCATAGCACAATTGCCTTTGTGACCACAAGTGAGTTTCTAGGAAAGAAACTCGGAGTTTGCCATTCTTTGCTGGTGCTCGTCCTTTGGTAATCTTCAGTGAATTGGTGACCCCGTTTGAGCACTAGCCTCAAGCTAACGTTCCTCTTCTATCATGCCACTTGTTGCCATGCAGCACAATCTCTGTAGCCTTATTCAGTGTGGTTCTGGAGCTCTAGGAAGCATTCCAGGTCTCTTAGTACTGGCGGATCTGCTCGACCTTGAGAAACGTACAAGAAGGATGGCCTGTGTGTTTGGGGAGTTGTGAGCAGTGCACCGTTGGGAACACCTAGATGCCGAGACATGGGAGGTGAAGGGGTTTTTTGTGAAACCTGTAGAATGTGGCAACTTGAAACAACTCAAGTATCTCCCTTCGAAAGCACGTTGGAGGTACTAAATAGAGGAAGAAGCATGAGAGTCAGGGCTCTGCGGGCCATTTTGAATATAAGGCTGAAGGGAAACTTTATTTTCCTTATTGGCCTTTAGAGAGTTGTGGGCTCAGTTCTCCCTGAGAAACTCTTTACTTGCGCATGTTCTCTTCATAGCACAATGGGCTTAGTGATGACAAGTGAGTTGCTAGGAGAGAAACTTGGAGGTTGCCATTCCTTGGTAGCTGCTCATCCTTCAGTAATCTGTAGTGAACTGGCGACCCCATTGAACACTAGCCTCAAGCTAACTTTCCTCTTGTATCATGCCACTGTTTGGCATGCAGCAGAATCCATGTAGCTTTATTCAGTGTGGTTCTTTAGCTCTAGGAAGCCTTCCAGGTCTCAGTAATGGTGGGTCTGCACGAGGAGGAGAAACGTCCTAGAAGGACGGCCTGTGTGTTTGGGCATTTCTCAGCAATGTATCGTTGGGAACAGCTAGATGCCGAGCCAGGGGCAGTGAAGGGCTTATTTGCTTAAACCTGTAAATTGTGGCAAGTTGAAACAACGGAAGTATCTCCCTTCTAAAGCACCTTTAAGGTACAAAATAGAGAAAGAACGAGCAGGGTTAAGGCTCTGAGGACCCTGTTAAAATAAGGCTTGAAGGGAAACTTTATTTTCCTCTTTGGGATTTAGAGAGTTGTGGGCTCCATTCCCCCTAACTCTTTAGTTGCACATATTCTCTTCATAGCACAATTGCCTTTGTGATGACAAGTGAGTTTCTAGGAATGAAATATGGAGGTTGCCATTCTTTCGTAGCTGATCATCCTTTGGTACTCTGTAATGAACTGGCGAGCCCATTGAACACTAGCTTCAAGCTAAAGTTCCCCTTGGTTCATGCCGCAGGTTGCAGGCTTCAGAATCCATGTAGCGTTATTTAGTGTGGTTCTTGAGCTCTCGGAAGCATTCCAGGTCTCTTAGTACAGGCGGGTCTGTACTAGGACGAGAAAACTACAGGCAGGATGGCCTGTGTGTTTGGTGAGTTGTGAGCAGTGCACCACTGGGAACAGCTAGATGCCGAGTCATGGGAAGTGATTGGCTTCTTTTCTTACACTCCAAAAAGTAGTCAGTTGAAACAACTCAAGTATCTCCCTTCTAAAGCACCTTGGAAGTACAACGTAGAGAAAGAAACAGCAGAGACAAGGCTCTGTGGGCCCTTTTGTATATGAGGCTTGAAGGGAAACTTTATGTTCCTCATTGGGATTTAGAGAGTTTCGGGCCCAATTCTCCCTGAGAAACACTGTAGTTGCACATGTTCTCTTCATAGCAGAGTTGTCTTTGTGATGACAAGTGAGTTTCTAGGAAAGAAATATGGAGGTTGCCATTCTTTGGTAGCTGCTCATCCTTCCGTAATCGGTAGTGAATGGGCGACCCTAAAGAACACTAGCCTCAAGCTAACTTTCCTCTTGTATCATGCCGCAGGTTGCAGGCAGCAGAATCCATGTAGCGTTATTTATTGTGGTTCTTGAGCTCCAGGTAGCATTCCAGGTCTCTTAGGACTGGCGGGTCAACACTAGGATGAGCAATGTATTAGAAGGACGGCCGGTGTGTTTGGGCCTTTATGAGCAATGCAGCTTTGGAAGAGCTAGATGCCGAGTCACAGGCTGTGAAGGGCTTCTTTGCTTAAACCTCTTCATTTTTGCAAGTTGAAAGAACTCATGTATCTCCCTTCTTAAGCACCTTGTGGGTACAAAGTAGAGAAAGAATCAGCAAGGTCAATGCTCTGCTGGCCCCTTTGAAGATAAGTCTTGAAGGGAAACTTCATTTTCCTCTTTGGCATTTAGAGAGTTGGGGGCTCAATTCTCCCTGAGAAACACTGTAGTTGCACGAGGTCTCTTCATAGCACAATTGCCTTTGTGACCACAAGTGAGTTTCTAGGAAAGAAACTCGGAGTTTGCCATTCTTTGCTGGTGCTCGTCCTTTGGTAATCTTCAGTGAATTGGTGACCCCGTTTGAGCACTAGCCTCAAGCTAACGTTCCTCTTCTATCATGCCACTTGTTGCCATGCAGCACAATCTCTGTAGCCTTATTCAGTGTGGTTCTGGAGCTCTAGGAAGCATTCCAGGTCTCTTAGTACTGGCGGATCTGCTCGACCTTGAGAAACGTACAAGAAGGATGGCCTGTGTGTTTGGGGAGTTGTGAGCAGTGCACCGTTGGGAACACCTAGATGCCGAGACATGGGAGGTGAAGGGGTTTTTTGTGAAACCTGTAGAATGTGGCAACTTGAAACAACTCAAGTATCTCCCTTCGAAAGCACGTTGGAGGTACTAAATAGAGGAAGAAGCATGAGAGTCAGGGCTCTGCGGGCCATTTTGAATATAAGGCTGAAGGGAAACTTTATTTTCCTTATTGGCCTTTAGAGAGTTGTGGGCTCAGTTCTCCCTGAGAAACTCTTTACTTGCGCATGTTCTCTTCATAGCACAATGGGCTTAGTGATGACAAGTGAGTTGCTAGGAGAGAAACTTGGAGGTTGCCATTCCTTGGTAGCTGCTCATCCTTCAGTAATCTGTAGTGAACTGGCGACCCCATTGAACACTAGCCTCAAGCTAACTTTCCTCTTGTATCATGCCACTGTTTGGCATGCAGCAGAATCCATGTAGCTTTATTCAGTGTGGTTCTTTAGCTCTAGGAAGCCTTCCAGGTCTCAGTAATGGTGGGTCTGCACGAGGAGGAGAAACGTCCTAGAAGGACGGCCTGTGTGTTTGGGCATTTCTCAGCAATGTATCGTTGGGAACAGCTAGATGCCGAGCCAGGGGCAGTGAAGGGCTTATTTGCTTAAACCTGTAAATTGTGGCAAGTTGAAACAACGGAAGTATCTCCCTTCTAAAGCACCTTTAAGGTACAAAATAGAGAAAGAACGAGCAGGGTTAAGGCTCTGAGGACCCTGTTAAAATAAGGCTTGAAGGGAAACTTTATTTTCCTCTTTGGGATTTAGAGAGTTGTGGGCTCCATTCCCCCTAACTCTTTAGTTGCACATATTCTCTTCATAGCACAATTGCCTTTGTGATGACAAGTGAGTTTCTAGGAATGAAATATGGAGGTTGCCATTCTTTCGTAGCTGATCATCCTTTGGTACTCTGTAATGAACTGGCGAGCCCATTGAACACTAGCTTCAAGCTAAAGTTCCCCTTGGTTCATGCCGCAGGTTGCAGGCTTCAGAATCCATGTAGCGTTATTCAGTGTGGTTCTTGAGCTCTCGGAAGCATTCCAGGTCTCTTAGTACAGGCGGGTCTGTACTAGGACGAGAAAACTACAGGCAGGATGGCCTGTGTCTTTGGTGAGTTGTGAGCAGTGCACCACTGGGAACAGCTAGATGCCGAGTCATGGGAAGTGATTGGCTTCTTTTCTTACACTCCAAAAAGTAGTCAGTTGAAACAACTCAAGTATCTCCCTTCTAAAGCACCTTGGAAGTACAACGTAGAGAAAGAAACAGCAGAGACAAGGCTCTGTGGGCCCTTTTGTATATGAGGCTTGAAGGGAAACTTTATGTTCCTCATTGGGATTTAGAGAGTTTCGGGCCCAATTCTCCCTGAGAAACACTGTAGTTGCACATGTTCTCTTCATAGCAGAGTTGTCTTTGTGATGACAAGTGAGTTTCTAGGAAAGAAATATGGAGGTTGCCATTCTTTGGTAGCTGCTCATCCTTCCGTAATCGGTAGTGAATGGGCGACCCTAAAGAACACTAGCCTCAAGCTAACTTTCCTCTTGTATCATGCCGCAGGTTGCAGGCAGCAGAATCCATGTAGCGTTATTTATTGTGGTTCTTGAGCTCCAGGTAGCATTCCAGGTCTCTTAGGACTGGCGGGTCAACACTAGGATGAGCAATGTATTAGAAGGACGGCCGGTGTGTTTGGGCCTTTATGAGCAATGCAGCTTTGGAAGAGCTAGATGCCGAGTCACAGGCTGTGAAGGGCTTCTTTGCTTAAACCTCTTCATTTTTGCAAGTTGAAAGAAGTCATGTATCTCCCTTCTTAAGCACCTTGTGGGTACAAAGTAGAGAAAGAATCAGCAAGGTCAATGCTCTGCTGGCCCCTTTGAAGATAAGTCTTGAAGGGAAACTTCATTTTCCTCTTTGGCATTTAGAGAGTTGGGGGCTCAATTCTCCCTGAGAAACACTGTAGTTGCACGAGGTCTCTTCATAGCACAATTGCCTTTGTGACCACAAGTGAGTTTCTAGGAAAGAAACTCGGAGTTTGCCATTCTTTGCTGGTGCTCGTCCTTTGGTAATCTTCAGTGAATTGGTGACCCCGTTTGAGCACTAGCCTCAAGCTAACGTTCCTCTTCTATCATGCCACTTGTTGCCATGCAGCACAATCTCTGTAGCCTTATTCAGTGTGGTTCTGGAGCTCTAGGAAGCATTCCAGGTCTCTTAGTACTGGCGGATCTGCTCGACCTTGAGAAACGTACAAGAAGGATGGCCTGTGTGTTTGGGGAGTTGTGAGCAGTGCACCGTTGGGAACACCTAGATGCCGAGACATGGGAGGTGAAGGGGTTTTTTGTGAAACCTGTAGAATGTGGCAACTTGAAACAACTCAAGTATCTCCCTTCGAAAGCACGTTGGAGGTACTAAATAGAGGAAGAAGCATGAGAGTCAGGGCTCTGCGGGCCATTTTGAATATAAGGCTGAAGGGAAACTTTATTTTCCTTATTGGCCTTTAGAGAGTTGTGGGCTCAGTTCTCCCTGAGAAACTCTTTACTTGCGCATGTTCTCTTCATAGCACAATGGGCTTAGTGATGACAAGTGAGTTGCTAGGAGAGAAACTTGGAGGTTGCCATTCCTTGGTAGCTGCTCATCCTTCAGTAATCTGTAGTGAACTGGCGACCCCATTGAACACTAGCCTCAAGCTAACTTTCCTCTTGTATCATGCCGCAGGTTGCAGGCAGCAGACTCCATGTAGCGTTATTTATTGTGGTTCTTGAGCTCCAGGTAGCATTCCAGGTCTCTTAGGACTGGCGGGTCAACACTAGGATGAGCAATGTATTAGAAGGACGGCCGGTGTGTTTGGGCCTTTATGAGCAATGCAGCTTTGGAAGAGCTAGATGCCGAGTCACAGGCTGTGAAGGGCTTCTTTGCTTAAACCTCTTCATTTTTGCAAGTTGAAAGAAGTCATGTATCTCCCTTCTTAAGCACCTTGTGGGTACAAAGTAGAGAAAGAATCAGCAAGGTCAATGCTCTGCTGGCCCCTTTGAAGATAAGTCTTGAAGGGAAACTTCATTTTCCTCTTTGGCATTTAGAGAGTTGGGGGCTCAATTCTCCCTGAGAAACACTGTGTAGTTGCACGAGGTCTCTTCATAGCACAATTGCCTTTGTGACCACAAGTGAGTTTCTAGGAAAGAAACTCGGAGTTTGCCATTCTTTGCTGGTGCTCGTCCTTTGGTAATCTTCAGTGAATTGGTGACCCCGTTTGAGCACTAGCCTCAAGCTAACGTTCCTCTTCTATCATGCCACTTGTTGCCATGCAGCACAATCTCTGTAGCCTTATTCAGTGTGGTTCTGGAGCTCTAGGAAGCATTCCAGGTCTCTTAGTACTGGCGGATCTGCTCGACCTTGAGAAACGTACAAGAAGGATGGCCTGTGTGTTTGGGGAGTTGTGAGCAGTGCACCGTTGGGAACACCTAGATGCCGAGACATGGGAGGTGAAGGGGTTTTTTGTGAAACCTGTAGAATGTGGCAACTTGAAACAACTCAAGTATCTCCCTTCGAAAGCACGTTGGAGGTACTAAATAGAGGAAGAAGCATGAGAGTCAGGGCTCTGCGGGCCATTTTGAATATAAGGCTGAAGGGAAACTTTATTTTCCTTATTGGCCTTTAGAGAGTTGTGGGCTCAGTTCTCCCTGAGAAACTCTTTACTTGCGCATGTTCTCTTCATAGCACAATGGGCTTAGTGATGACAAGTGAGTTGCTAGGAGAGAAACTTGGAGGTTGCCATTCCTTGGTAGCTGCTCATCCTTCAGTAATCTGTAGTGAACTGGCGACCCCATTGAACACTAGCCTCAAGCTAACTTTCCTCTTGTATCATGCCGCAGGTTGCAGGCAGCAGACTCCATGTAGCGTTATTTATTGTGGTTCTTGAGCTCCAGGTAGCATTCCAGGTCTCTTAGGACTGGCGGGTCAACACTAGGATGAGCAATGTATTAGAAGGACGGCCGGTGTGTTTGGGCCTTTATGAGCAATGCAGCTTTGGAAGAGCTAGATGCCGAGTCACAGGCTGTGAAGGGCTTCTTTGCTTAAACCTCTTCATTTTTGCAAGTTGAAAGAAGTCATGTATCTCCCTTCTTAAGCACCTTGTGGGTACAAAGTAGAGAAAGAATCAGCAAGGTCAATGCTCTGCTGGCCCCTTTGAAGATAAGTCTTGAAGGGAAACTTCATTTTCCTCTTTGGCATTTAGAGAGTTGGGGGCTCAATTCTCCCTGAGAAACACTGTGTAGTTGCACGAGGTCTCTTCATAGCACAATTGCCTTTGTGACCACAAGTGAGTTTCTAGGAAAGAAACTCGGAGTTTGCCATTCTTTGCTGGTGCTCGTCCTTTGGTAATCTTCAGTGAATTGGTGACCCCGTTTGAGCACTAGCCTCAAGCTAACGTTCCTCTTCTATCATGCCACTTGTTGCCATGCAGCACAATCTCTGTAGCCTTATTCAGTGTGGTTCTGGAGCTCTAGGAAGCATTCCAGGTCTCTTAGTACTGGCGGATCTGCTCGACCTTGAGAAACGTACAAGAAGGATGGCCTGTGTGTTTGGGGAGTTGTGAGCAGTGCACCGTTGGGAACACCTAGATGCCGAGACATGGGAGGTGAAGGGGTTTTTTGTGAAACCTGTAGAATGTGGCAACTTGAAACAACTCAAGTATCTCCCTTCGAAAGCACGTTGGAGGTACTAAATAGAGGAAGAAGCATGAGAGTCAGGGCTCTGCGGGCCATTTTGAATATAAGGCTGAAGGGAAACTTTATTTTCCTTATTGGCCTTTAGAGAGTTGTGGGCTCAGTTCTCCCTGAGAAACTCTTTACTTGCGCATGTTCTCTTCATAGCACAATGGGCTTAGTGATGACAAGTGAGTTGCTAGGAGAGAAACTTGGAGGTTGCCATTCCTTGGTAGCTGCTCATCCTTCAGTAATCTGTAGTGAACTGGCGACCCCATTGAACACTAGCCTCAAGCTAACTTTCCTCTTGTATCATGCCGCAGGTTGCAGGCAGCAGACTCCATGTAGCGTTATTTATTGTGGTTCTTGAGCTCCAGGTAGCATTCCAGGTCTCTTAGGACTGGCGGGTCAACACTAGGATGAGCAATGTATTAGAAGGACGGCCGGTGTGTTTGGGCCTTTATGAGCAATGCAGCTTTGGAAGAGCTAGATGCCGAGTCACAGGCTGTGAAGGGCTTCTTTGCTTAAACCTCTTCATTTTTGCAAGTTGAAAGAACTCATGTATCTCCCTTCTTAAGCACCTTGTGGGTACAAAGTAGAGAAAGAATCAGCAAGGTCAATGCTCTGCTGGCCCCTTTGAAGATAAGTCTTGAAGGGAAACTTCATTTTCCTCTTTGGCATTTAGAGAGTTGGGGGCTCAATTCTCCCTGAGAAACACTGTGTAGTTGCACGAGGTCTCTTCATAGCACAATTGCCTTTGTGACCACAAGTGAGTTTCTAGGAAAGAAACTCGGAGTTTGCCATTCTTTGCTGGTGCTCGTCCTTTGGTAATCTTCAGTGAATTGGTGACCCCGTTTGAGCACTAGCCTCAAGCTAACGTTCCTCTTCTATCATGCCACTTGTTGCCATGCAGCACAATCTCTGTAGCCTTATTCAGTGTGGTTCTGGAGCTCTAGGAAGCATTCCAGGTCTCTTAGTACTGGCGGATCTGCTCGACCTTGAGAAACGTACAAGAAGGATGGCCTGTGTGTTTGGGGAGTTGTGAGCAGTGCACCGTTGGGAACACCTAGATGCCGAGACATGGGAGGTGAAGGGGTTTTTTGTGAAACCTGTAGAATGTGGCAACTTGAAACAACTCAAGTATCTCCCTTCGAAAGCACGTTGGAGGTACTAAATAGAGGAAGAAGCATGAGAGTCAGGGCTCTGCGGGCCATTTTGAATATAAGGCTGAAGGGAAACTTTATTTTCCTTATTGGCCTTTAGAGAGTTGTGGGCTCAGTTCTCCCTGAGAAACTCTTTACTTGCGCATGTTCTCTTCATAGCACAATGGGCTTAGTGATGACAAGTGAGTTGCTAGGAGAGAAACTTGGAGGTTGCCATTCCTTGGTAGCTGCTCATCCTTCAGTAATCTGTAGTGAACTGGCGACCCCATTGAACACTAGCCTCAAGCTAACTTTCCTCTTGTATCATGCCACTGTTTGGCATGCAGCAGAATCCATGTAGCTTTATTCAGTGTGGTTCTTTAGCTCTAGGAAGCCTTCCAGGTCTCAGTAATGGTGGGTCTGCACGAGGAGGAGAAACGTCCTAGAAGGACGGCCTGTGTGTTTGGGCATTTCTCAGCAATGTATCGTTGGGAACAGCTAGATGCCGAGCCAGGGGCAGTGAAGGGCTTATTTGCTTAAACCTGTAAATTGTGGCAAGTTGAAACAACGGAAGTATCTCCCTTCTAAAGCACCTTTAAGGTACAAAATAGAGAAAGAACGAGCAGGGTTAAGGCTCTGAGGACCCTGTTAAAATAAGGCTTGAAGGGAAACTTTATTTTCCTCTTTGGGATTTAGAGAGTTGTGGGCTCCATTCCCCCTAACTCTTTAGTTGCACATATTCTCTTCATAGCACAATTGCCTTTGTGATGACAAGTGAGTTTCTAGGAATGAAATATGGAGGTTGCCATTCTTTCGTAGCTGATCATCCTTTGGTACTCTGTAATGAACTGGCGAGCCCATTGAACACTAGCTTCAAGCTAAAGTTCCCCTTGGTTCATGCCGCAGGTTGCAGGCTTCAGAATCCATGTAGCGTTATTCAGTGTGGTTCTTGAGCTCTCGGAAGCATTCCAGGTCTCTTAGTACAGGCGGGTCTGTACTAGGACGAGAAAACTACAGGCAGGATGGCCTGTGTCTTTGGTGAGTTGTGAGCAGTGCACCACTGGGAACAGCTAGATGCCGAGTCATGGGAAGTGATTGGCTTCTTTTCTTACACTCCAAAAAGTAGTCAGTTGAAACAACTCAAGTATCTCCCTTCTAAAGCACCTTGGAAGTACAACGTAGAGAAAGAAACAGCAGAGACAAGGCTCTGTGGGCCCTTTTGTATATGAGGCTTGAAGGGAAACTTTATGTTCCTCATTGGGATTTAGAGAGTTTCGGGCCCAATTCTCCCTGAGAAACACTGTAGTTGCACATGTTCTCTTCATAGCAGAGTTGTCTTTGTGATGACAAGTGAGTTTCTAGGAAAGAAATATGGAGGTTGCCATTCTTTGGTAGCTGCTCATCCTTCCGTAATCGGTAGTGAATGGGCGACCCTAAAGAACACTAGCCTCAAGCTAACTTTCCTCTTGTATCATGCCGCAGGTTGCAGGCAGCAGAATCCATGTAGCGTTATTTATTGTGGTTCTTGAGCTCCAGGTAGCATTCCAGGTCTCTTAGGACTGGCGGGTCAACACTAGGATGAGCAATGTATTAGAAGGACGGCCGGTGTGTTTGGGCCTTTATGAGCAATGCAGCTTTGGAAGAGCTAGATGCCGAGTCACAGGCTGTGAAGGGCTTCTTTGCTTAAACCTCTTCATTTTTGCAAGTTGAAAGAAGTCATGTATCTCCCTTCTTAAGCACCTTGTGGGTACAAAGTAGAGAAAGAATCAGCAAGGTCAATGCTCTGCTGGCCCCTTTGAAGATAAGTCTTGAAGGGAAACTTCATTTTCCTCTTTGGCATTTAGAGAGTTGGGGGCTCAATTCTCCCTGAGAAACACTGTAGTTGCACGAGGTCTCTTCATAGCACAATTGCCTTTGTGACCACAAGTGAGTTTCTAGGAAAGAAACTCGGAGTTTGCCATTCTTTGCTGGTGCTCGTCCTTTGGTAATCTTCAGTGAATTGGTGACCCCGTTTGAGCACTAGCCTCAAGCTAACGTTCCTCTTCTATCATGCCACTTGTTGCCATGCAGCACAATCTCTGTAGCCTTATTCAGTGTGGTTCTGGAGCTCTAGGAAGCATTCCAGGTCTCTTAGTACTGGCGGATCTGCTCGACCTTGAGAAACGTACAAGAAGGATGGCCTGTGTGTTTGGGGAGTTGTGAGCAGTGCACCGTTGGGAACACCTAGATGCCGAGACATGGGAGGTGAAGGGGTTTTTTGTGAAACCTGTAGAATGTGGCAACTTGAAACAACTCAAGTATCTCCCTTCGAAAGCACGTTGGAGGTACTAAATAGAGGAAGAAGCATGAGAGTCAGGGCTCTGCGGGCCATTTTGAATATAAGGCTGAAGGGAAACTTTATTTTCCTTATTGGCCTTTAGAGAGTTGTGGGCTCAGTTCTCCCTGAGAAACTCTTTACTTGCGCATGTTCTCTTCATAGCACAATGGGCTTAGTGATGACAAGTGAGTTGCTAGGAGAGAAACTTGGAGGTTGCCATTCCTTGGTAGCTGCTCATCCTTCAGTAATCTGTAGTGAACTGGCGACCCCATTGAACACTAGCCTCAAGCTAACTTTCCTCTTGTATCATGCCGCAGGTTGCAGGCAGCAGACTCCATGTAGCGTTATTTATTGTGGTTCTTGAGCTCCAGGTAGCATTCCAGGTCTCTTAGGACTGGCGGGTCAACACTAGGATGAGCAATGTATTAGAAGGACGGCCGGTGTGTTTGGGCCTTTATGAGCAATGCAGCTTTGGAAGAGCTAGATGCCGAGTCACAGGCTGTGAAGGGCTTCTTTGCTTAAACCTCTTCATTTTTGCAAGTTGAAAGAAGTCATGTATCTCCCTTCTTAAGCACCTTGTGGGTACAAAGTAGAGAAAGAATCAGCAAGGTCAATGCTCTGCTGGCCCCTTTGAAGATAAGTCTTGAAGGGAAACTTCATTTTCCTCTTTGGCATTTAGAGAGTTGGGGGCTCAATTCTCCCTGAGAAACACTGTGTAGTTGCACGAGGTCTCTTCATAGCACAATTGCCTTTGTGACCACAAGTGAGTTTCTAGGAAAGAAACTCGGAGTTTGCCATTCTTTGCTGGTGCTCGTCCTTTGGTAATCTTCAGTGAATTGGTGACCCCGTTTGAGCACTAGCCTCAAGCTAACGTTCCTCTTCTATCATGCCACTTGTTGCCATGCAGCACAATCTCTGTAGCCTTATTCAGTGTGGTTCTGGAGCTCTAGGAAGCATTCCAGGTCTCTTAGTACTGGCGGATCTGCTCGACCTTGAGAAACGTACAAGAAGGATGGCCTGTGTGTTTGGGGAGTTGTGAGCAGTGCACCGTTGGGAACACCTAGATGCCGAGACATGGGAGGTGAAGGGGTTTTTTGTGAAACCTGTAGAATGTGGCAACTTGAAACAACTCAAGTATCTCCCTTCGAAAGCACGTTGGAGGTACTAAATAGAGGAAGAAGCATGAGAGTCAGGGCTCTGCGGGCCATTTTGAATATAAGGCTGAAGGGAAACTTTATTTTCCTTATTGGCCTTTAGAGAGTTGTGGGCTCAGTTCTCCCTGAGAAACTCTTTACTTGCGCATGTTCTCTTCATAGCACAATGGGCTTAGTGATGACAAGTGAGTTGCTAGGAGAGAAACTTGGAGGTTGCCATTCCTTGGTAGCTGCTCATCCTTCAGTAATCTGTAGTGAACTGGCGACCCCATTGAACACTAGCCTCAAGCTAACTTTCCTCTTGTATCATGCCGCAGGTTGCAGGCAGCAGACTCCATGTAGCGTTATTTATTGTGGTTCTTGAGCTCCAGGTAGCATTCCAGGTCTCTTAGGACTGGCGGGTCAACACTAGGATGAGCAATGTATTAGAAGGACGGCCGGTGTGTTTGGGCCTTTATGAGCAATGCAGCTTTGGAAGAGCTAGATGCCGAGTCACAGGCTGTGAAGGGCTTCTTTGCTTAAACCTCTTCATTTTTGCAAGTTGAAAGAAGTCATGTATCTCCCTTCTTAAGCACCTTGTGGGTACAAAGTAGAGAAAGAATCAGCAAGGTCAATGCTCTGCTGGCCCCTTTGAAGATAAGTCTTGAAGGGAAACTTCATTTTCCTCTTTGGCATTTAGAGAGTTGGGGGCTCAATTCTCCCTGAGAAACACTGTGTAGTTGCACGAGGTCTCTTCATAGCACAATTGCCTTTGTGACCACAAGTGAGTTTCTAGGAAAGAAACTCGGAGTTTGCCATTCTTTGCTGGTGCTCGTCCTTTGGTAATCTTCAGTGAATTGGTGACCCCGTTTGAGCACTAGCCTCAAGCTAACGTTCCTCTTCTATCATGCCACTTGTTGCCATGCAGCACAATCTCTGTAGCCTTATTCAGTGTGGTTCTGGAGCTCTAGGAAGCATTCCAGGTCTCTTAGTACTGGCGGATCTGCTCGACCTTGAGAAACGTACAAGAAGGATGGCCTGTGTGTTTGGGGAGTTGTGAGCAGTGCACCGTTGGGAACACCTAGATGCCGAGACATGGGAGGTGAAGGGGTTTTTTGTGAAACCTGTAGAATGTGGCAACTTGAAACAACTCAAGTATCTCCCTTCGAAAGCACGTTGGAGGTACTAAATAGAGGAAGAAGCATGAGAGTCAGGGCTCTGCGGGCCATTTTGAATATAAGGCTGAAGGGAAACTTTATTTTCCTTATTGGCCTTTAGAGAGTTGTGGGCTCAGTTCTCCCTGAGAAACTCTTTACTTGCGCATGTTCTCTTCATAGCACAATGGGCTTAGTGATGACAAGTGAGTTGCTAGGAGAGAAACTTGGAGGTTGCCATTCCTTGGTAGCTGCTCATCCTTCAGTAATCTGTAGTGAACTGGCGACCCCATTGAACACTAGCCTCAAGCTAACTTTCCTCTTGTATCATGCCGCAGGTTGCAGGCAGCAGACTCCATGTAGCGTTATTTATTGTGGTTCTTGAGCTCCAGGTAGCATTCCAGGTCTCTTAGGACTGGCGGGTCAACACTAGGATGAGCAATGTATTAGAAGGACGGCCGGTGTGTTTGGGCCTTTATGAGCAATGCAGCTTTGGAAGAGCTAGATGCCGAGTCACAGGCTGTGAAGGGCTTCTTTGCTTAAACCTCTTCATTTTTGCAAGTTGAAAGAACTCATGTATCTCCCTTCTTAAGCACCTTGTGGGTACAAAGTAGAGAAAGAATCAGCAAGGTCAATGCTCTGCTGGCCCCTTTGAAGATAAGTCTTGAAGGGAAACTTCATTTTCCTCTTTGGCATTTAGAGAGTTGGGGGCTCAATTCTCCCTGAGAAACACTGTGTAGTTGCACGAGGTCTCTTCATAGCACAATTGCCTTTGTGACCACAAGTGAGTTTCTAGGAAAGAAACTCGGAGTTTGCCATTCTTTGCTGGTGCTCGTCCTTTGGTAATCTTCAGTGAATTGGTGACCCCGTTTGAGCACTAGCCTCAAGCTAACGTTCCTCTTCTATCATGCCACTTGTTGCCATGCAGCACAATCTCTGTAGCCTTATTCAGTGTGGTTCTGGAGCTCTAGGAAGCATTCCAGGTCTCTTAGTACTGGCGGATCTGCTCGACCTTGAGAAACGTACAAGAAGGATGGCCTGTGTGTTTGGGGAGTTGTGAGCAGTGCACCGTTGGGAACACCTAGATGCCGAGACATGGGAGGTGAAGGGGTTTTTTGTGAAACCTGTAGAATGTGGCAACTTGAAACAACTCAAGTATCTCCCTTCGAAAGCACGTTGGAGGTACTAAATAGAGGAAGAAGCATGAGAGTCAGGGCTCTGCGGGCCATTTTGAATATAAGGCTGAAGGGAAACTTTATTTTCCTTATTGGCCTTTAGAGAGTTGTGGGCTCAGTTCTCCCTGAGAAACTCTTTACTTGCGCATGTTCTCTTCATAGCACAATGGGCTTAGTGATGACAAGTGAGTTGCTAGGAGAGAAACTTGGAGGTTGCCATTCCTTGGTAGCTGCTCATCCTTCAGTAATCTGTAGTGAACTGGCGACCCCATTGAACACTAGCCTCAAGCTAACTTTCCTCTTGTATCATGCCACTGTTTGGCATGCAGCAGAATCCATGTAGCTTTATTCAGTGTGGTTCTTTAGCTCTAGGAAGCCTTCCAGGTCTCAGTAATGGTGGGTCTGCACGAGGAGGAGAAACGTCCTAGAAGGACGGCCTGTGTGTTTGGGCATTTCTCAGCAATGTATCGTTGGGAACAGCTAGATGCCGAGCCAGGGGCAGTGAAGGGCTTATTTGCTTAAACCTGTAAATTGTGGCAAGTTGAAACAACGGAAGTATCTCCCTTCTAAAGCACCTTTAAGGTACAAAATAGAGAAAGAACGAGCAGGGTTAAGGCTCTGAGGACCCTGTTAAAATAAGGCTTGAAGGGAAACTTTATTTTCCTCTTTGGGATTTAGAGAGTTGTGGGCTCCATTCCCCCTAACTCTTTAGTTGCACATATTCTCTTCATAGCACAATTGCCTTTGTGATGACAAGTGAGTTTCTAGGAATGAAATATGGAGGTTGCCATTCTTTCGTAGCTGATCATCCTTTGGTACTCTGTAATGAACTGGCGAGCCCATTGAACACTAGCTTCAAGCTAAAGTTCCCCTTGGTTCATGCCGCAGGTTGCAGGCTTCAGAATCCATGTAGCGTTATTCAGTGTGGTTCTTGAGCTCTCGGAAGCATTCCAGGTCTCTTAGTACAGGCGGGTCTGTACTAGGACGAGAAAACTACAGGCAGGATGGCCTGTGTCTTTGGTGAGTTGTGAGCAGTGCACCACTGGGAACAGCTAGATGCCGAGTCATGGGAAGTGATTGGCTTCTTTTCTTACACTCCAAAAAGTAGTCAGTTGAAACAACTCAAGTATCTCCCTTCTAAAGCACCTTGGAAGTACAACGTAGAGAAAGAAACAGCAGAGACAAGGCTCTGTGGGCCCTTTTGTATATGAGGCTTGAAGGGAAACTTTATGTTCCTCATTGGGATTTAGAGAGTTTCGGGCTCAATTCTCCCTGAGAAACACTGTAGTTGCACATGTTCTCTTCATAGCAGAGTTGTCTTTGTGATGACAAGTGAGTTTCTAGGGAAGAAATATGGAGGTTGCCATTCTTTGGTAGCTGCTCATCCTTCCGTAATCTGTAGTGAATGGGCGACCCTAAAGAACACTAGCCTCAAGCTAACTTTCCTCTTGTATCATGCCGCAGGTTGCAGGCAGCAGACTCCATGTAGCGTTATTTATTGTGGTTCTTGAGCTCCAGGTAGCATTCCAGGTCTCTTAGGACTGGCGGGTCAACACTAGGATGAGCAATGTATTAGAAGGACGGCCGGTGTGTTTGGGCCTTTATGAGCAATGCAGCTTTGGAAGAGCTAGATGCCGAGTCACAGGCTGTGAAGGGCTTCTTTGCTTAAACCTCTTCATTTTTGCAAGTTGAAAGAACTCATGTATCTCCCTTCTTAAGCACCTTGTGGGTACAAAGTAGAGAAAGAATCAGCAAGGTCAATGCTCTGCTGGCCCCTTTGAAGATAAGTCTTGAAGGGAAACTTCATTTTCCTCTTTGGCATTTAGAGAGTTGGGGGCTCAATTCTCCCTGAGAAACACTGTAGTTGCACGAGGTCTCTTCATAGCACAATTTCCTTTGTGACCACAAGTGAGTTTCTAGGAAAGAAACTCGGAGTTTGCCATTCTTTGCTGGTGCTCGTCCTTTGGTAATCTTCAGTGAATTGGTGACCCCGTTTGAGCACTAGCCTCAAGCTAACGTTCCTCTTCTATCATGCCACTTGTTGCCATGCAGCACAATCTCTGTAGCCTTATTCAGTGTGGTTCTGGAGCTCTAGGAAGCATTCCAGGTCTCTTAGTACTGGCGGATCTGCTCGACCTTGAGAAACGTACAAGAAGGATGGCCTGTGTGTTTGGGGAGTTGTGAGCAGTGCACCGTTGGGAACACCTAGATGCCGAGACATGGGAGGTGAAGGGGTTTTTTGTGAAACCTGTAGAATGTGGCAACTTGAAACAACTCAAGTATCTCCCTTCGAAAGCACGTTGGAGGTACTAAATAGAGGAAGAAGCATGAGAGTCAGGGCTCTGCGGGCCATTTTGAATATAAGGCTGAAGGGAAACTTTATTTTCCTTATTGGCCTTTAGAGAGTTGTGGGCTCAGTTCTCCCTGAGAAACTCTTTACTTGCGCATGTTCTCTTCATAGCACAATGGGCTTAGTGATGACAAGTGAGTTGCTAGGAGAGAAACTTGGAGGTTGCCATTCCTTGGTAGCTGCTCATCCTTCAGTAATCTGTAGTGAACTGGCGACCCCATTGAACACTAGCCTCAAGCTAACTTTCCTCTTGTATCATGCCGCAGGTTGCAGGCAGCAGACTCCATGTAGCGTTATTTATTGTGGTTCTTGAGCTCCAGGTAGCATTCCAGGTCTCTTAGGACTGGCGGGTCAACACTAGGATGAGCAATGTATTAGAAGGACGGCCGGTGTGTTTGGGCCTTTATGAGCAATGCAGCTTTGGAAGAGCTAGATGCCGAGTCACAGGCTGTGAAGGGCTTCTTTGCTTAAACCTCTTCATTTTTGCAAGTTGAAAGAACTCATGTATCTCCCTTCTTAAGCACCTTGTGGGTACAAAGTAGAGAAAGAATCAGCAAGGTCAATGCTCTGCTGGCCCCTTTGAAGATAAGTCTTGAAGGGAAACTTCATTTTCCTCTTTGGCATTTAGAGAGTTGGGGGCTCAATTCTCCCTGAGAAACACTGTGTAGTTGCACGAGGTCTCTTCATAGCACAATTGCCTTTGTGACCACAAGTGAGTTTCTAGGAAAGAAACTCGGAGTTTGCCATTCTTTGCTGGTGCTCGTCCTTTGGTAATCTTCAGTGAATTGGTGACCCCGTTTGAGCACTAGCCTCAAGCTAACGTTCCTCTTCTATCATGCCACTTGTTGCCATGCAGCACAATCTCTGTAGCCTTATTCAGTGTGGTTCTGGAGCTCTAGGAAGCATTCCAGGTCTCTTAGTACTGGCGGATCTGCTCGACCTTGAGAAACGTACAAGAAGGATGGCCTGTGTGTTTGGGGAGTTGTGAGCAGTGCACCGTTGGGAACACCTAGATGCCGAGACATGGGAGGTGAAGGGGTTTTTTGTGAAACCTGTAGAATGTGGCAACTTGAAACAACTCAAGTATCTCCCTTCGAAAGCACGTTGGAGGTACTAAATAGAGGAAGAAGCATGAGAGTCAGGGCTCTGCGGGCCATTTTGAATATAAGGCTGAAGGGAAACTTTATTTTCCTTATTGGCCTTTAGAGAGTTGTGGGCTCAGTTCTCCCTGAGAAACTCTTTACTTGCGCATGTTCTCTTCATAGCACAATGGGCTTAGTGATGACAAGTGAGTTGCTAGGAGAGAAACTTGGAGGTTGCCATTCCTTGGTAGCTGCTCATCCTTCAGTAATCTGTAGTGAACTGGCGACCCCATTGAACACTAGCCTCAAGCTAACTTTCCTCTTGTATCATGCCGCAGGTTGCAGGCAGCAGACTCCATGTAGCGTTATTTATTGTGGTTCTTGAGCTCCAGGTAGCATTCCAGGTCTCTTAGGACTGGCGGGTCAACACTAGGATGAGCAATGTATTAGAAGGACGGCCGGTGTGTTTGGGCCTTTATGAGCAATGCAGCTTTGGAAGAGCTAGATGCCGAGTCACAGGCTGTGAAGGGCTTCTTTGCTTAAACCTCTTCATTTTTGCAAGTTGAAAGAACTCATGTATCTCCCTTCTTAAGCACCTTGTGGGTACAAAGTAGAGAAAGAATCAGCAAGGTCAATGCTCTGCTGGCCCCTTTGAAGATAAGTCTTGAAGGGAAACTTCATTTTCCTCTTTGGCATTTAGAGAGTTGGGGGCTCAATTCTCCCTGAGAAACACTGTGTAGTTGCACGAGGTCTCTTCATAGCACAATTGCCTTTGTGACCACAAGTGAGTTACTAGGAAAGAAACTCGGAGTTTGCCATTCTTTGCTGGTGCTCGTCCTTTGGTAATCTTCAGTGAATTGGTGACCCCGTTTGAGCACTAGCCTCAAGCTAACGTTCCTCTTCTATCATGCCACTTGTTGCCATGCAGCACAATCTCTGTAGCCTTATTCAGTGTGGTTCTGGAGCTCTAGGAAGCATTCCAGGTCTCTTAGTACTGGCGGATCTGCTCGACCTTGAGAAACGTACAAGAAGGATGGCCTGTGTGTTTGGGGAGTTGTGAGCAGTGCACCGTTGGGAACACCTAGATGCCGAGACATGGGAGGTGAAGGGGTTTTTTGTGAAACCTGTAGAATGTGGCAACTTGAAACAACTCAAGTATCTCCCTTCGAAAGCACGTTGGAGGTACTAAATAGAGGAAGAAGCATGAGAGTCAGGGCTCTGCGGGCCATTTTGAATATAAGGCTGAAGGGAAACTTTATTTTCCTTATTGGCCTTTAGAGAGTTGTGGGCTCAGTTCTCCCTGAGAAACTCTTTACTTGCGCATGTTCTCTTCATAGCACAATGGGCTTAGTGATGACAAGTGAGTTGCTAGGAGAGAAACTTGGAGGTTGCCATTCCTTGGTAGCTGCTCATCCTTCAGTAATCTGTAGTGAACTGGCGACCCCATTGAACACTAGCCTCAAGCTAACTTTCCTCTTGTATCATGCCGCAGGTTGCAGGCAGCAGACTCCATGTAGCGTTATTTATTGTGGTTCTTGAGCTCCAGGTAGCATTCCAGGTCTCTTAGGACTGGCGGGTCAACACTAGGATGAGCAATGTATTAGAAGGACGGCCGGTGTGTTTGGGCCTTTATGAGCAATGCAGCTTTGGAAGAGCTAGATGCCGAGTCACAGGCTGTGAAGGGCTTCTTTGCTTAAACCTCTTCATTTTTGCAAGTTGAAAGAACTCATGTATCTCCCTTCTTAAGCACCTTGTGGGTACAAAGTAGAGAAAGAATCAGCAAGGTCAATGCTCTGCTGGCCCCTTTGAAGATAAGTCTTGAAGGGAAACTTCATTTTCCTCTTTGGCATTTAGAGAGTTGGGGGCTCAATTCTCCCTGAGAAACACTGTGTAGTTGCACGAGGTCTCTTCATAGCACAATTGCCTTTGTGACCACAAGTGAGTTTCTAGGAAAGAAACTCGGAGTTTGCCATTCTTTGCTGGTGCTCGTCCTTTGGTAATCTTCAGTGAATTGGTGACCCCGTTTGAGCACTAGCCTCAAGCTAACGTTCCTCTTCTATCATGCCACTTGTTGCCATGCAGCACAATCTCTGTAGCCTTATTCAGTGTGGTTCTGGAGCTCTAGGAAGCATTCCAGGTCTCTTAGTACTGGCGGATCTGCTCGACCTTGAGAAACGTACAAGAAGGATGGCCTGTGTGTTTGGGGAGTTGTGAGCAGTGCACCGTTGGGAACACCTAGATGCCGAGACATGGGAGGTGAAGGGGTTTTTTGTGAAACCTGTAGAATGTGGCAACTTGAAACAACTCAAGTATCTCCCTTCGAAAGCACGTTGGAGGTACTAAATAGAGGAAGAAGCATGAGAGTCAGGGCTCTGCGGGCCATTTTGAATATAAGGCTGAAGGGAAACTTTATTTTCCTTATTGGCCTTTAGAGAGTTGTGGGCTCAGTTCTCCCTGAGAAACTCTTTACTTGCGCATGTTCTCTTCATAGCACAATTGGCTTAGTGATGACAAGTGAGTTGCTAGGAGAGAAACTTGGAGGTTGCCATTCCTTGGTAGCTGCTCATCCTTCAGTAATCTGTAGTGAACTGGCGACCCCATTGAACACTAGCCTCAAGCTAACTTTCCTCTTGTATCATGCCGCAGGTTGCAGGCAGCAGACTCCATGTAGCGTTATTTATTGTGGTTCTTGAGCTCCAGGTAGCATTCCAGGTCTCTTAGGACTGGCGGGTCAACACTAGGATGAGCAATGTATTAGAAGGACGGCCGGTGTGTTTGGGCCTTTATGAGCAATGCAGCTTTGGAAGAGCTAGATGCCGAGTCACAGGCTGTGAAGGGCTTCTTTGCTTAAACCTCTTCATTTTTGCAAGTTGAAAGAAGTCATGTATCTCCCTTCTTAAGCACCTTGTGGGTACAAAGTAGAGAAAGAATCAGCAAGGTCAATGCTCTGCTGGCCCCTTTGAAGATAAGTCTTGAAGGGAAACTTCATTTTCCTCTTTGGCATTTAGAGAGTTGGGGGCTCAATTCTCCCTGAGAAACACTGTGTAGTTGCACGAGGTCTCTTCATAGCACAATTGCCTTTGTGACCACAAGTGAGTTTCTAGGAAAGAAACTCGGAGTTTGCCATTCTTTGCTGGTGCTCGTCCTTTGGTAATCTTCAGTGAATTGGTGACCCCGTTTGAGCACTAGCCTCAAGCTAACGTTCCTCTTCTATCATGCCACTTGTTGCCATGCAGCACAATCTCTGTAGCCTTATTCAGTGTGGTTCTGGAGCTCTAGGAAGCATTCCAGGTCTCTTAGTACTGGCGGATCTGCTCGACCTTGAGAAACGTACAAGAAGGATGGCCTGTGTGTTTGGGGAGTTGTGAGCAGTGCACCGTTGGGAACACCTAGATGCCGAGACATGGGAGGTGAAGGGGTTTTTTGTGAAACCTGTAGAATGTGGCAACTTGAAACAACTCAAGTATCTCCCTTCGAAAGCACGTTGGAGGTACTAAATAGAGGAAGAAGCATGAGAGTCAGGGCTCTGCGGGCCATTTTGAATATAAGGCTGAAGGGAAACTTTATTTTCCTTATTGGCCTTTAGAGAGTTGTGGGCTCAGTTCTCCCTGAGAAACTCTTTACTTGCGCATGTTCTCTTCATAGCACAATTGGCTTAGTGATGACAAGTGAGTTGCTAGGAGAGAAACTTGGAGGTTGCCATTCCTTGGTAGCTGCTCATCCTTCAGTAATCTGTAGTGAACTGGCGACCCCATTGAACACTAGCCTCAAGCTAACTTTCCTCTTGTATCATGCCGCAGGTTGCAGGCAGCAGACTCCATGTAGCGTTATTTATTGTGGTTCTTGAGCTCCAGGTAGCATTCCAGGTCTCTTAGGACTGGCGGGTCAACACTAGGATGAGCAATGTATTAGAAGGACGGCCGGTGTGTTTGGGCCTTTATGAGCAATGCAGCTTTGGAAGAGCTAGATGCCGAGTCACAGGCTGTGAAGGGCTTCTTTGCTTAAACCTCTTCATTTTTGCAAGTTGAAAGAAGTCATGTATCTCCCTTCTTAAGCACCTTGTGGGTACAAAGTAGAGAAAGAATCAGCAAGGTCAATGCTCTGCTGGCCCCTTTGAAGATAAGTCTTGAAGGGAAACTTCATTTTCCTCTTTGGCATTTAGAGAGTTGGGGGCTCAATTCTCCCTGAGAAACACTGTGTAGTTGCACGAGGTCTCTTCATAGCACAATTGCCTTTGTGACCACAAGTGAGTTTCTAGGAAAGAAACTCGGAGTTTGCCATTCTTTGCTGGTGCTCGTCCTTTGGTAATCTTCAGTGAATTGGTGACCCCGTTTGAGCACTAGCCTCAAGCTAACGTTCCTCTTCTATCATGCCACTTGTTGCCATGCAGCACAATCTCTGTAGCCTTATTCAGTGTGGTTCTGGAGCTCTAGGAAGCATTCCAGGTCTCTTAGTACTGGCGGATCTGCTCGACCTTGAGAAACGTACAAGAAGGATGGCCTGTGTGTTTGGGGAGTTGTGAGCAGTGCACCGTTGGGAACACCTAGATGCCGAGACATGGGAGGTGAAGGGGTTTTTTGTGAAACCTGTAGAATGTGGCAACTTGAAACAACTCAAGTATCTCCCTTCGAAAGCACGTTGGAGGTACTAAATAGAGGAAGAAGCATGAGAGTCAGGGCTCTGCGGGCCATTTTGAATATAAGGCTGAAGGGAAACTTTATTTTCCTTATTGGCCTTTAGAGAGTTGTGGGCTCAGTTCTCCCTGAGAAACTCTTTACTTGCGCATGTTCTCTTCATAGCACAATGGGCTTAGTGATGACAAGTGAGTTGCTAGGAGAGAAACTTGGAGGTTGCCATTCCTTGGTAGCTGCTCATCCTTCAGTAATCTGTAGTGAACTGGCGACCCCATTGAACACTAGCCTCAAGCTAACTTTCCTCTTGTATCATGCCGCAGGTTGCAGGCAGCAGACTCCATGTAGCGTTATTTATTGTGGTTCTTGAGCTCCAGGTAGCATTCCAGGTCTCTTAGGACTGGCGGGTCAACACTAGGATGAGCAATGTATTAGAAGGACGGCCGGTGTGTTTGGGCCTTTATGAGCAATGCAGCTTTGGAAGAGCTAGATGCCGAGTCACAGGCTGTGAAGGGCTTCTTTGCTTAAACCTCTTCATTTTTGCAAGTTGAAAGAACTCATGTATCTCCCTTCTTAAGCACCTTGTGGGTACAAAGTAGAGAAAGAATCAGCAAGGTCAATGCTCTGCTGGCCCCTTTGAAGATAAGTCTTGAAGGGAAACTTCATTTTCCTCTTTGGCATTTAGAGAGTTGGGGGCTCAATTCTCCCTGAGAAACACTGTGTAGTTGCACGAGGTCTCTTCATAGCACAATTGCCTTTGTGACCACAAGTGAGTTTCTAGGAAAGAAACTCGGAGTTTGCCATTCTTTGCTGGTGCTCGTCCTTTGGTAATCTTCAGTGAATTGGTGACCCCGTTTGAGCACTAGCCTCAAGCTAACGTTCCTCTTCTATCATGCCACTTGTTGCCATGCAGCACAATCTCTGTAGCCTTATTCAGTGTGGTTCTGGAGCTCTAGGAAGCATTCCAGGTCTCTTAGTACTGGCGGATCTGCTCGACCTTGAGAAACGTACAAGAAGGATGGCCTGTGTGTTTGGGGAGTTGTGAGCAGTGCACCGTTGGGAACACCTAGATGCCGAGACATGGGAGGTGAAGGGGTTTTTTGTGAAACCTGTAGAATGTGGCAACTTGAAACAACTCAAGTATCTCCCTTCGAAAGCACGTTGGAGGTACTAAATAGAGGAAGAAGCATGAGAGTCAGGGCTCTGCGGGCCATTTTGAATATAAGGCTGAAGGGAAACTTTATTTTCCTTATTGGCCTTTAGAGAGTTGTGGGCTCAGTTCTCCCTGAGAAACTCTTTACTTGCGCATGTTCTCTTCATAGCACAATGGGCTTAGTGATGACAAGTGAGTTGCTAGGAGAGAAACTTGGAGGTTGCCATTCCTTGGTAGCTGCTCATCCTTCAGTAATCTGTAGTGAACTGGCGACCCCATTGAACACTAGCCTCAAGCTAACTTTCCTCTTGTATCATGCCGCAGGTTGCAGGCAGCAGACTCCATGTAGCGTTATTTATTGTGGTTCTTGAGCTCCAGGTAGCATTCCAGGTCTCTTAGGACTGGCGGGTCAACACTAGGATGAGCAATGTATTAGAAGGACGGCCGGTGTGTTTGGGCCTTTATGAGCAATGCAGCTTTGGAAGAGCTAGATGCCGAGTCACAGGCTGTGAAGGGCTTCTTTGCTTAAACCTCTTCATTTTTGCAAGTTGAAAGAACTCATGTATCTCCCTTCTTAAGCACCTTGTGGGTACAAAGTAGAGAAAGAATCAGCAAGGTCAATGCTCTGCTGGCCCCTTTGAAGATAAGTCTTGAAGGGAAACTTCATTTTCCTCTTTGGCATTTAGAGAGTTGGGGGCTCAATTCTCCCTGAGAAACACTGTGTAGTTGCACGAGGTCTCTTCATAGCACAATTGCCTTTGTGACCACAAGTGAGTTTCTAGGAAAGAAACTCGGAGTTTGCCATTCTTTGCTGGTGCTCGTCCTTTGGTAATCTTCAGTGAATTGGTGACCCCGTTTGAGCACTAGCCTCAAGCTAACGTTCCTCTTCTATCATGCCACTTGTTGCCATGCAGCACAATCTCTGTAGCCTTATTCAGTGTGGTTCTGGAGCTCTAGGAAGCATTCCAGGTCTCTTAGTACTGGCGGATCTGCTCGACCTTGAGAAACGTACAAGAAGGATGGCCTGTGTGTTTGGGGAGTTGTGAGCAGTGCACCGTTGGGAACACCTAGATGCCGAGACATGGGAGGTGAAGGGGTTTTTTGTGAAACCTGTAGAATGTGGCAACTTGAAACAACTCAAGTATCTCCCTTCGAAAGCACGTTGGAGGTACTAAATAGAGGAAGAAGCATGAGAGTCAGGGCTCTGCGGGCCATTTTGAATATAAGGCTGAAGGGAAACTTTATTTTCCTTATTGGCCTTTAGAGAGTTGTGGGCTCAGTTCTCCCTGAGAAACTCTTTACTTGCGCATGTTCTCTTCATAGCACAATTGGCTTAGTGATGACAAGTGAGTTGCTAGGAGAGAAACTTGGAGGTTGCCATTCCTTGGTAGCTGCTCATCCTTCAGTAATCTGTAGTGAACTGGCGACCCCATTGAACACTAGCCTCAAGCTAACTTTCCTCTTGTATCATGCCGCAGGTTGCAGGCAGCAGACTCCATGTAGCGTTATTTATTGTGGTTCTTGAGCTCCAGGTAGCATTCCAGGTCTCTTAGGACTGGCGGGTCAACACTAGGATGAGCAATGTATTAGAAGGACGGCCGGTGTGTTTGGGCCTTTATGAGCAATGCAGCTTTGGAAGAGCTAGATGCCGAGTCACAGGCTGTGAAGGGCTTCTTTGCTTAAACCTCTTCATTTTTGCAAGTTGAAAGAAGTCATGTATCTCCCTTCTTAAGCACCTTGTGGGTACAAAGTAGAGAAAGAATCAGCAAGGTCAATGCTCTGCTGGCCCCTTTGAAGATAAGTCTTGAAGGGAAACTTCATTTTCCTCTTTGGCATTTAGAGAGTTGGGGGCTCAATTCTCCCTGAGAAACACTGTGTAGTTGCACGAGGTCTCTTCATAGCACAATTGCCTTTGTGACCACAAGTGAGTTTCTAGGAAAGAAACTCGGAGTTTGCCATTCTTTGCTGGTGCTCGTCCTTTGGTAATCTTCAGTGAATTGGTGACCCCGTTTGAGCACTAGCCTCAAGCTAACGTTCCTCTTCTATCATGCCACTTGTTGCCATGCAGCACAATCTCTGTAGCCTTATTCAGTGTGGTTCTGGAGCTCTAGGAAGCATTCCAGGTCTCTTAGTACTGGCGGATCTGCTCGACCTTGAGAAACGTACAAGAAGGATGGCCTGTGTGTTTGGGGAGTTGTGAGCAGTGCACCGTTGGGAACACCTAGATGCCGAGACATGGGAGGTGAAGGGGTTTTTTGTGAAACCTGTAGAATGTGGCAACTTGAAACAACTCAAGTATCTCCCTTCGAAAGCACGTTGGAGGTACTAAATAGAGGAAGAAGCATGAGAGTCAGGGCTCTGCGGGCCATTTTGAATATAAGGCTGAAGGGAAACTTTATTTTCCTTATTGGCCTTTAGAGAGTTGTGGGCTCAGTTCTCCCTGAGAAACTCTTTACTTGCGCATGTTCTCTTCATAGCACAATTGGCTTAGTGATGACAAGTGAGTTGCTAGGAGAGAAACTTGGAGGTTGCCATTCCTTGGTAGCTGCTCATCCTTCAGTAATCTGTAGTGAACTGGCGACCCCATTGAACACTAGCCTCAAGCTAACTTTCCTCTTGTATCATGCCGCAGGTTGCAGGCAGCAGACTCCATGTAGCGTTATTTATTGTGGTTCTTGAGCTCCAGGTAGCATTCCAGGTCTCTTAGGACTGGCGGGTCAACACTAGGATGAGCAATGTATTAGAAGGACGGCCGGTGTGTTTGGGCCTTTATGAGCAATGCAGCTTTGGAAGAGCTAGATGCCGAGTCACAGGCTGTGAAGGGCTTCTTTGCTTAAACCTCTTCATTTTTGCAAGTTGAAAGAAGTCATGTATCTCCCTTCTTAAGCACCTTGTGGGTACAAAGTAGAGAAAGAATCAGCAAGGTCAATGCTCTGCTGGCCCCTTTGAAGATAAGTCTTGAAGGGAAACTTCATTTTCCTCTTTGGCATTTAGAGAGTTGGGGGCTCAATTCTCCCTGAGAAACACTGTGTAGTTGCACGAGGTCTCTTCATAGCACAATTGCCTTTGTGACCACAAGTGAGTTTCTAGGAAAGAAACTCGGAGTTTGCCATTCTTTGCTGGTGCTCGTCCTTTGGTAATCTTCAGTGAATTGGTGACCCCGTTTGAGCACTAGCCTCAAGCTAACGTTCCTCTTCTATCATGCCACTTGTTGCCATGCAGCACAATCTCTGTAGCCTTATTCAGTGTGGTTCTGGAGCTCTAGGAAGCATTCCAGGTCTCTTAGTACTGGCGGATCTGCTCGACCTTGAGAAACGTACAAGAAGGATGGCCTGTGTGTTTGGGGAGTTGTGAGCAGTGCACCGTTGGGAACACCTAGATGCCGAGACATGGGAGGTGAAGGGGTTTTTTGTGAAACCTGTAGAATGTGGCAACTTGAAACAACTCAAGTATCTCCCTTCGAAAGCACGTTGGAGGTACTAAATAGAGGAAGAAGCATGAGAGTCAGGGCTCTGCGGGCCATTTTGAATATAAGGCTGAAGGGAAACTTTATTTTCCTTATTGGCCTTTAGAGAGTTGTGGGCTCAGTTCTCCCTGAGAAACTCTTTACTTGCGCATGTTCTCTTCATAGCACAATGGGCTTAGTGATGACAAGTGAGTTGCTAGGAGAGAAACTTGGAGGTTGCCATTCCTTGGTAGCTGCTCATCCTTCAGTAATCTGTAGTGAACTGGCGACCCCATTGAACACTAGCCTCAAGCTAACTTTCCTCTTGTATCATGCCGCAGGTTGCAGGCAGCAGACTCCATGTAGCGTTATTTATTGTGGTTCTTGAGCTCCAGGTAGCATTCCAGGTCTCTTAGGACTGGCGGGTCAACACTAGGATGAGCAATGTATTAGAAGGACGGCCGGTGTGTTTGGGCCTTTATGAGCAATGCAGCTTTGGAAGAGCTAGATGCCGAGTCACAGGCTGTGAAGGGCTTCTTTGCTTAAACCTCTTCATTTTTGCAAGTTGAAAGAACTCATGTATCTCCCTTCTTAAGCACCTTGTGGGTACAAAGTAGAGAAAGAATCAGCAAGGTCAATGCTCTGCTGGCCCCTTTGAAGATAAGTCTTGAAGGGAAACTTCATTTTCCTCTTTGGCATTTAGAGAGTTGGGGGCTCAATTCTCCCTGAGAAACACTGTGTAGTTGCACGAGGTCTCTTCATAGCACAATTGCCTTTGTGACCACAAGTGAGTTTCTAGGAAAGAAACTCGGAGTTTGCCATTCTTTGCTGGTGCTCGTCCTTTGGTAATCTTCAGTGAATTGGTGACCCCGTTTGAGCACTAGCCTCAAGCTAACGTTCCTCTTCTATCATGCCACTTGTTGCCATGCAGCACAATCTCTGTAGCCTTATTCAGTGTGGTTCTGGAGCTCTAGGAAGCATTCCAGGTCTCTTAGTACTGGCGGATCTGCTCGACCTTGAGAAACGTACAAGAAGGATGGCCTGTGTGTTTGGGGAGTTGTGAGCAGTGCACCGTTGGGAACACCTAGATGCCGAGACATGGGAGGTGAAGGGGTTTTTTGTGAAACCTGTAGAATGTGGCAACTTGAAACAACTCAAGTATCTCCCTTCGAAAGCACGTTGGAGGTACTAAATAGAGGAAGAAGCATGAGAGTCAGGGCTCTGCGGGCCATTTTGAATATAAGGCTGAAGGGAAACTTTATTTTCCTTATTGGCCTTTAGAGAGTTGTGGGCTCAGTTCTCCCTGAGAAACTCTTTACTTGCGCATGTTCTCTTCATAGCACAATGGGCTTAGTGATGACAAGTGAGTTGCTAGGAGAGAAACTTGGAGGTTGCCATTCCTTGGTAGCTGCTCATCCTTCAGTAATCTGTAGTGAACTGGCGACCCCATTGAACACTAGCCTCAAGCTAACTTTCCTCTTGTATCATGCCACTGTTTGGCATGCAGCAGAATCCATGTAGCTTTATTCAGTGTGGTTCTTTAGCTCTAGGAAGCCTTCCAGGTCTCAGTAATGGTGGGTCTGCACGAGGAGGAGAAACGTCCTAGAAGGACGGCCTGTGTGTTTGGGCATTTCTCAGCAATGTATCGTTGGGAACAGCTAGATGCCGAGCCAGGGGCAGTGAAGGGCTTATTTGCTTAAACCTGTAAATTGTGGCAAGTTGAAACAACGGAAGTATCTCCCTTCTAAAGCACCTTTAAGGTACAAAATAGAGAAAGAACGAGCAGGGTTAAGGCTCTGAGGACCCTGTTAAAATAAGGCTTGAAGGGAAACTTTATTTTCCTCTTTGGGATTTAGAGAGTTGTGGGCTCCATTCCCCCTAACTCTTTAGTTGCACATATTCTCTTCATAGCACAATTGCCTTTGTGATGACAAGTGAGTTTCTAGGAATGAAATATGGAGGTTGCCATTCTTTCGTAGCTGATCATCCTTTGGTACTCTGTAATGAACTGGCGAGCCCATTGAACACTAGCTTCAAGCTAAAGTTCCCCTTGGTTCATGCCGCAGGTTGCAGGCTTCAGAATCCATGTAGCGTTATTCAGTGTGGTTCTTGAGCTCTCGGAAGCATTCCAGGTCTCTTAGTACAGGCGGGTCTGTACTAGGACGAGAAAACTACAGGCAGGATGGCCTGTGTCTTTGGTGAGTTGTGAGCAGTGCACCACTGGGAACAGCTAGATGCCGAGTCATGGGAAGTGATTGGCTTCTTTTCTTACACTCCAAAAAGTAGTCAGTTGAAACAACTCAAGTATCTCCCTTCTAAAGCACCTTGGAAGTACAACGTAGAGAAAGAAACAGCAGAGACAAGGCTCTGTGGGCCCTTTTGTATATGAGGCTTGAAGGGAAACTTTATGTTCCTCATTGGGATTTAGAGAGTTTCGGGCCCAATTCTCCCTGAGAAACACTGTAGTTGCACATGTTCTCTTCATAGCAGAGTTGTCTTTGTGATGACAAGTGAGTTTCTAGGAAAGAAATATGGAGGTTGCCATTCTTTGGTAGCTGCTCATCCTTCCGTAATCGGTAGTGAATGGGCGACCCTAAAGAACACTAGCCTCAAGCTAACTTTCCTCTTGTATCATGCCGCAGGTTGCAGGCAGCAGAATCCATGTAGCGTTATTTATTGTGGTTCTTGAGCTCCAGGTAGCATTCCAGGTCTCTTAGGACTGGCGGGTCAATACTAGGATGAGCAATGTATTAGAAGGACGGCCGGTGTGTTTGGGCCTTTATGAGCAATGCAGCTTTGGAAGAGCTAGATGCCGAGTCACAGGCTGTGAAGGGCTTCTTTGCTTAAACCTCTTCATTTTTGCAAGTTGAAAGAACTCATGTATCTCCCTTCTTAAGCACCTTGTGGGTACAAAGTAGAGAAAGAATCAGCAAGGTCAATGCTCTGCTGGCCCCTTTGAAGATAAGTCTTGAAGGGAAACTTCATTTTCCTCTTTGGCATTTAGAGAGTTGGGGGCTCAATTCTCCCTGAGAAACACTGTAGTTGCACGAGGTCTCTTCATAGCACAATTTCCTTTGTGACCACAAGTGAGTTTCTAGGAAAGAAACTCGGAGTTTGCCATTCTTTGCTGGTGCTCGTCCTTTGGTAATCTTCAGTGAATTGGTGACCCCGTTTGAGCACTAGCCTCAAGCTAACGTTCCTCTTCTATCATGCCACTTGTTGCCATGCAGCACAATCTCTGTAGCCTTATTCAGTGTGGTTCTGGAGCTCTAGGAAGCATTCCAGGTCTCTTAGTACTGGCGGATCTGCTCGACCTTGAGAAACGTACAAGAAGGATGGCCTGTGTGTTTGGGGAGTTGTGAGCAGTGCACCGTTGGGAACACCTAGATGCCGAGACATGGGAGGTGAAGGGGTTTTTTGTGAAACCTGTAGAATGTGGCAACTTGAAACAACTCAAGTATCTCCCTTCGAAAGCACGTTGGAGGTACTAAATAGAGGAAGAAGCATGAGAGTCAGGGCTCTGCGGGCCATTTTGAATATAAGGCTGAAGGGAAACTTTATTTTCCTTATTGGCCTTTAGAGAGTTGTGGGCTCAGTTCTCCCTGAGAAACTCTTTACTTGCGCATGTTCTCTTCATAGCACAATGGGCTTAGTGATGACAAGTGAGTTGCTAGGAGAGAAACTTGGAGGTTGCCATTCCTTGGTAGCTGCTCATCCTTCAGTAATCTGTAGTGAACTGGCGACCCCATTGAACACTAGCCTCAAGCTAACTTTCCTCTTGTATCATGCCGCAGGTTGCAGGCAGCAGACTCCATGTAGCGTTATTTATTGTGGTTCTTGAGCTCCAGGTAGCATTCCAGGTCTCTTAGGACTGGCGGGTCAACACTAGGATGAGCAATGTATTAGAAGGACGGCCGGTGTGTTTGGGCCTTTATGAGCAATGCAGCTTTGGAAGAGCTAGATGCCGAGTCACAGGCTGTGAAGGGCTTCTTTGCTTAAACCTCTTCATTTTTGCAAGTTGAAAGAAGTCATGTATCTCCCTTCTTAAGCACCTTGTGGGTACAAAGTAGAGAAAGAATCAGCAAGGTCAATGCTCTGCTGGCCCCTTTGAAGATAAGTCTTGAAGGGAAACTTCATTTTCCTCTTTGGCATTTAGAGAGTTGGGGGCTCAATTCTCCCTGAGAAACACTGTGTAGTTGCACGAGGTCTCTTCATAGCACAATTGCCTTTGTGACCACAAGTGAGTTTCTAGGAAAGAAACTCGGAGTTTGCCATTCTTTGCTGGTGCTCGTCCTTTGGTAATCTTCAGTGAATTGGTGACCCCGTTTGAGCACTAGCCTCAAGCTAACGTTCCTCTTCTATCATGCCACTTGTTGCCATGCAGCACAATCTCTGTAGCCTTATTCAGTGTGGTTCTGGAGCTCTAGGAAGCATTCCAGGTCTCTTAGTACTGGCGGATCTGCTCGACCTTGAGAAACGTACAAGAAGGATGGCCTGTGTGTTTGGGGAGTTGTGAGCAGTGCACCGTTGGGAACACCTAGATGCCGAGACATGGGAGGTGAAGGGGTTTTTTGTGAAACCTGTAGAATGTGGCAACTTGAAACAACTCAAGTATCTCCCTTCGAAAGCACGTTGGAGGTACTAAATAGAGGAAGAAGCATGAGAGTCAGGGCTCTGCGGGCCATTTTGAATATAAGGCTGAAGGGAAACTTTATTTTCCTTATTGGCCTTTAGAGAGTTGTGGGCTCAGTTCTCCCTGAGAAACTCTTTACTTGCGCATGTTCTCTTCATAGCACAATGGGCTTAGTGATGACAAGTGAGTTGCTAGGAGAGAAACTTGGAGGTTGCCATTCCTTGGTAGCTGCTCATCCTTCAGTAATCTGTAGTGAACTGGCGACCCCATTGAACACTAGCCTCAAGCTAACTTTCCTCTTGTATCATGCCGCAGGTTGCAGGCAGCAGACTCCATGTAGCGTTATTTATTGTGGTTCTTGAGCTCCAGGTAGCATTCCAGGTCTCTTAGGACTGGCGGGTCAACACTAGGATGAGCAATGTATTAGAAGGACGGCCGGTGTGTTTGGGCCTTTATGAGCAATGCAGCTTTGGAAGAGCTAGATGCCGAGTCACAGGCTGTGAAGGGCTTCTTTGCTTAAACCTCTTCATTTTTGCAAGTTGAAAGAACTCATGTATCTCCCTTCTTAAGCACCTTGTGGGTACAAAGTAGAGAAAGAATCAGCAAGGTCAATGCTCTGCTGGCCCCTTTGAAGATAAGTCTTGAAGGGAAACTTCATTTTCCTCTTTGGCATTTAGAGAGTTGGGGGCTCAATTCTCCCTGAGAAACACTGTGTAGTTGCACGAGGTCTCTTCATAGCACAATTGCCTTTGTGACCACAAGTGAGTTTCTAGGAAAGAAACTCGGAGTTTGCCATTCTTTGCTGGTGCTCGTCCTTTGGTAATCTTCAGTGAATTGGTGACCCCGTTTGAGCACTAGCCTCAAGCTAACGTTCCTCTTCTATCATGCCACTTGTTGCCATGCAGCACAATCTCTGTAGCCTTATTCAGTGTGGTTCTGGAGCTCTAGGAAGCATTCCAGGTCTCTTAGTACTGGCGGATCTGCTCGACCTTGAGAAACGTACAAGAAGGATGGCCTGTGTGTTTGGGGAGTTGTGAGCAGTGCACCGTTGGGAACACCTAGATGCCGAGACATGGGAGGTGAAGGGGTTTTTTGTGAAACCTGTAGAATGTGGCAACTTGAAACAACTCAAGTATCTCCCTTCGAAAGCACGTTGGAGGTACTAAATAGAGGAAGAAGCATGAGAGTCAGGGCTCTGCGGGCCATTTTGAATATAAGGCTGAAGGGAAACTTTATTTTCCTTATTGGCCTTTAGAGAGTTGTGGGCTCAGTTCTCCCTGAGAAACTCTTTACTTGCGCATGTTCTCTTCATAGCACAATGGGCTTAGTGATGACAAGTGAGTTGCTAGGAGAGAAACTTGGAGGTTGCCATTCCTTGGTAGCTGCTCATCCTTCAGTAATCTGTAGTGAACTGGCGACCCCATTGAACACTAGCCTCAAGCTAACTTTCCTCTTGTATCATGCCGCAGGTTGCAGGCAGCAGACTCCATGTAGCGTTATTTATTGTGGTTCTTGAGCTCCAGGTAGCATTCCAGGTCTCTTAGGACTGGCGGGTCAACACTAGGATGAGCAATGTATTAGAAGGACGGCCGGTGTGTTTGGGCCTTTATGAGCAATGCAGCTTTGGAAGAGCTAGATGCCGAGTCACAGGCTGTGAAGGGCTTCTTTGCTTAAACCTCTTCATTTTTGCAAGTTGAAAGAACTCATGTATCTCCCTTCTTAAGCACCTTGTGGGTACAAAGTAGAGAAAGAATCAGCAAGGTCAATGCTCTGCTGGCCCCTTTGAAGATAAGTCTTGAAGGGAAACTTCATTTTCCTCTTTGGCATTTAGAGAGTTGGGGGCTCAATTCTCCCTGAGAAACACTGTGTAGTTGCACGAGGTCTCTTCATAGCACAATTGCCTTTGTGACCACAAGTGAGTTTCTAGGAAAGAAACTCGGAGTTTGCCATTCTTTGCTGGTGCTCGTCCTTTGGTAATCTTCAGTGAATTGGTGACCCCGTTTGAGCACTAGCCTCAAGCTAACGTTCCTCTTCTATCATGCCACTTGTTGCCATGCAGCACAATCTCTGTAGCCTTATTCAGTGTGGTTCTGGAGCTCTAGGAAGCATTCCAGGTCTCTTAGTACTGGCGGATCTGCTCGACCTTGAGAAACGTACAAGAAGGATGGCCTGTGTGTTTGGGGAGTTGTGAGCAGTGCACCGTTGGGAACACCTAGATGCCGAGACATGGGAGGTGAAGGGGTTTTTTGTGAAACCTGTAGAATGTGGCAACTTGAAACAACTCAAGTATCTCCCTTCGAAAGCACGTTGGAGGTACTAAATAGAGGAAGAAGCATGAGAGTCAGCGCTCTGCGGGCCATTTTGAATATAAGGCTGAAGGGAAACTTTATTTTCCTTATTGGCCTTTAGAGAGTTGTGGGCTCAGTTCTCCCTGAGAAACTCTTTACTTGCGCATGTTCTCTTCATAGCACAATTGGCTTAGTGATGACAAGTGAGTTGCTAGGAGAGAAACTTGGAGGTTGCCATTCCTTGGTAGCTGCTCATCCTTCAGTAATCTGTAGTGAACTGGCGACCCCATTGAACACTAGCCTCAAGCTAACTTTCCTCTTGTATCATGCCGCAGGTTGCAGGCAGCAGACTCCATGTAGCGTTATTTATTGTGGTTCTTGAGCTCCAGGTAGCATTCCAGGTCTCTTAGGACTGGCGGGTCAACACTAGGATGAGCAATGTATTAGAAGGACGGCCGGTGTGTTTGGGCCTTTATGAGCAATGCAGCTTTGGAAGAGCTAGATGCCGAGTCACAGGCTGTGAAGGGCTTTTTGCTTAAACCTCTTCATTTTTGCAAGTTGAAAGAACTCATGTATCTCCCTTCTTAAGCACCTTGTGGGTACAAAGTAGAGAAAGAATCAGCAAGGTCAATGCTCTGCTGGCCCCTTTGAAGATAAGTCTTGAAGGGAAACTTCATTTTCCTCTTTGGCATTTAGAGAGTTGGGGGCTCAATTCTCCCTGAGAAACACTGTGTAGTTGCACGAGGTCTCTTCACAGCACAATTGCCTTTGTGACCACAAGTGAGTTTCTAGGAAAGAAACTCGGAGTTTGCCATTCTTTGCTGGTGCTCGTCCTTTGGTAATCTTCAGTGAATTGGTGACCCCGTTTGAGCACTAGCCTCAAGCTAACGTTCCTCTTCTATCATGCCACTTGTTGCCATGCAGCACAATCTCTGTAGCCTTATTCAGTGTGGTTCTGGAGCTCTAGGAAGCATTCCAGGTCTCTTAGTACTGGCGGATCTGCTCGACCTTGAGAAACGTACAAGAAGGATGGCCTGTGTGTTTGGGGAGTTGTGAGCAGTGCACCGTTGGGAACACCTAGATGCCGAGACATGGGAGGTGAAGGGGTTTTTTGTGAAACCTGTAGAATGTGGCAACTTGAAACAACTCAAGTATCTCCCTTCGAAAGCACGTTGGAGGTACTAAATAGAGGAAGAAGCATGAGAGTCAGGGCTCTGCGGGCCATTTTGAATATAAGGCTGAAGGGAAACTTTATTTTCCTTATTGGCCTTTAGAGAGTTGTGGGCTCAGTTCTCCCTGAGAAACTCTTTACTTGCGCATGTTCTCTTCATAGCACAATTGGCTTAGTGATGACAAGTGAGTTGCTAGGAGAGAAACTTGGAGGTTGCCATTCCTTGGTAGCTGCTCATCCTTCAGTAATCTGTAGTGAACTGGCGACCCCATTGAACACTAGCCTCAAGCTAACTTTCCTCTTGTATCATGCCGCAGGTTGCAGGCAGCAGACTCCATGTAGCGTTATTTATTGTGGTTCTTGAGCTCCAGGTAGCATTCCAGGTCTCTTAGGACTGGCGGGTCAACACTAGGATGAGCAATGTATTAGAAGGACGGCCGGTGTGTTTGGGCCTTTATGAGCAATGCAGCTTTGGAAGAGCTAGATGCCGAGTCACAGGCTGTGAAGGGCTTCTTTGCTTAAACCTCTTCATTTTTGCAAGTTGAAAGAACTCATGTATCTCCCTTCTTAAGCACCTTGTGGGTACAAAGTAGAGAAAGAATCAGCAAGGTCAATGCTCTGCTGGCCCCTTTGAAGATAAGTCTTGAAGGGAAACTTCATTTTCCTCTTTGGCATTTAGAGAGTTGGGGGCTCAATTCTCCCTGAGAAACACTGTGTAGTTGCACGAGGTCTCTTCATAGCACAATTGCCTTTGTGACCACAAGTGAGTTTCTAGGAAAGAAACTCGGAGTTTGCCATTCTTTGCTGGTGCTCGTCCTTTGGTAATCTTCAGTGAATTGGTGACCCCGTTTGAGCACTAGCCTCAAGCGAACGTTCCTCTTCTATCATGCCACTTGTTGCCATGCAGCACAATCTCTGTAGCCTTATTCAGTGTGGTTCTGGAGCTCTAGGAAGCATTCCAGGTCTCTTAGTACTGGCGGATCTGCTCGACCTTGAGAAACGTACAAGAAGGATGGCCTGTGTGTTTGGGGAGTTGTGAGCAGTGCACCGTTGGGAACACCTAGATGCCGAGACATGGGAGGTGAAGGGGTTTTTTGTGAAACCTGTAGAATGTGGCAACTTGAAACAACTCAAGTATCTCCCTTCGAAAGCACGTTGGAGGTACTAAATAGAGGAAGAAGCATGAGAGTCAGGGCTCTGCGGGCCATTTTGAATATAAGGCTGAAGGGAAACTTTATTTTCCTTATTGGCCTTTAGAGAGTTGTGGGCTCAGTTCTCCCTGAGAAACTCTTTACTTGCGCATGTTCTCTTCATAGCACAATTGGCTTAGTGATGACAAGTGAGTTGCTAGGAGAGAAACTTGGAGGTTGCCATTCCTTGGTAGCTGCTCATCCTTCAGTAATCTGTAGTGAACTGGCGACCCCATTGAACACTAGCCTCAAGCTAACTTTCCTCTTGTATCATGCCGCAGGTTGCAGGCAGCAGACTCCATGTAGCGTTATTTATTGTGGTTCTTGAGCTCCAGGTAGCATTCCAGGTCTCTTAGGACTGGCGGGTCAACACTAGGATGAGCAATGTATTAGAAGGACGGCCGGTGTGTTTGGGCCTTTATGAGCAATGCAGCTTTGGAAGAGCTAGATGCCGAGTCACAGGCTGTGAAGGGCTTCTTTGCTTAAACCTCTTCATTTTTGCAAGTTGAAAGAACTCATGTATCTCCCTTCTTAAGCACCTTGTGGGTACAAAGTAGAGAAAGAATCAGCAAGGTCAATGCTCTGCTGGCCCCTTTGAAGATAAGTCTTGAAGGGAAACTTCATTTTCCTCTTTGGCATTTAGAGAGTTGGGGGCTCAATTCTCCCTGAGAAACACTGTGTAGTTGCACGAGGTCTCTTCATAGCACAATTGCCTTTGTGACCACAAGTGAGTTTCTAGGAAAGAAACTCGGAGTTTGCCATTCTTTGCTGGTGCTCGTCCTTTGGTAATCTTCAGTGAATTGGTGACCCCGTTTGAGCACTAGCCTCAAGCTAACGTTCCTCTTCTATCATGCCACTTGTTGCCATGCAGCACAATCTCTGTAGCCTTATTCAGTGTGGTTCTGGAGCTCTAGGAAGCATTCCAGGTCTCTTAGTACTGGCGGATCTGCTCGACCTTGAGAAACGTACAAGAAGGATGGCCTGTGTGTTTGGGGAGTTGTGAGCAGTGCACCGTTGGGAACACCTAGATGCCGAGACATGGGAGGTGAAGGGGTTTTTTGTGAAACCTGTAGAATGTGGCAACTTGAAACAACTCAAGTATCTCCCTTTGAAAGCACGTTGGAGGTACTAAATAGAGGAAGAAGCATGAGAGTCAGGGCTCTGCGGGCCATTTTGAATATAAGGCTGAAGGGAAACTTTATTTTCCTTATTGGCCTTTAGAGAGTTGTGGGCTCAGTTCTCCCTGAGAAACTCTTTACTTGCGCATGTTCTCTTCATAGCACAATGGGCTTAGTGATGACAAGTGAGTTGCTAGGAGAGAAACTTGGAGGTTGCCATTCCTTGGTAGCTGCTCATCCTTCAGTAATCTGTAGTGAACTGGCGACCCCATTGAACACTAGCCTCAAGCTAACTTTCCTCTTGTATCATGCCGCAGGTTGCAGGCAGCAGACTCCATGTAGCGTTATTTATTGTGGTTCTTGAGCTCCAGGTAGCATTCCAGGTCTCTTAGGACTGGCGGGTCAACACTAGGATGAGCAATGTATTAGAAGGACGGCCGGTGTGTTTGGGCCTTTATGAGCAATGCAGCTTTGGAAGAGCTAGATGCCGAGTCACAGGCTGTGAAGGGCTTCTTTGCTTAAACCTCTTCATTTTTGCAAGTTGAAAGAACTCATGTATCTCCCTTCTTAAGCACCTTGTGGGTACAAAGTAGAGAAAGAATCAGCAAGGTCAATGCTCTGCTGGCCCCTTTGAAGATAAGTCTTGAAGGGAAACTTCATTTTCCTCTTTGGCATTTAGAGAGTTGGGGGCTCAATTCTCCCTGAGAAACACTGTGTAGTTGCACGAGGTCTCTTCATAGCACAATTGCCTTTGTGACCACAAGTGAGTTTCTAGGAAAGAAACTCGGAGTTTGCCATTCTTTGCTGGTGCTCGTCCTTTGGTAATCTTCAGTGAATTGGTGACCCCGTTTGAGCACTAGCCTCAAGCTAACGTTCCTCTTCTATCATGCCACTTGTTGCCATGCAGCACAATCTCTGTAGCCTTATTCAGTGTGGTTCTGGAGCTCTAGGAAGCATTCCAGGTCTCTTAGTACTGGCGGATCTGCTCGACCTTGAGAAACGTACAAGAAGGATGGCCTGTGTGTTTGGGGAGTTGTGAGCAGTGCACCGTTGGGAACACCTAGATGCCGAGACATGGGAGGTGAAGGGGTTTTTTGTGAAACCTGTAGAATGTGGCAACTTGAAACAACTCAAGTATCTCCCTTCGAAAGCACGTTGGAGGTACTAAATAGAGGAAGAAGCATGAGAGTCAGGGCTCTGCGGGCCATTTTGAATATAAGGCTGAAGGGAAACTTTATTTTCCTTATTGGCCTTTAGAAAGTTGTGGGCTCAGTTCTCCCTGAGAAACTCTTTACTTGCGCATGTTCTCTTCATAGCACAATTGGCTTAGTGATGACAAGTGAGTTGCTAGGAGAGAAACTTGGAGGTTGCCATTCCTTGGTAGCTGCTCATCCTTCAGTAATCTGTAGTGAACTGGCGACCCCATTGAACACTAGCCTCAAGCTAACTTTCCTCTTGTATCATGCCACTGTTTGGCATGCAGCAGAATCCATGTAGCTTTATTCAGTGTGGTTCTTTAGCTCTAGGAAGCCTTCCAGGTCTCAGTAATGGTGGGTCTGCACGAGGAGGAGAAACGTCCTAGAAGGACGGCCTGTGTGTTTGGGCATTTCTCAGCAATGTATCGTTGGGAACAGCTAGATGCCGAGCCAGGGGCAGTGAAGGGCTTATTTGCTTAAACCTGTAAATTGTGGCAAGTTGAAACAACGGAAGTATCTCCCTTCTAAAGCACCTTTAAGGTACAAAATAGAGAAAGAACGAGCAGGGTTAAGGCTCTGAGGACCCTGTTAAAATAAGGCTTGAAGGGAAACTTTATTTTCCTCTTTGGGATTTAGAGAGTTGTGGGCTCCATTCCCCCTAACTCTTTAGTTGCACATATTCTCTTCATAGCACAATTGCCTTTGTGATGACAAGTGAGTTTCTAGGAATGAAATATGGAGGTTGCCATTCTTTCGTAGCTGATCATCCTTTGGTACTCTGTAATGAACTGGCGAGCCCATTGAACACTAGCTTCAAGCTAAAGTTCCCCTTGGTTCATGCCGCAGGTTGCAGGCTTCAGAATCCATGTAGCGTTATTCAGTGTGGTTCTTGAGCTCTCGGAAGCATTCCAGGTCTCTTAGTACAGGCGGGTCTGTACTAGGACGAGAAAACTACAGGCAGGATGGCCTGTGTGTTTGGTGAGTTGTGAGCAGTGCACCACTGGGAACAGCTAGATGCCGAGTCATGGGAAGTGATTGGCTTCTTTTCTTACACTCCAAAAAGTAGTCAGTTGAAACAACTCAAGTATCTCCCTTCTAAAGCACCTTGGAAGTACAACGTAGAGAAAGAAACAGCAGAGACAAGGCTCTGTGGGCCCTTTTGTATATGAGGCTTGAAGGGAAACTTTATGTTCCTCATTGGGATTTAGAGAGTTTCGGGCCCAATTCTCCCTGAGAAACACTGTAGTTGCACATGTTCTCTTCATAGCAGAGTTGTCTTTGTGATGACAAGTGAGTTTCTAGGAAAGAAATATGGAGGTTGCCATTCTTTGGTAGCTGCTCATCCTTCCGTAATCGGTAGTGAATGGGCGACCCTAAAGAACACTAGCCTCAAGCTAACTTTCCTCTTGTATCATGCCGCAGGTTGCAGGCAGCAGACTCCATGTAGCGTTATTTATTGTGGTTCTTGAGCTCCAGGTAGCATTCCAGGTCTCTTAGGACTGGCGGGTCAACACTAGGATGAGCAATGTATTAGAAGGACGGCCGGTGTGTTTGGGCCTTTATGAGCAATGCAGCTTTGGAAGAGCTAGATGCCGAGTCACAGGCTGTGAAGGGCTTCTTTGCTTAAACCTCTTCATTTTTGCAAGTTGAAAGAACTCATGTATCTCCCTTCTTAAGCACCTTGTGGGTACAAAGTAGAGAAAGAATCAGCAAGGTCAATGCTCTGCTGGCCCCTTTGAAGAAAAGTCTTGAAGGGAAACTTCATTTTCCTCTTTGGCATTTAGAGAGTTGGGGGCTCAATTCTCCCTGAGAAACACTGTAGTTGCACGAGGTCTCTTCATAGCACAATTGCCTTTGTGACCACAAGTGAGTTTCTAGGAAAGAAACTCGGAGTTTGCCATTCTTTGCTGGTGCTCGTCCTTTGGTAATCTTCAGTGAATTGGTGACCCCGTTTGAGCACTAGCCTCAAGCTAACGTTCCTCTTCTATCATGCCACTTGTTGCCATGCAGCACAATCTCTGTAGCCTTATTCAGTGTGGTTCTGGAGCTCTAGGAAGCATTCCAGGTCTCTTAGTACTGGCGGATCTGCTCGACCTTGAGAAACGTACAAGAAGGATGGCCTGTGTGTTTGGGGAGTTGTGAGCAGTGCACCGTTGGGAACACCTAGATGCCGAGACATGGGAGGTGAAGGGGTTTTTTGTGAAACCTGTAGAATGTGGCAACTTGAAACAACTCAAGTATCTCCCTTCGAAAGCACGTTGGAGGTACTAAATAGAGGAAGAAGCATGAGAGTCAGGGCTCTGCGGGCCATTTTGAATATAAGGCTGAAGGGAAACTTTATTTTCCTTATTGGCCTTTAGAGAGTTGTGGGCTCAGTTCTCCCTGAGAAACTCTTTACTTGCGCATGTTCTCTTCATAGCACAATTGGCTTAGTGATGACAAGTGAGTTGCTAGGAGAGAAACTTGGAGGTTGCCATTCCTTGGTAGCTGCTCAATCTTCAGTAATCTGTAGTGAACTGGCGACCCCATTGAACACTAGCCTCAAGCTAACTTTCCTCTTGTATCATGCCACTGTTTGGCATGCAGCAGAATCCATGTAGCTTTATTCAGTGTGGTTCTTTAGCTCTAGGAAGCCTTCCAGGTCTCAGTAATGGTGGGTCTGCACGAGGAGGAGAAACGTCCTAGAAGGACGGCCTGTGTGTTTGGGCATTTCTCAGCAATGTATCGTTGGGAACAGCTAGATGCCGAGCCAGGGGCAGTGAAGGGCTTATTTGCTTAAACCTGTAAATTGTGGCAAGTTGAAACAACGGAAGTATCTCCCTTCTAAAGCACCTTTAAGGTACAAAATAGAGAAAGAACGAGCAGGGTTAAGGCTCTGAGGACCCTGTTAAAATAAGGCTTGAAGGGAAACTTTATTTTCCTCTTTGGGATTTAGAGAGTTGTGGGCTCCATTCCCCCTAACTCTTTAGTTGCACATATTCTCTTCATAGCACAATTGCCTTTGTGATGACAAGTGAGTTTCTAGGAATGAAATATGGAGGTTGCCATTCTTTCGTAGCTGATCATCCTTTGGTACTCTGTAATGAACTGGCGAGCCCATTGAACACTAGCTTCAAGCTAAAGTTCCCCTTGGTTCATGCCGCAGGTTGCAGGCTTCAGAATCCATGTAGCGTTATTCAGTGTGGTTCTTGAGCTCTCGGAAGCATTCCAGGTCTCTTAGTACAGGCGGGTCTGTACTAGGACGAGAAAACTACAGGCAGGATGGCCTGTGTGTTTGGTGAGTTGTGAGCAGTGCACCACTGGGAACAGCTAGATGCCGAGTCATGGGAAGTGATTGGCTTCTTTTCTTACACTCCAAAAAGTAGTCAGTTGAAACAACTCAAGTATCTCCCTTCTAAAGCACCTTGGAAGTACAACGTAGAGAAAGAAACAGCAGAGACAAGGCTCTGTGGGCCCTTTTGTATATGAGGCTTGAAGGGAAACTTTATGTTCCTCATTGGGATTTAGAGAGTTTCGGGCCCAATTCTCCCTGAGAAACACTGTAGTTGCACATGTTCTCTTCATAGCAGAGTTGTCTTTGTGATGACAAGTGAGTTTCTAGGAAAGAAATATGGAGGTTGCCATTCTTTGGTAGCTGCTCATCCTTCCGTAATCTGTAGTGAATGGGCGACCCTAAAGAACACTAGCCTCAAGCTAACTTTCCTCTTGTATCATGCCGCAGGTTGCAGGCAGCAGACTCCATGTAGCGTTATTTATTGTGGTTCTTGAGCTCCAGGTAGCATTCCAGGTCTCTTAGGACTGGCGGGTCAACACTAGGATGAGCAATGTATTAGAAGGACGGCCGGTGTGTTTGGGCCTTTATGAGCAATGCAGCTTTGGAAGAGCTAGATGCCGAGTCACAGGCTGTGAAGGGCTTCTTTGCTTAAACCTCTTCATTTTTGCAAGTTGAAAGAACTCATGTATCTCCCTTCTTAAGCACCTTGTGGGTACAAAGTAGAGAAAGAATCAGCAAGGTCAATGCTCTGCTGGCCCCTTTGAAGAAAAGTCTTGAAGGGAAACTTCATTTTCCTCTTTGGCATTTAGAGAGTTGGGGGCTCAATTCTCCCTGAGAAACACTGTGTAGTTGCACGAGGTCTCTTCATAGCACAATTGCCTTTGTGACCACAAGTGAGTTTCTAGGAAAGAAACTCGGAGTTTGCCATTCTTTGCTGGTGCTCGTCCTTTGGTAATCTTCAGTGAATTGGTGACCCCGTTTGAGCACTAGCCTCAAGCTAACGTTCCTCTTCTATCATGCCACTTGTTGCCATGCAGCACAATCTCTGTAGCCTTATTCAGTGTGGTTCTGGAGCTCTAGGAAGCATTCCAGGTCTCTTAGTACTGGCGGATCTGCTCGACCTTGAGAAACGTACAAGAAGGATGGCCTGTGTGTTTGGGGAGTTGTGAGCAGTGCACCGTTGGGAACACCTAGATGCCGAGACATGGGAGGTGAAGGGGTTTTTTGTGAAACCTGTAGAATGTGGCAACTTGAAACAACTCAAGTATCTCCCTTCGAAAGCACGTTGGAGGTACTACATAGAGGAAGAAGCATGAGAGTCAGGGCTCTGCGGGCCATTTTGAATATAAGGCTGAAGGGAAACTTTATTTTCCTTATTGGCCTTTAGAGAGTTGTGGGCTCAGTTCTCCCTGAGAAACTCTTTACTTGCGCATGTTCTCTTCATAGCACAATTGGCTTAGTGATGACAAGTGAGTTGCTAGGAGAGAAACTTGGAGGTTGCCATTCCTTGGTAGCTGCTCATCCTTCAGTAATCTGTAGTGAACTGGCGACCCCATTGAACACTAGCCTCAAGCTAACTTTCCTCTTGTATCATGCCGCAGGTTGCAGGCAGCAGACTCCATGTAGCGTTATTTATTGTGGTTCTTGAGCTCCAGGTAGCATTCCAGGTCTCTTAGGACTGGCGGGTCAACACTAGGATGAGCAATGTATTAGAAGGACGGCCGGTGTGTTTGGGCCTTTATGAGCAATGCAGCTTTGGAAGAGCTAGATGCCGAGTCACAGGCTGTGAAGGGCTTCTTTGCTTAAACCTCTTCATTTTTGCAAGTTGAAAGAAGTCATGTATCTCCCTTCTTAAGCACCTTGTGGGTACAAAGTAGAGAAAGAATCAGCAAGGTCAATGCTCTGCTGGCCCCTTTGAAGATAAGTCTTGAAGGGAAACTTCATTTTCCTCTTTGGCATTTAGAGAGTTGGGGGCTCAATTCTCCCTGAGAAACACTGTGTAGTTGCACGAGGTCTCTTCATAGCACAATTGCCTTTGTGACCACAAGTGAGTTTCTAGGAAAGAAATTCGGAGTTTGCCATTCTTTGCTGGTGCTCGTCCTTTGGTAATCTTCAGTGAATTGGTGACCCCGTTTGAGCACTAGCCTCAAGCTAACGTTCCTCTTCTATCATGCCACTTGTTGCCATGCAGCACAATCTCTGTAGCCTTATTCAGTGTGGTTCTGGAGCTCTAGGAAGCATTCCAGGTCTCTTAGTACTGGCGGATCTGCTCGACCTTGAGAAACGTACAAGAAGGATGGCCTGTGTGTTTGGGGAGTTGTGAGCAGTGCACCGTTGGGAACACCTAGATGCCGAGACATGGGAGGTGAAGGGGTTTTTTGTGAAACCTGTAGAATGTGGCAACTTGAAACAACTCAAGTATCTCCCTTCGAAAGCACGTTGGAGGTACTAAATAGAGGAAGAAGCATGAGAGTCAGGGCTCTGCGGGCCATTTTGAATATAAGGCTGAAGGGAAACTTTATTTTCCTTATTGGCCTTTAGAGAGTTGTGGGCTCAGTTCTCCCTGAGAAACTCTTTACTTGCGCATGTTCTCTTCATAGCACAATGGGCTTAGTGATGACAGGTGAGTTGCTAGGAGAGAAACTTGGAGGTTGCCATTCCTTGGTAGCTGCTCATCCTTCAGTAATCTGTAGTGAACTGGCGACCCCATTGAACACTAGCCTCAAGCTAACTTTCCTCTTGTATCATGCCACTGTTTGGCATGCAGCAGAATCCATGTAGCTTTATTCAGTGTGGTTCTTTAGCTCTAGGAAGCCTTCCAGGTCTCAGTAATGGTGGGTCTGCACGAGGAGGAGAAACGTCCTAGAAGGACGGCCTGTGTGTTTGGGCATTTCTCAGCAATGTATCGTTGGGAACAGCTAGATGCCGAGCCAGGGGCAGTGAAGGGCTTATTTGCTTAAACCTGTAAATTGTGGCAAGTTGAAACAACGGAAGTATCTCCCTTCTAAAGCACCTTTAAGGTACAAAATAGAGAAAGAACGAGCAGGGTTAAGGCTCTGAGGACCCTGTTAAAATAAGGCTTGAAGGGAAACTTTATTTTCCTCTTTGGGATTTAGAGAGTTGTGGGCTCCGTTCCCCCTAACTCTTTAGTTGCACATATTCTCTTCATAGCACAATTGCCTTTGTGATGACAAGTGAGTTTCTAGGAATGAAATATGGAGGTTGCCATTCTTTCGTAGCTGATCATCCTTTGGTACTCTGTAATGAACTGGCGAGCCCATTGAACACTAGCTTCAAGCTAAAGTTCCCCTTGGTTCATGCCGCAGGTTGCAGGCTTCAGAATCCATGTAGCGTTATTCAGTGTGGTTCTTGAGCTCTCGGAAGCATTCCAGGTCTCTTAGTACAGGCGGGTCTGTACTAGGACGAGAAAACTACAGGCAGGATGGCCTGTGTGTTTGGTGAGTTGTGAGCAGTGCACCACTGGGAACAGCTAGATGCCGAGTCATGGGAAGTGATTGGCTTCTTTTCTTACACTCCAAAAAGTAGTCAGTTGAAACAACTCAAGTATCTCTCTTCTAAAGCACCTTGGAAGTACCACGTAGAGAAAGAAACAGCAGAGACAAGGCTCTGTGGGCCCTTTTGTATATGAGGCTTGAAGGGAAACTTTATGTTCCTCATTGGGATTTAGAGAGTTTCGGGCCCAATTCTCCCTGAGAAACACTGTAGTTGCACATGTTCTCTTCATAGTAGAGTTGTCTTTGTGATGACAAGTGAGTTTCTAGGAAAGAAATATGGAGGTTGCCATTCTTTGGTAGCTGCTCATCCTTCCGTAATCGGTAGTGAATGGGCGACCCTAAGGAACACTAGCCTCAAGCTAACTTTCCTCTTGTATCATGCCGCAGGTTGCAGGCAGCAGACTCCATGTAGCGTTATTTATTGTGGTTCTTGAGCTCCAGGTAGCATTCCAGGTCTCTTAGGACTGGCGGGTCAACACTAGGATGAGCAATGTATTAGAAGGACGGCCGGTGTGTTTGGGCCTTTATGAGCAATGCAGCTTTGGAAGAGCTAGATGCCGAGTCACAGGCTGTGAAGGGCTTCTTTGCTTAAACCTCTTCATTTTTGCAAGTTGAAAGAACTCATGTATCTCCCTTCTTAAGCACCTTGTGGGTACAAAGTAGAGAAAGAATCAGCAAGGTCAATGCTCTGCTGGCCCCTTTGAAGAAAAGTCTTGAAGGGAAACTTCATTTTCCTCTTTGGCATTTAGAGAGTTGGGGGCTCAATTCTCCCTGAGAAACACTGTAGTTGCACGAGGTCTCTTCATAGCACAATTGCCTTTGTGACCACAAGTGAGTTTCTAGGAAAGAAACTCGGAGTTTGCCATTCTTTGCTGGTGCTCGTCCTTTGGTAATCTTCAGTGAATTGGTGACCCCGTTTGAGCACTAGCCTCAAGCTAACGTTCCTCTTCTATCATGCCACTTGTTGCCATGCAGCACAATCTCTGTAGCCTTATTCAGTGTGGTTCTGGAGCTCTAGGAAGCATTCCAGGTCTCTTAGTACTGGCGGATCTGCTCGACCTTGAGAAACGTACAAGAAGGATGGCCTGTGTGTTTGGGGAGTTGTGAGCAGTGCACCGTTGGGAACACCTAGATGCCGAGACATGGGAGGTGAAGGGGTTTTTTGTGAAACCTGTAGAATGTGGCAACTTGAAACAACTCAAGTATCTCCCTTCGAAAGCACGTTGGAGGTACTAAATAGAGGAAGAAGCATGAGAGTCAGGGCTCTGCGGGCCATTTTGAATATAAGGCTGAAGGGAAACTTTATTTTCCTTATTGGCCTTTAGAGAGTTGTGGGCTCAGTTCTCCCTGAGAAACTCTTTACTTGCGCATGTTCTCTTCATAGCACAATGGGCTTAGTGATGACAAGTGAGTTGCTAGGAGAGAAACTTGGAGGTTGCCATTCCTTGGTAGCTGCTCATCCTTCAGTAATCTGTAGTGAACTGGCGACCCCATTGAACACTAGCCTCAAGCTAACTTTCCTCTTGTATCATGCCGCAGGTTGCAGGCAGCAGACTCCATGTAGCGTTATTTATTGTGGTTCTTGAGCTCCAGGTAGCATTCCAGGTCTCTTAGGACTGGCGGGTCAACACTAGGATGAGCAATGTATTAGAAGGACGGCCGGTGTGTTTGGGCCTTTATGAGCAATGCAGCTTTGGAAGAGCTAGATGCCGAGTCACAGGCTGTGAAGGGCTTCTTTGCTTAAACCTCTTCATTTTTGCAAGTTGAAAGAACTCATGTATCTCCCTTCTTAAGCACCTTGTGGGTACAAAGTAGAGAAAGAATCAGCAAGGTCAATGCTCTGCTGGCCCCTTTGAAGATAAGTCTTGAAGGGAAACTTCATTTTCCTCTTTGGCATTTAGAGAGTTGGGGGCTCAATTCTCCCTGAGAAACACTGTGTAGTTGCACGAGGTCTCTTCATAGCACAATTGCCTTTGTGACCACAAGTGAGTTTCTAGGAAAGAAACTCGGAGTTTGCCATTCTTTGCTGGTGCTCGTCCTTTGGTAATCTTCAGTGAATTGGTGACCCCGTTTGAGCACTAGCCTCAAGCTAACGTTCCTCTTCTATCATGCCACTTGTTGCCATGCAGCACAATCTCTGTAGCCTTATTCAGTGTGGTTCTGGAGCTCTAGGAAGCATTCCAGGTCTCTTAGTACTGGCGGATCTGCTCGACCTTGAGAAACGTACAAGAAGGATGGCCTGTGTGTTTGGGGAGTTGTGAGCAGTGCACCGTTGGGAACACCTAGATGCCGAGATATGGGAGGTGAAGGGGTTTTTTGTGAAACCTGTAGAATGTGGCAACTTGAAACAACTCAAGTATCTCCCTTCGAAAGCACGTTGGAGGTACTAAATAGAGGAAGAAGCATGAGAGTCAGGGCTCTGCGGGCCATTTTGAATATAAGGCTGAAGGGAAACTTTATTTTCCTTATTGGCCTTTAGAGAGTTGTGGGCTCAGTTCTCCCTGAGAAACTCTTTACTTGCGCATGTTCTCTTCATAGCACAATGGGCTTAGTGATGACAAGTGAGTTGCTAGGAGAGAAACTTGGAGGTTGCCATTCCTTGGTAGCTGCTCATCCTTCAGTAATCTGTAGTGAACTGGCGACCCCATTGAACACTAGCCTCAAGCTAACTTTCCTCTTGTATCATGCCACTGTTTGGCATGCAGCAGAATCCATGTAGCTTTATTCAGTGTGGTTCTTTAGCTCTAGGAAGCCTTCCAGGTCTCAGTAATGGTGGGTCTGCACGAGGAGGAGAAACGTCCTAGAAGGACGGCCTGTGTGTTTGGGCATTTCTCAGCAATGTATCGTTGGGAACAGCTAGATGCCGAGCCAGGGGCAGTGAAGGGCTTATTTGCTTAAACCTGTAAATTGTGGCAAGTTGAAACAACGGAAGTATCTCCCTTCTAAAGCACCTTTAAGGTACAAAATAGAGAAAGAACGAGCAGGGTTAAGGCTCTGAGGACCCTGTTAAAATAAGGCTTGAAGGGAAACTTTATTTTCCTCTTTGGGATTTAGAGAGTTGTGGGCTCCGTTCCCCCTAACTCTTTAGTTGCACATATTCTCTTCATAGCACAATTGCCTTTGTGATGACAAGTGAGTTTCTAGGAATGAAATATGGAGGTTGCCATTCTTTGGTAGCTGCTCATCCTTCCGTAATCGGTAGTGAATGGGCGACCCTAAAGAACACTAGCCTCAAGCTAACTTTCCTCTTGTATCATGCCGCAGGTTGCAGGCAGCAGACTCCATGTAGCGTTATTTATTGTGGTTCTTGAGCTCCAGGTAGCATTCCAGGTCTCTTAGGACTGGCGGGTCAACACTAGGATGAGCAATGTATTAGAAGGACGGCCGGTGTGTTTGGGCCTTTATGAGCAATGCAGCTTTGGAAGAGCTAGATGCCGAGTCACAGGCTGTGAAGGGCTTCTTTGCTTAAACCTCTTCATTTTTGCAAGTTGAAAGAACTCATGTATCTCCCTTCTTAAGCACCTTGTGGGTACAAAGTAGAGAAAGAATCAGCAAGGTCAATGCTCTGCTGGCCCCTTTGAAGATAAGTCTTGAAGGGAAACTTCATTTTCCTCTTTGGCATTTAGAGAGTTGGGGGCTCAATTCTCCCTGAGAAACACTGTGTAGTTGCACGAGGTCTCTTCATAGCACAATTGCCTTTGTGACCACAAGTGAGTTTCTAGGAAAGAAACTCGGAGTTTGCCATTCTTTGCTGGTGCTCGTCCTTTGGTAATCTTCAGTGAATTGGTGACCCCGTTTGAGCACTAGCCTCAAGCTAACGTTCCTCTTCTATCATGCCACTTGTTGCCATGCAGCACAATCTCTGTAGCCTTATTCAGTGTGGTTCTGGAGCTCTAGGAAGCATTCCAGGTCTCTTAGTACTGGCGGATCTGCTCGACCTTGAGAAACGTACAAGAAGGATGGCCTGTGTGTTTGGGGAGTTGTGAGCAGTGCACCGTTGGGAACACCTAGATGCCGAGACATGGGGGGTGAAGGGGTTTTTTGAGAAACCTGTAGAATGTGGCAACTTGAAACAACTCAAGTATCTCCCTTCGAAAGCACGTTGGAGGTACTAAATAGAGGAAGAAGCATGAGAGTCAGGGCTCTGCGGGCCATTTTGAATATAAGGCTGAAGGGAAACTTTATTTTCCTTATTGGCCTTTAGAGAGTTGTGGGCTCAGTTCTCCCTGAGAAACTCTTTACTTGCGCATGTTCTCTTCATAGCACAATTGGCTTAGTGATGACAAGTGAGTTGCTAGGAGAGAAACTTGGAGGTTGCCATTCCTTGGTAGCTGCTCATCCTTCAGTAATCTGTAGTGAACTGGCGACCCCATTGAACACTAGCCTCAAGCTAACTTTCCTCTTGTATCATGCCACTGTTTGGCATGCAGCAGAATCCATGTAGCTTTATTCAGTGTGGTTCTTTAGCTCTAGGAAGCCTTCCAGGTCTCAGTAATGGTGGGTCTGCACGAGGAGGAGAAACGTCCTAGAAGGACGGCCTGTGTGTTTGGGCATTTCTCAGCAATGTATCGTTGGGAACAGCTAGATGCCGAGCCAGGGGCAGTGAAGGGCTTATTTGCTTAAACCTGTAAATTGTGGCAAGTTGAAACAACGGAAGTATCTCCCTTCTAAAGCACCTTTAAGGTACAAAATAGAGAAAGAACGAGCAGGGTTAAGGCTCTGAGGACCCTGTTAAAATAAGGCTTGAAGGGAAACTTTATTTTCCTCTTTGGGATTTAGAGAGTTGTGGGCTCCGTTCCCCCTAACTCTTTAGTTGCACATATTCTCTTCATAGCACAATTGCCTTTGTGATGACAAGTGAGTTTCTAGGAATGAAATATGGAGGTTGCCATTCTTTGGTAGCTGCTCATCCTTCCGTAATCGGTAGTGAATGGGCGACCCTAAAGAACACTAGCCTCAAGCTAACTTTCCTCTTGTATCATGCCGCAGGTTGCAGGCAGCAGACTCCATGTAGCGTTATTTATTGTGGTTCTTGCGCTCCAGGTAGCATTCCAGGTCTCTTAGGACTGGCGGGTCAACACTAGGATGAGCAATGTATTAGAAGGACGGCCGGTGTGTTTGGGCCTTTATGAGCAATGCAGCTTTGGAAGAGCTAGATGCCGAGTCACAGGCTGTGAAGGCCTTCTTTGCTTAAACCTCTTCATTTTTGCAAGTTGAAAGAACTCATGTATCTCCCTTCTTAAGCACCTTGTGGGTACAAAGTAGAGAAAGAATCAGCAAGGTCAATGCTCTGCTGGCCCCTTTGAAGATAAGTCTTGAAGGGAAACTTCATTTTCCTCTTTGGCATTTAGAGAGTTGGGGGCTCAATTCTCCCTGAGAAACACTGTGTAGTTGCACGAGGTCTCTTCATAGCACAATTGCCTTTGTGACCACAAGTGAGTTTCTAGGAAAGAAACTCGGAGTTTGCCATTCTTTGCTGGTGCTCGTCCTTTGGTAATCTTCAGTGAATTGGTGACCCCGTTTGAGCACTAGCCTCAAGCTAACGTTCCTCTTCTATCATGCCACTTGTTGCCATGCAGCACAATCTCTGTAGCCTTATTCAGTGTGGTTCTGGAGCTCTAGGAAGCATTCCAGGTCTCTTAGTACTGGCGGATCTGCTCGACCTTGAGAAACGTACAAGAAGGATGGCCTGTGTGTTTGGGGAGTTGTGAGCAGTGCACCGTTGGGAACACCTAGATGCCGAGACATGGGAGGTGAAGGGGTTTTTTGTGAAACCTGTAGAATGTGGCAACTTGAAACAACTCAAGTATCTCCCTTCGAAAGCACGTTGGAGGTACTAAATAGAGGAAGAAGCATGAGAGTCAGGGCTCTGCGGGCCATTTTGAATATAAGGCTGAAGGGAAACTTTATTTTCCTTATTGGCCTTTAGAGAGTTGTGGGCTCAGTTCTCCCTGAGAAACTCTTTACTTGCGCATGTTCTCTTCATAGCACAATGGGCTTAGTGATGACAAGTGAGTTGCTAGGAGAGAAACTTGGAGGTTGCCATTCCTTGGTAGCTGCTCATCCTTCAGTAATCTGTAGTGAACTGGCGACCCCATTGAACACTAGCCTCAAGCTAACTTTCCTCTTGTATCATGCCACTGTTTGGCATGCAGCAGAATCCATGTAGCTTTATTCAGTGTGGTTCTTTAGCTCTAGGAAGCCTTCCAGGTCTCAGTAATGGTGGGTCTGCACGAGGAGGAGAAACGTCCTAGAAGGACGGCCTGTGTGTTTGGGCATTTCTCAGCAATGTATCGTTGGGAACAGCTAGATGCCGAGCCAGGGGCAGTGAAGGGCTTATTTGCTTAAACCTGTAAATTGTGGCAAGTTGAAACAACGGAAGTATCTCCCTTCTAAAGCACCTTTAAGGTACAAAATAGAGAAAGAACGAGCAGGGTTAAGGCTCTGAGGACCCTGTTAAAATAAGGCTTGAAGGGAAACTTTATTTTCCTCTTTGGGATTTAGAGAGTTGTGGGCTCCGTTCCCCCTAACTCTTTAGTTGCACATATTCTCTTCATAGCACAATTGCCTTTGTGATGACAAGTGAGTTTCTAGGAATGAAATATGGAGGTTGCCATTCTTTGGTAGCTGCTCATCCTTCCGTAATCGGTAGTGAATGGGCGACCCTAAAGAACACTAGCCTCAAGCTAACTTTCCTCTTGTATCATGCCGCAGGTTGCAGGCAGCAGACTCCATGTAGCGTTATTTATTGTGGTTCTTGAGCTCCAGGTAGCATTCCAGGTCTCTTAGGACTGGCGGGTCAACACTAGGATGAGCAATGTATTAGAAGGACGGCCGGTGTGTTTGGGCCTTTATGAGCAATGCAGCTTTGGAAGAGCTAGATGCCGAGTCACAGGCTGTGAAGGGCTTCTTTGCTTAAACCTCTTCATTTTTGCAAGTTGAAAGAACTCATGTATCTCCCTTCTTAAGCACCTTGTGGGTACAAAGTAGAGAAAGAATCAGCAAGGTCAATGCTCTGCTGGCCCCTTTGAAGATAAGTCTTGAAGGGAAACTTCATTTTCCTCTTTGGCATTTAGAGAGTTGGGGGCTCAATTCTCCCTGAGAAACACTGTGTAGTTGCACGAGGTCTCTTCATAGCACAATTGCCTTTGTGACCACAAGTGAGTTTCTAGGAAAGAAACTCGGAGTTTGCCATTCTTTGCTGGTGCTCGTCCTTTGGTAATCTTCAGTGAATTGGTGACCCCGTTTGAGCACTAGCCTCAAGCTAACGTTCCTCTTCTATCATGCCACTTGTTGCCATGCAGCACAATCTCTGTAGCCTTATTCAGTGTGGTTCTGGAGCTCTAGGAAGCATTCCAGGTCTCTTAGTACTGGCGGATCTGCTCGACCTTGAGAAACGTACAAGAAGGATGGCCTGTGTGTTTGGGGAGTTGTGAGCAGTGCACCGTTGGGAACACCTAGATGCCGAGACATGGGAGGTGAAGGGGTTTTTTGTGAAACCTGTAGAATGTGGCAACTTGAAACAACTCAAGTATCTCCCTTCGAAAGCACGTTGGAGGTACTAAATAGAGGAAGAAGCATGAGAGTCAGGGCTCTGCGGGCCATTTTGAATATAAGGCTGAAGGGAAACTTTATTTTCCTTATTGGCCTTTAGAGAGTTGTGGGCTCAGTTCTCCCTGAGAAACTCTTTACTTGCGCATGTTCTCTTCATAGCACAATGGGCTTAGTGATGACAAGTGAGTTGCTAGGAGAGAAACTTGGAGGTTGCCATTCCTTGGTAGCTGCTCATCCTTCAGTAATCTGTAGTGAACTGGCGACCCCATTGAACACTAGCCTCAAGCTAACTTTCCTCTTGTATCATGCCGCAGGTTGCAGGCAGCAGACTCCATGTAGCGTTATTTATTGTGGTTCTTGAGCTCCAGGTAGCATTCCAGGTCTCTTAGGACTGGCGGGTCAACACTAGGATGAGCAATGTATTAGAAGGACGGCCGGTGTGTTTGGGCCTTTATGAGCAATGCAGCTTTGGAAGAGCTAGATGCCGAGTCACAGGCTGTGAAGGGCTTCTTTGCTTAAACCTCTTCATTTTTGCAAGTTGAAAGAAGTCATGTATCTCCCTTCTTAAGCACCTTGTGGGTACAAAGTAGAGAAAGAATCAGCAAGGTCAATGCTCTGCTGGCCCCTTTGAAGATAAGTCTTGAAGGGAAACTTCATTTTCCTCTTTGGCATTTAGAGAGTTGGGGGCTCAATTCTCCCTGAGAAACACTGTGTAGTTGCACGAGGTCTCTTCATAGCACAATTGCCTTTGTGACCACAAGTGAGTTTCTAGGAAAGAAACTCGGAGTTTGCCATTCTTTGCTGGTGCTCGTCCTTTGGTAATCTTCAGTGAATTGGTGACCCCGTTTGAGCACTAGCCTCAAGCTAACGTTCCTCTTCTATCATGCCACTTGTTGCCATGCAGCACAATCTCTGTAGCCTTATTCAGTGTGGTTCTGGAGCTCTAGGAAGCATTCCAGGTCTCTTAGTACTGGCGGATCTGCTCGACCTTGAGAAACGTACAAGAAGGATGGCCTGTGTGTTTGGGGAGTTGTGAGCAGTGCACCGTTGGGAACACCTAGATGCCGAGACATGGGAGGTGAAGGGATTTTTTGTGAAACCTGTAGAATGTGGCAACTTGAAACAACTCAAGTATCTCCCTTCGAAAGCACGTTGGAGGTACTAAATAGAGGAAGAAGCATGAGAGTCAGGGCTCTGCGGGCCATTTTGAATATAAGGCTGAAGGGAAACTTTATTTTCCTTATTGGCCTTTAGAGAGTTGTGGGCTCAGTTCTCCCTGAGAAACTCTTTACTTGCGCATGTTCTCTTCATAGCACAATGGGCTTAGTGATGACAAGTGAGTTGCTAGGAGAGAAACTTGGAGGTTGCCATTCCTTGGTAGCTGCTCATCCTTCAGTAATCTGTAGTGAACTGGCGACCCCATTGAACACTAGCCTCAAGCTAACTTTCCTCTTGTATCATGCCGCAGGTTGCAGGCAGCAGACTCCATGTAGCGTTATTTATTGTGGTTCTTGAGCTCCAGGTAGCATTCCAGGTCTCTTAGGACTGGCGGGTCAACACTAGGATGAGCAATGTATTAGAAGGACGGCCGGTGTGTTTGGGCCTTTATGAGCAATGCAGCTTTGGAAGAGCTAGATGCCGAGTCACAGGCTGTGAAGGGCTTCTTTGCTTAAACCTCTTCATTTTTGCAAGTTGAAAGAACTCATGTATCTCCCTTCTTAAGCACCTTGTGGGTACAAAGTAGAGAAAGAATCAGCAAGGTCAATGCTCTGCTGGCCCCTTTGAAGATAAGTCTTGAAGGGAAACTTCATTTTCCTCTTTGGCATTTAGAGAGTTGGGGGCTCAATTCTCCCTGAGAAACACTGTGTAGTTGCACGAGGTCTCTTCATAGCACAATTGCCTTTGTGACCACAAGTGAGTTTCTAGGAAAGAAACTCGGAGTTTGCCATTCTTTGCTGGTGCTCGTCCTTTGGTAATCTTCAGTGAATTGGTGACCCCGTTTGAGCACTAGCCTCAAGCTAACGTTCCTCTTCTATCATGCCACTTGTTGCCATGCAGCACAATCTCTGTAGCCTTATTCAGTGTGGTTCTGGAGCTCTAGGAAGCATTCCAGGTCTCTTAGTACTGGCGGATCTGCTCGACCTTGAGAAACGTACAAGAAGGATGGCCTGTGTGTTTGGGGAGTTGTGAGCAGTGCACCGTTGGGAACACCTAGATGCCGAGACATGGGAGGTGAAGGGGTTTTTTGTGAAACCTGTAGAATGTGGCAACTTGAAACAACTCAAGTATCTCCCTTCGAAAGCACGTTGGAGGTACTAAATAGAGGAAGAAGCATGAGAGTCAGGGCTCTGCGGGCCATTTTGAATATAAGGCTGAAGGGAAACTTTATTTTCCTTATTGGCCTTTAGAGAGTTGTGGGCTCAGTTCTCCCTGAGAAACTCTTTACTTGCGCATGTTCTCTTCATAGCACAATGGGCTTAGTGATGACAAGTGAGTTGCTAGGAGAGAAACTTGGAGGTTGCCATTCCTTGGTAGCTGCTCATCCTTCAGTCATCTGTAGTGAACTGGCGACCCCATTGAACACTAGCCTCAAGCTAACTTTCCTCTTGTATCATGCCGCAGGTTGCAGGCAGCAGACTCCATGTAGCGTTATTTATTGTGGTTCTTGAGCTCCAGGTAGCATTCCAGGTCGCTTAGGACTGGCGGGTCAACACTAGGATGAGCAATGTATTAGAAGGACGGCCGGTGTGTTTGGGCCTTTATGAGCAATGCAGCTTTGGAAGAGCTAGATGCCGAGTCACAGGCTGTGAAGGGCTTCTTTGCTTAAACCTCTTCATTTTTGCAAGTTGAAAGAACTCATGTATCTCCCTTCTTAAGCACCTTGTGGGTACAAAGTAGAGAAAGAATCAGCAAGGTCAATGCTCTGCTGGCCCCTTTGAAGATAAGTCTTGAAGGGAAACTTCATTTTCCTCTTTGGCATTTAGAGAGTTGGGGGCTCAATTCTCCCTGAGAAACACTGTGTAGTTGCACGAGGTCTCTTCATAGCACAATTGCCTTTGTGACCACAAGTGAGTTTCTAGGAAAGAAACTCGGAGTTTGCCATTCTTTGCTGGTGCTCGTCCTTTGGTAATCTTCAGTGAATTGGTGACCCCGTTTGAGCACTAGCCTCAAGCTAACGTTCCTCTTCTATCATGCCACTTGTTGCCATGCAGCACAATCTCTGTAGCCTTATTCAGTGTGGTTCTGGAGCTCTAGGAAGCATTCCAGGTCTCTTAGTACTGGCGGATCTGCTCGACCTTGAGAAACGTACAAGAAGGATGGCCTGTGTGTTTGGGGAGTTGTGAGCAGTGCACCGTTGGGAACACCTAGATGCCGAGACATGGGAGGTGAAGGGGTTTTTTGTGAAACCTGTAGAATGTGGCAACTTGAAACAACTCAAGTATCTCCCTTCGAAAGCACGTTGGAGGTACTAAATAGAGGAAGAAGCATGAGAGTCAGGGCTCTGCGGGCCATTTTGAATATAAGGCTGAAGGGAAACTTTATTTTCCTTATTGGCCTTTAGAGAGTTGTGGGCTCAGTTCTCCCTGAGAAACTCTTTACTTGCGCATGTTCTCTTCATAGCACAATGGGCTTAGTGATGACAAGTGAGTTGCTAGGAGAGAAACTTGGAGGTTGCCATTCCTTGGTAGCTGCTCATCCTTCAGTAATCTGTAGTGAACTGGCGACCCCATTGAACACTAGCCTCAAGCTAACTTTCCTCTTGTATCATGCCGCAGGTTGCAGGCAGCAGACTCCATGTAGCGTTATTTATTGTGGTTCTTGAGCTCCAGGTAGCATTCCAGGTCTCTTAGGACTGGCGGGTCAACACTAGGATGAGCAATGTATTAGAAGGACGGCCGGTGTGTTTGGGCCTTTATGAGCAATGCAGCTTTGGAAGAGCTAGATGCCGAGTCACAGGCTGTGAAGGGCTTCTTTGCTTAAACCTCTTCATTTTTGCAAGTTGAAAGAACTCATGTATCTCCCTTCTTAAGCACCTTGTGGGTACAAAGTAGAGAAAGAATCAGCAAGGTCAATGCTCTGCTGGCCCCTTTGAAGATAAGTCTTGAAGGGAAACTTCATTTTCCTCTTTGGCATTTAGAGAGTTGGGGGCTCAATTCTCCCTGAGAAACACTGTGTAGTTGCACGAGGTCTCTTCATAGCACAATTGCCTTTGTGACCACAAGTGAGTTTCTAGGAAAGAAACTCGGAGTTTGCCATTCTTTGCTGGTGCTCGTCCTTTGGTAATCTTCAGTGAATTGGCGACCCCGTTTGAGCACTAGCCTCAAGCTAACGTTCCTCTTCTATCATGCCACTTGTTGCCATGCAGCACAATCTCTGTAGCCTTATTCAGTGTGGTTCTGGAGCTCTAGGAAGCATTCCAGGTCTCTTAGTACTGGCGGATCTGCTCGACCTTGAGAAACGTACAAGAAGGATGGCCTGTGTGTTTGGGGAGTTGTGAGCAGTGCACCGTTGGGAACACCTAGATGCCGAGATATGGGAGGTGAAGGGGTTTTTTGTGAAACCTGTAGAATGTGGCAACTTGAAACAACTCAAGTATCTCCCTTCGAAAGCACGTTGGAGGTACTAAATAGAGGAAGAAGCATGAGAGTCAGGGCTCTGCGGGCCATTTTGAATATAAGGCTGAAGGGAAACTTTATTTTCCTTATTGGCCTTTAGAGAGTTGTGGGCTCAGTTCTCCCTGAGAAACTCTTTACTTGCGCATGTTCTCTTCATAGCACAATGGGCTTAGTGATGACAAGTGAGTTGCTAGGAGAGAAACTTGGAGGTTGCCATTCCTTGGTAGCTGCTCATCCTTCAGTAATCTGTAGTGAACTGGCGACCCCATTGAACACTAGCCTCAAGCTAACTTTCCTCTTGTATCATGCCACTGTTTGGCATGCAGCAGAATCCATGTAGCTTTATTCAGTGTGGTTCTTTAGCTCTAGGAAGCCTTCCAGGTCTCAGTAATGGTGGGTCTGCACGAGGAGGAGAAACGTCCTAGAAGGACGGCCTGTGTGTTTGGGCATTTCTCAGCAATGTATCGTTGGGAACAGCTAGATGCCGAGCCAGGGGCAGTGAAGGGCTTATTTGCTTAAACCTGTAAATTGTGGCAAGTTGAAACAACGGAAGTATCTCCCTTCTAAAGCACCTTTAAGGTACAAAATAGAGAAAGAACGAGCAGGGTTAAGGCTCTGAGGACCCTGTTAAAATAAGGCTTGAAGGGAAACTTTATTTTCCTCTTTGGGATTTAGAGAGTTGTGGGCTCCGTTCCCCCTAACTCTTTAGTTGCACATATTCTCTTCATAGCACAATTGCCTTTGTGATGACAAGTGAGTTTCTAGGAATGAAATATGGAGGTTGCCATTCTTTCGTAGCTGATCATCCTTCCGTAATCGGTAGTGAATGGGCGACCCTAAAGAACACTAGCCTCAAGCTAACTTTCCTCTTGTATCATGCCGCAGGTTGCAGGCAGCAGACTCCATGTAGCGTTATTTATTGTGGTTCTTGAGCTCCAGGTAGCATTCCAGGTCTCTTAGGACTGGCGGGTCAACACTAGGATGAGCAATGTATTAGAAGGACGGCCGGTGTGTTTGGGCCTTTATGAGCAATGCAGCTTTGGAAGAGCTAGATGCCGAGTCACAGGCTGTGAAGGGCTTCTTTGCTTAAACCTCTTCATTTTTGCAAGTTGAAAGAACTCATGTATCTCCCTTCTTAAGCACCTTGTGGGTACAAAGTAGAGAAAGAATCAGCAAGGTCAATGCTCTGCTGGCCCCTTTGAAGATAAGTCTTGAAGGGAAACTTCATTTTCCTCTTTGGCATTTAGAGAGTTGGGGGCTCAATTCTCCCTGAGAAACACTGTGTAGTTGCACGAGGTCTCTTCATAGCACAATTGCCTTTGTGACCACAAGTGAGTTTCTAGGAAAGAAACTCGGAGTTTGCCATTCTTTGCTGGTGCTCGTCCTTTGGTAATCTTCAGTGAATTGGTGACCCCGTTTGAGCACTAGCCTCAAGCTAACGTTCCTCTTCTATCATGCCACTTGTTGCCATGCAGCACAATCTCTGTAGCCTTATTCAGTGTGGTTCTGGAGCTCTAGGAAGCATTCCAGGTCTCTTAGTACTGGCGGATCTGCTCGACCTTGAGAAACGTACAAGAAGGATGGCCTGTGTGTTTGGGGAGTTGTGAGCAGTGCACCGTTGGGAACACCTAGATGCCGAGATATGGGAGGTGAAGGGGTTTTTTGTGAAACCTGTAGAATGTGGCAACTTGAAACAACTCAAGTATCTCCCTTCGAAAGCACGTTGGAGGTACTAAATAGAGGAAGAAGCATGAGAGTCAGGGCTCTGCGGGCCATTTTGAATATAAGGCTGAAGGGAAACTTTATTTTCCTTATTGGCCTTTAGAGAGTTGTGGGCTCAGTTCTCCCTGAGAAACTCTTTACTTGCGCATGTTCTCTTCATAGCACAATGGGCTTAGTGATGACAAGTGAGTTGCTAGGAGAGAAACTTGGAGGTTGCCATTCCTTGGTAGCTGCTCATCCTTCAGTAATCTGTAGTGAACTGGCGACCCCATTGAACACTAGCCTCAAGCTAACTTTCCTCTTGTATCATGCCACTGTTTGGCATGCAGCAGAATCCATGTAGCTTTATTCAGTGTGGTTCTTTAGCTCTAGGAAGCCTTCCAGGTCTCAGTAATGGTGGGTCTGCACGAGGAGGAGAAACGTCCTAGAAGGACGGCCTGTGTGTTTGGGCATTTCTCAGCAATGTATCGTTGGGAACAGCTAGATGCCGAGCCAGGGGCAGTGAAGGGCTTATTTGCTTAAACCTGTAAATTGTGGCAAGTTGAAACAACGGAAGTATCTCCCTTCTAAAGCACCTTTAAGGTACAAAATAGAGAAAGAACGAGCAGGGTTAAGGCTCTGAGGACCCTGTTAAAATAAGGCTTGAAGGGAAACTTTATTTTCCTCTTTGGGATTTAGAGAGTTGTGGGCTCCGTTCCCCCTAACTCTTTAGTTGCACATATTCTCTTCATAGCACAATTGCCTTTGTGATGACAAGTGAGTTTCTAGGAATGAAATATGGAGGTTGCCATTCTTTGGTAGCTGCTCATCCTTCCGTAATCGGTAGTGAATGGGCGACCCTAAAGAACACTAGCCTCAAGCTAACTTTCCTCTTGTATCATGCCGCAGGTTGCAGGCAGCAGACTCCATGTAGCGTTATTTATTGTGGTTCTTGAGCTCCAGGTAGCATTCCAGGTCTCTTAGGACTGGCGGGTCAACACTAGGATGAGCAATGTATTAGAAGGACGGCCGGTGTGTTTGGGCCTTTATGAGCAATGCAGCTTTGGAAGAGCTAGATGCCGAGTCACAGGCTGTGAAGGGCTTCTTTGCTTAAACCTCTTCATTTTTGCAAGTTGAAAGAACTCATGTATCTCCCTTCTTAAGCACCTTGTGGGTACAAAGTAGAGAAAGAATCAGCAAGGTCAATGCTCTGCTGGCCCCTTTGAAGATAAGTCTTGAAGGGAAACTTCATTTTCCTCTTTGGCATTTAGAGAGTTGGGGGCTCAATTCTCCCTGAGAAACACTGTGTAGTTGCACGAGGTCTCTTCATAGCACAATTGCCTTTGTGACCACAAGTGAGTTTCTAGGAAAGAAACTCGGAGTTTGCCATTCTTTGCTGGTGCTCGTCCTTTGGTAATCTTCAGTGAATTGGTGACCCTGTTTGAGCACTAGCCTCAAGCTAACGTTCCTCTTCTATCATGCCACTTGTTGCCATGCAGCACAATCTCTGTAGCCTTATTCAGTGTGGTTCTGGAGCTCTAGGAAGCATTCCAGGTCTCTTAGTACTGGCGGATCTGCTCGACCTTGAGAAACGTACAAGAAGGATGGCCTGTGTGTTTGGGGAGTTGTGAGCAGTGCACCGTTGGGAACACCTAGATGCCGAGACATGGGAGGTGAAGGGGTTTTTTGTGAAACCTGTAGAATGTGGCAACTTGAAACAACTCAAGTATCTCCCTTCGAAAGCACGTTGGAGGTACTAAATAGAGGAAGAAGCATGAGAGTCAGGGCTCTGCGGGCCATTTTGAATATAAGGCTGAAGGGAAACTTTATTTTCCTTATTGGCCTTTAGAGAGTTGTGGGCTCAGTTCTCCCTGAGAAACTCTTTACTTGCGCATGTTCTCTTCATAGCACAATTGGCTTAGTGATGACAAGTGAGTTGCTAGGAGAGAAACTTGGAGGTTGCCATTCCTTGGTAGCTGCTCATCCTTCAGTAATCTGTAGTGAACTGGCGACCCCATTGAACACTAGCCTCAAGCTAACTTTCCTCTTGTATCATGCCACTGTTTGGCATGCAGCAGAATCCATGTAGCTTTATTCAGTGTGGTTCTTTAGCTCTAGGAAGCCTTCCAGGTCTCAGTAATGGTGGGTCTGCACGAGGAGGAGAAACGTCCTAGAAGGACGGCCTGTGTGTTTGGGCATTTCTCAGCAATGTATCGTTGGGAACAGCTAGATGCCGAGCCAGGGGCAGTGAAGGGCTTATTTGCTTAAACCTGTAAATTGTGGCAAGTTGAAACAACGGAAGTATCTCCCTTCTAAAGCACCTTTAAGGTACAAAATAGAGAAAGAACGAGCAGGGTTAAGGCTCTGAGGACCCTGTTAAAATAAGGCTTGAAGGGAAACTTTATTTTCCTCTTTGGGATTTAGAGAGTTGTGGGCTCCGTTCCCCCTAACTCTTTAGTTGCACATATTCTCTTCATAGCACAATTGCCTTTGTGATGACAAGTGAGTTTCTAGGAATGAAATATGGAGGTTGCCATTCTTTGGTAGCTGCTCATCCTTCCGTAATCGGTAGTGAATGGGCGACCCTAAAGAACACTAGCCTCAAGCTAACTTTCCTCTTGTATCATGCCGCAGGTTGCAGGCAGCAGACTCCATGTAGCGTTATTTATTGTGGTTCTTGAGCTCCAGGTAGCATTCCAGGTCTCTTAGGACTGGCGGGTCAACACTAGGATGAGCAATGTATTAGAAGGACGGCCGGTGTGTTTGGGCCTTTATGAGCAATGCAGCTTTGGAAGAGCTAGATGCCGAGTCACAGGCTGTGAAGGGCTTCTTTGCTTAAACCTCTTCATTTTTGCAAGTTGAAAGAACTCATGTATCTCCCTTCTTAAGCACCTTGTGGGTACAAAGTAGAGAAAGAATCAGCAAGGTCAATGCTCTGCTGGCCCCTTTGAAGATAAGTCTTGAAGGGAAACTTCATTTTCCTCTTTGGCATTTAGAGAGTTGGGGGCTCAATTCTCCCTGAGAAACACTGTGTAGTTGCACGAGGTCTCTTCATAGCACAATTGCCTTTGTGACCACAAGTGAGTTTCTAGGAAAGAAACTCGGAGTTTGCCATTCTTTGCTGGTGCTCGTCCTTTGGTAATCTTCAGTGAATTGGTGACCCCGTTTGAGCACTAGCCTCAAGCTAACGTTCCTCTTCTATCATGCCACTTGTTGCCATGCAGCACAATCTCTGTAGCCTTATTCAGTGTGGTTCTGGAGCTCTAGGAAGCATTCCAGGTCTCTTAGTACTGGCGGATCTGCTCGACCTTGAGAAACGTACAAGAAGGATGGCCTGTGTGTTTGGGGAGTTGTGAGCAGTGCACCGTTGGGAACACCTAGATGCCGAGACATGGGAGGTGAAGGGGTTTTTTGTGAAACCTGTAGAATGTGGCAACTTGAAACAACTCAAGTATCTCCCTTCGAAAGCACGTTGGAGGTACTAAATAGAGGAAGAAGCATGAGAGTCAGGGCTCTGCGGGCCATTTTGAATATAAGGCTGAAGGGAAACTTTATTTTCCTTATTGGCCTTTAGAGAGTTGTGGGCTCAGTTCTCCCTGAGAAACTCTTTACTTGCGCATGTTCTCTTCATAGCACAATGGGCTTAGTGATGACAAGTGAGTTGCTAGGAGAGAAACTTGGAGGTTGCCATTCCTTGGTAGCTGCTCATCCTTCAGTAATCTGTAGTGAACTGGCGACCCCATTGAACACTAGCCTCAAGCTAACTTTCCTCTTGTATCATGCCGCAGGTTGCAGGCAGCAGACTCCATGTAGCGTTATTTATTGTGGTTCTTGAGCTCCAGGTAGCATTCCAGGTCGCTTAGGACTGGCGGGTCAACACTAGGATGAGCAATGTATTAGAAGGACGGCCGGTGTGTTTGGGCCTTTATGAGCAATGCAGCTTTGGAAGAGCTAGATGCCGAGTCACAGGCTGTGAAGGGCTTCTTTGCTTAAACCTCTTCATTTTTGCAAGTTGAAAGAAGTCATGTATCTCCCTTCTTAAGCACCTTGTGGGTACAAAGTAGAGAAAGAATCAGCAAGGTCAATGCTCTGCTGGCCCCTTTGAAGATAAGTCTTGAAGGGAAACTTCATTTTCCTCTTTGGCATTTAGAGAGTTGGGGGCTCAATTCTCCCTGAGAAACACTGTGTAGTTGCACGAGGTCTCTTCATAGCACAATTGCCTTTGTGACCACAAGTGAGTTTCTAGGAAAGAAACTCGGAGTTTGCCATTCTTTGCTGGTGCTCGTCCTTTGGTAATCTTCAGTGAATTGGTGACCCCGTTTGAGCACTAGCCTCAAGCTAACGTTCCTCTTCTATCATGCCACTTGTTGCCATGCAGCACAATCTCTGTAGCCTTATTCAGTGTGGTTCTGGAGCTCTAGGAAGCATTCCAGGTCTCTTAGTACTGGCGGATCTGCTCGACCTTGAGAAACGTACAAGAAGGATGGCCTGTGTGTTTGGGGAGTTGTGAGCAGTGCACCGTTGGGAACACCTAGATGCCGAGACATGGGAGGTGAAGGGGTTTTTTGTGAAACCTGTAGAATGTGGCAACTTGAAACAACTCAAGTATCTCCCTTCGAAAGCACGTTGGAGGTACTAAATAGAGGAAGAAGCATGAGAGTCAGGGCTCTGCGGGCCATTTTGAATATAAGGCTGAAGGGAAACTTTATTTTCCTTATTGGCCTTTAGAGAGTTGTGGGCTCAGTTCTCCCTGAGAAACTCTTTACTTGCGCATGTTCTCTTCATAGCACAATTGGCTTAGTGATGACAAGTGAGTTGCTAGGAGAGAAACTTGGAGGTTGCCATTCCTTGGTAGCTGCTCATCCTTCAGTAATCTGTAGTGAACTGGCGACCCCACTGAACACTAGCCTCAAGCTAACTTTCCTCTTGTATCATGCCGCAGGTTGCAGGCAGCAGACTCCATGTAGCGTTATTTATTGTGGTTCTTGAGCTCCAGGTAGCATTCCAGGTCTCTTAGGACTGGCGGGTCAACACTAGGATGAGCAATGTATTAGAAGGACGGCCGGTGTGTTTGGGCCTTTATGAGCAATGCAGCTTTGGAAGAGCTAGATGCCGAGTCACAGGCTGTGAAGGGCTTCTTTGCTTAAACCTCTTCATTTTTGCAAGTTGAAAGAACTCATGTATCTCCCTTCTTAAGCACCTTGTGGGTACAAAGTAGAGAAAGAATCAGCAAGGTCAATGCTCTGCTGGCCCCTTTGAAGATAAGTCTTGAAGGGAAACTTCATTTTCCTCTTTGGCATTTAGAGAGTTGGGGGCTCAATTCTCCCTGAGAAACACTGTAGTTGCACGAGGTCTCTTCATAGCACAATTGCCTTTGTGACCACAAGTGAGTTTCTAGGAAAGAAACTCGGAGTTTGCCATTCTTTGCTGGTGCTCGTCCTTTGGTAATCTTCAGTGAATTGGTGACCCCGTTTGAGCACTAGCCTCAAGCTAACGTTCCTCTTCTATCATGCCACTTGTTGCCATGCAGCACAATCTCTGTAGCCTTGTTCAGTGTGGTTCTGGAGCTCTAGGAAGCATTCCAGGTCTCTTAGTACTGGCGGATCTGCTCGACCTTGAGAAACGTACAAGAAGGATGGCCTGTGTGTTTGGGGAGTTGTGAGCAGTGCACCGTTGGGAACACCTAGATGCCGAGACATGGGAGGTGAAGGGGTTTTTTGTGAAACCTGTAGAATGTGGCAACTTGAAACAACTCAAGTATCTCCCTTCGAAAGCACGTTGGAGGTACTAAATAGAGGAAGAAGCATGAGAGTCAGGGCTCTGCGGGCCATTTTGAATATAAGGCTGAAGGGAAACTTTATTTTCCTTATTGGCCTTTAGAGAGTTGTGGGCTCAGTTCTCCCTGAGAAACTCTTTACTTGCGCATGTTCTCTTCATAGCACAATGGGCTTAGTGATGACAAGTGAGTTGCTAGGAGAGAAACTTGGAGGTTGCCATTCCTTGGTAGCTGCTCATCCTTCAGTAATCTGTAGTGAACTGGCGACCCCATTGAACACTAGCCTCAAGCTAACTTTCCTCTTGTATCATGCCACTGTTTGGCATGCAGCAGAATCCATGTAGCTTTATTCAGTGTGGTTCTTTAGCTCTAGGAAGCCTTCCAGGTCTCAGTAATGGTGGGTCTGCACGAGGAGGAGAAACGTCCTAGAAGGACGGCCTGTGTGTTTGGGCATTTCTCAGCAATGTATCGTTGGGAACAGCTAGATGCCGAGCCAGGGGCAGTGAAGGGCTTATTTGCTTAAACCTGTAAATTGTGGCAAGTTGAAACAACGGAAGTATCTCCCTTCTAAAGCACCTTTAAGGTACAAAATAGAGAAAGAACGAGCAGGGTTAAGGCTCTGAGGACCCTGTTAAAATAAGGCTTGAAGGGAAACTTTATTTTCCTCTTTGGGATTTAGAGAGTTGTGGGCTCCATTCCCCCTAACTCTTTAGTTGCACATATTCTCTTCATAGCACAATTGCCTTTGTGATGACAAGTGAGTTTCTAGGAATGAAATATGGAGGTTGCCATTCTTTCGTAGCTGATCATCCTTTGGTACTCTGTAATGAACTGGCGAGCCCATTGAACACTAGCTTCAAGCTAAAGTTCCCCTTGGTTCATGCCGCAGGTTGCAGGCTTCAGAATCCATGTAGCGTTATTCAGTGTGGTTCTTGAGCTCTCGGAAGCATTCCAGGTCTCTTAGTACAGGCGGGTCTGTACTAGGACGAGAAAACTACAGGCAGGATGGCCTGTGTCTTTGGTGAGTTGTGAGCAGTGCACCACTGGGAACAGCTAGATGCCGAGTCATGGGAAGTGATTGGCTTCTTTTCTTACACTCCAAAAAGTAGTCAGTTGAAACAACTCAAGTATCTCCCTTCTAAAGCACCTTGGAAGTACAACGTAGAGAAAGAAACAGCAGAGACAAGGCTCTGTGGGCCCTTTTGTATATGAGGCTTGAAGGGAAACGTTATGTTCCTCATTGGGATTTAGAGAGTTTCGGGCCCAATTCTCCCTGAGAAACACTGTAGTTGCACATGTTCTCTTCATAGCAGAGTTGTCTTTGTGATGACAAGTGAGTTTCTAGGAAAGAAATATGGAGGTTGCCATTCTTTGGTAGCTGCTCATCCTTCCGTAATCTGTAGTGAATGGGCGACCCTAAAGAACACTAGCCTCAAGCTAACTTTCCTCTTGTATCATGCCGCAGGTTGCAGGCAGCAGACTCCATGTAGCGTTATTTATTGTGGTTCTTGAGCTCCAGGTAGCATTCCAGGTCTCTTAGGACTGGCGGGTCAACACTAGGATGAGCAATGTATTAGAAGGACGGCCGGTGTGTTTGGGCCTTTATGAGCAATGCAGCTTTGGAAGAGCTAGATGCCGAGTCACAGGCTGTGAAGGGCTTCTTTGCTTAAACCTCTTCATTTTTGCAAGTTGAAAGAACTCATGTATCTCCCTTCTTAAGCACCTTGTGGGTACAAAGTAGAGAAAGAATCAGCAAGGTCAATGCTCTGCTGGCCCCTTTGAAGATAAGTCTTGAAGGGAAACTTCATTTTCCTCTTTGGCATTTAGAGAGTTGGGGGCTCAATTCTCCCTGAGAAACACTGTGTAGTTGCACGAGGTCTCTTCATAGCACAATTGCCTTTGTGACCACAAGTGAGTTTCTAGGAAAGAAACTCGGAGTTTGCCATTCTTTGCTGGTGCTCGTCCTTTGGTAATCTTCAGTGAATTGGTGACCCCGTTTGAGCACTAGCCTCAAGCTAACGTTCCTCTTCTATCATGCCACTTGTTGCCATGCAGCACAATCTCTGTAGCCTTATTCAGTGTGGTTCCGGAGCTCTAGGAAGCATTCCAGGTCTCTTAGTACTGGCGGATCTGCTCGACCTTGAGAAACGTACAAGAAGGATGGCCTGTGTGTTTGGGGAGTTGTGAGCAGTGCACCGTTGGGAACACCTAGATGCCGAGACATGGGAGGTGAAGGGGTTTTTTGTGAAACCTGTAGAATGTGGCAACTTGAAACAACTCAAGTATCTCCCTTCGAAAGCACGTTGGAGGTACTAAATAGAGGAAGAAGCATGAGAGTCAGGGCTCTGCGGGCCATTTTGAATATAAGGCTGAAGGGAAACTTTATTTTCCTTATTGGTCTTTAGAGAGTTGTGGGCTCAGTTCTCCCTGAGAAACTCTTTACTTGCGCATGTTCTCTTCATAGCACAATTGGCTTAGTGATGACAAGTGAGTTGCTAGGAGAGAAACTTGGAGGTTGCCATTCCTTGGTAGCTGCTCATCCTTCAGTAATCTGTAGTGAACTGGCGACCCCATTGAACACTAGCCTCAAGCTAACTTTCCTCTTGTATCATGCCACTGTTTGGCATGCAGCAGAATCCATGTAGCTTTATTCAGTGTGGTTCTTTAGCTCTAGGAAGCCTTCCAGGTCTCAGTAATGGTGGGTCTGCACGAGGAGGAGAAACGTCCTAGAAGGACGGCCTGTGTGTTTGGGCATTTCTCAGCAATGTATCGTTGGGAACAGCTAGATGCCGAGCCAGGGGCAGTGAAGGGCTTATTTGCTTAAACCTGTAAATTGTGGCAAGTTGAAACAACGGAAGTATCTCCCTTCTAAAGCACCTTTAAGGTACAAAATAGAGAAAGAACGAGCAGGGTTAAGGCTCTGAGGACCCTGTTAAAATAAGGCTTGAAGGGAAACTTTATTTTCCTCTTTGGGATTTAGAGAGTTGTGGGCTCCATTCCCCCTAACTCTTTAGTTGCACATATTCTCTTCATAGCACAATTGCCTTTGTGATGACAAGTGAGTTTCTAGGAATGAAATATGGAGGTTGCCATTCTTTCGTAGCTGATCATCCTTTGGTACTCTGTAATGAACTGGCGAGCCCATTGAACACTAGCTTCAAGCTAAAGTTCCCCTTGGTTCATGCCGCAGGTTGCAGGCTTCAGAATCCATGTAGCGTTATTCAGTGTGGTTCTTGAGCTCTCGGAAGCATTCCAGGTCTCTTAGTACAGGCGGGTCTGTACTAGGACGAGAAAACTACAGGCAGGATGGCCTGTGTGTTTGGTGAGTTGTGAGCAGTGCACCACTGGGAACAGCTAGATGCCGAGTCATGGGAAGTGATTGGCTTCTTTTCTTACACTCCAAAAAGTAGTCAGTTGAAACAACTCAAGTATCTCCCTTCTAAAGCACCTTGGAAGTACAACGTAGAGAAAGAAACAGCAGAGACAAGGCTCTGTGGGCCCTTTTGTATATGAGGCTTGAAGGGAAACTTTATGTTCCTCATTGGGATTTAGAGAGTTTCGGGCCCAATTCTCCCTGAGAAACACTGTAGTTGCACATGTTCTCTTCATAGCAGAGTTGTCTTTGTGATGACAAGTGAGTTTCTAGGAAAGAAATATGGAGGTTGCCATTCTTTGGTAGCTGCTCATCCTTCCGTAATCTGTAGTGAATGGGCGACCCTAAAGAACACTAGCCTCAAGCTAACTTTCCTCTTGTATCATGCCGCAGGTTGCAGGCAGCAGACTCCATGTAGCGTTATTTATTGTGGTTCTTGAGCTCCAGGTAGCATTCCAGGTCTCTTAGGACTGGCGGGTCAACACTAGGATGAGCAATGTATTAGAAGGACGGCCGGTGTGTTTGGGCCTTTATGAGCAATGCAGCTTTGGAAGAGCTAGATGCCGAGTCACAGGCTGTGAAGGGCTTCTTTGCTTAAACCTCTTCATTTTTGCAAGTTGAAAGAACTCATGTATCTCCCTTCTTAAGCACCTTGTGGGTACAAAGTAGAGAAAGAATCAGCAAGGTCAATGCTCTGCTGGCCCCTTTGAAGATAAGTCTTGAAGGGAAACTTCATTTTCCTCTTTGGCATTTAGAGAGTTGGGGGCTCAATTCTCCCTGAGAAACACTGTGTAGTTGCACGAGGTCTCTTCATAGCACAATTGCCTTTGTGACCACAAGTGAGTTTCTAGGAAAGAAACTCGGAGTTTGCCATTCTTTGCTGGTGCTCGTCCTTTGGTAATCTTCAGTGAATTGGTGACCCCGTTTGAGCACTAGCCTCAAGCTAACGTTCCTCTTCTATCATGCCACTTGTTGCCATGCAGCACAATCTCTGTAGCCTTATTCAGTGTGGTTCTGGAGCTCTAGGAAGCATTCCAGGTCTCTTAGTACTGGCGGATCTGCTCGACCTTGAGAAACGTACAAGAAGGATGGCCTGTGTGTTTGGGGAGTTGTGAGCAGTGCACCGTTGGGAACACCTAGATGCCGAGACATGGGAGGTGAAGGGGTTTTTTGTGAAACCTGTAGAATGTGGCAACTTGAAACAACTCAAGTATCTCCCTTCGAAAGCACGTTGGAGGTACTAAATAGAGGAAGAAGCATGAGAGTCAGGGCTCTGCGGGCCCTTTTGAATATAAGGCTGAAGGGAAACTTTATTTTCCTTATTGGCCTTTAGAGAGTTGTGGGCTCAGTTCTCCCTGAGAAACTCTTTACTTGCGCATGTTCTCTTCATAGCACAATTGGCTTAGTGATGACAAGTGAGTTGCTAGGAGAGAAACTTGGAGGTTGCCATTCCTTGGTAGCTGCTCATCCTTCAGTAATCTGTAGTGAACTGGCGACCCCATTGAACACTAGCCTCAAGCTAACTTTCCTCTTGTATCATGCCACTGTTTGGCATGCAGCAGAATCCATGTAGCTTTATTCAGTGTGGTTCTTTAGCTCTAGGAAGCCTTCCAGGTCTCAGTAATGGTGGGTCTGCACGAGGAGGAGAAACGTCCTAGAAGGACGGCCTGTGTGTTTGGGCATTTCTCAGCAATGTATCGTTGGGAACAGCTAGATGCCGAGCCAGGGGCAGTGAAGGGCTTATTTGCTTAAACCTGTAAATTGTGGCAAGTTGAAACAACGGAAGTATCTCCCTTCTAAAGCACCTTTAAGGTACAAAATAGAGAAAGAACGAGCAGGGTTAAGGCTCTGAGGACCCTGTTAAAATAAGGCTTGAAGGGAAACTTTATTTTCCTCTTTGGGATTTAGAGAGTTGTGGGCTCCATTCCCCCTAACTCTTTAGTTGCACATATTCTCTTCATAGCACAATTGCCTTTGTGATGACAAGTGAGTTTCTAGGAATGAAATATGGAGGTTGCCATTCTTTCGTAGCTGATCATCCTTTGGTACTCTGTAATGAACTGGCGAGCCCATTGAACACTAGCTTCAAGCTAAAGTTCCCCTTGGTTCATGCCGCAGGTTGCAGGCTTCAGAATCCATGTAGCGTTATTCAGTGTGGTTCTTGAGCTCTCGGAAGCATTCCAGGTCTCTTAGTACAGGCGGGTCTGTACTAGGACGAGAAAACTACAGGCAGGATGGCCTGTGTGTTTGGTGAGTTGTGAGCAGTGCACCACTGGGAACAGCTAGATGCCGAGTCATGGGAAGTGATTGGCTTCTTTTCTTACACTCCAAAAAGTAGTCAGTTGAAACAACTCAAGTATCTCCCTTCTAAAGCACCTTGGAAGTACAACGTAGAGAAAGAAACAGCAGAGACAAGGCTCTGTGGGCCCTTTTGTATATGAGGCTTGAAGGGAAACTTTATGTTCCTCATTGGGATTTAGAGAGTTTCGGGCTCAATTCTCCCTGAGAAACACTGTAGTTGCACATGTTCTCTTCATAGCAGAGTTGTCTTTGTGATGACAAGTGAGTTTCTAGGGAAGAAATATGGAGGTTGCCATTCTTTGGTAGCTGCTCATCCTTCCGTAATCTGTAGTGAATGGGCGACCCTAAAGAACACTAGCCTCAAGCTAACTTTCCTCTTGTATCATGCCGCAGGTTGCAGGCAGCAGACTCCATGTAGCGTTATTTATTGTGGTTCTTGAGCTCCAGGTAGCATTCCAGGTCTCTTAGGACTGGCGGGTCAACACTAGGATGAGCAATGTATTAGAAGGACGGCCGGTGTGTTTGGGCCTTTATGAGCAATGCAGCTTTGGAAGAGCTAGATGCCGAGTCACAGGCTGTGAAGGGCTTCTTTGCTTAAACCTCTTCATTTTTGCAAGTTGAAAGAACTCATGTATCTCCCTTCTTAAGCACCTTGTGGGTACAAAGTAGAGAAAGAATCAGCAAGGTCAATGCTCTGCTGGCCCCTTTGAAGATAAGTCTTGAAGGGAAACTTCATTTTCCTCTTTGGCATTTAGAGAGTTGGGGGCTCAATTCTCCCTGAGAAACACTGTGTAGTTGCACGAGGTCTCTTCATAGCACAATTGCCTTTGTGACCACAAGTGAGTTTCTAGGAAAGAAACTCGGAGTTTGCCATTCTTTGCTGGTGCTCGTCCTTTGGTAATCTTCAGTGAATTGGTGACCCCGTTTGAGCACTAGCCTCAAGCTAACGTTCCTCTTCTATCATGCCACTTGTTGCCATGCAGCACAATCTCTGTAGCCTTATTCAGTGTGGTTCTGGAGCTCTAGGAAGCATTCCAGGTCTCTTAGTACTGGCGGATCTGCTCGACCTTGAGAAACGTACAAGAAGGATGGCCTGTGTGTTTGGGGAGTTGTGAGCAGTGCACCGTTGGGAACACCTAGATGCCGAGACATGGGAGGTGAAGGGGTTTTTTGTGAAACCTGTAGAATGTGGCAACTTGAAACAACTCAAGTATCTCCCTTCGAAAGCACGTTGGAGGTACTAAATAGAGGAAGAAGCATGAGAGTCAGGGCTCTGCGGGCCATTTTGAATATAAGGCTGAAGGGAAACTTTATTTTCCTTATTGGCCTTTAGAGAGTTGTGGGCTCAGTTCTCCCTGAGAAACTCTTTACTTGCGCATGTTCTCTTCATAGCACAATTGGCTTAGTGATGACAAGTGAGTTGCTAGGAGAGAAACTTGGAGGTTGCCATTCCTTGGTAGCTGCTCATCCTTCAGTAATCTGTAGTGAACTGGCGACCCCATTGAACACTAGCCTCAAGCTAACTTTCCTCTTGTATCATGCCACTGTTTGGCATGCAGCAGAATCCATGTAGCTTTATTCAGTGTGGTTCTTTAGCTCTAGGAAGCCTTCCAGGTCTCAGTAATGGTGGGTCTGCACGAGGAGGAGAAACGTCCTAGAAGGACGGCCTGTGTGTTTGGGCATTTCTCAGCAATGTATCGTTGGGAACAGCTAGATGCCGAGCCAGGGGCAGTGAAGGGCTTATTTGCTTAAACCTGTAAATTGTGGCAAGTTGAAACAACGGAAGTATCTCCCTTCTAAAGCACCTTTAAGGTACAAAATAGAGAAAGAACGAGCAGGGTTAAGGCTCTGAGGACCCTGTTAAAATAAGGCTTGAAGGGAAACTTTATTTTCCTCTTTGGGATTTAGAGAGTTGTGGGCTCCATTCCCCCTAACTCTTTAGTTGCACATATTCTCTTCATAGCACAATTGCCTTTGTGATGACAAGTGAGTTTCTAGGAATGAAATATGGAGGTTGCCATTCTTTCGTAGCTGATCATCCTTTGATACTCTGTAATGAACTGGCGAGCCCATTGAACACTAGCTTCAAGCTAAAGTTCCCCTTGGTTCATGCCGCAGGTTGCAGGCTTCAGAATCCATGTAGCGTTATTCAGTGTGGTTCTTGAGCTCTCGGAAGCATTCCAGGTCTCTTAGTACAGGCGGGTCTGTACTAGGACGAGAAAACTACAGGCAGGATGGCCTGTGTGTTTGGTGAGTTGTGAGCAGTGCACCACTGGGAACAGCTAGATGCCGAGTCATGGGAAGTGATTGGCTTCTTTTCTTACACTCCAAAAAGTAGTCAGTTGAAACAACTCAAGTATCTCCCTTCTAAAGCACCTTGGAAGTACAACGTAGAGAAAGAAACAGCAGAGACAAGGCTCTGTGGGCCCTTTTGTATATGAGGCTTGAAGGGAAACTTTATGTTCCTCATTGGGATTTAGAGAGTTTCGGGCTCAATTCTCCCTGAGAAACACTGTAGTTGCACATGTTCTCTTCATAGCAGAGTTGTCTTTGTGATGACAAGTGAGTTTCTAGGAAAGAAATATGGAGGTTGCCATTCTTTGGTAGCTGCTCATCCTTCCGTAATCTGTAGTGAATGGGCGACCCTAAAGAACACTAGCCTCAAGCTAACTTTCCTCTTGTATCATGCCGCAGGTTGCAGGCAGCAGACTCCATGTAGCGTTATTTATTGTGGTTCTTGAGCTCCAGGTAGCATTCCAGGTCTCTTAGGACTGGCGGGTCAACACTAGGATGAGCAATGTATTAGAAGGACGGCCGGTGTGTTTGGGCCTTTATGAGCAATGCAGCTTTGGAAGAGCTAGATGCCGAGTCACAGGCTGTGAAGGGCTTCTTTGCTTAAACCTCTTCATTTTTGCAAGTTGAAAGAACTCATGTATCTCCCTTCTTAAGCACCTTGTGGGTACAAAGTAGAGAAAGAATCAGCAAGGTCAATGCTCTGCTGGCCCCTTTGAAGATAAGTCTTGAAGGGAAACTTCATTTTCCTCTTTGGCATTTAGAGAGTTGGGGGCTCAATTCTCCCTGAGAAACACTGTGTAGTTGCACGAGGTCTCTTCATAGCACAATTGCCTTTGTGACCACAAGTGAGTTTCTAGGAAAGAAACTCGGAGTTTGCCATTCTTTGCTGGTGCTCGTCCTTTGGTAATCTTCAGTGAATTGGTGACCCCGTTTGAGCACTAGCCTCAAGCTAACGTTCCTCTTCTATCATGCCACTTGTTGCCATGCAGCACAATCTCTGTAGCCTTATTCAGTGTGGTTCCGGAGCTCTAGGAAGCATTCCAGGTCTCTTAGTACTGGCGGATCTGCTCGACCTTGAGAAACGTACAAGAAGGATGGCCTGTGTGTTTGGGGAGTTGTGAGCAGTGCACCGTTGGGAACACCTAGATGCCGAGACATGGGAGGTGAAGGGGTTTTTTGTGAAACCTGTAGAATGTGGCAACTTGAAACAACTCAAGTATCTCCCTTCGAAAGCACGTTGGAGGTACTAAATAGAGGAAGAAGCATGAGAGTCAGGGCTCTGCGGGCCATTTTGAATATAAGGCTGAAGGGAAACTTTATTTTCCTTATTGGCCTTTAGAGAGTTGTGGGCTCAGTTCTCCCTGAGAAACTCTTTACTTGCGCATGTTCTCTTCATAGCACAATTGGCTTAGTGATGACAAGTGAGTTGCTAGGAGAGAAACTTGGAGGTTGCCATTCCTTGGTAGCTGCTCATCCTTCAGTAATCTGTAGTGAACTGGCGACCCCATTGAACACTAGCCTCAAGCTAACTTTCCTCTTGTATCATGCCACTGTTTGGCATGCAGCAGAATCCATGTAGCTTTATTCAGTGTGGTTCTTTAGCTCTAGGAAGCCTTCCAGGTCTCAGTAATGGTGGGTCTGCACGAGGAGGAGAAACGTCCTAGAAGGACGGCCTGTGTGTTTGGGCATTTCTCAGCAATGTATCGTTGGGAACAGCTAGATGCCGAGCCAGGGGCAGTGAAGGGCTTATTTGCTTAAACCTGTAAATTGTGGCAAGTTGAAACAACGGAAGTATCTCCCTTCTAAAGCACCTTTAAGGTACAAAATAGAGAAAGAACGAGCAGGGTTAAGGCTCTGAGGACCCTGTTAAAATAAGGCTTGAAGGGAAACTTTATTTTCCTCTTTGGGATTTAGAGAGTTGTGGGCTCCATTCCCCCTAACTCTTTAGTTGCACATATTCTCTTCATAGCACAATTGCCTTTGTGATGACAAGTGAGTTTCTAGGAATGAAATATGGAGGTTGCCATTCTTTCGTAGCTGATCATCCTTTGGTACTCTGTAATGAACTGGCGAGCCCATTGAACACTAGCTTCAAGCTAAAGTTCCCCTTGGTTCATGCCGCAGGTTGCAGGCTTCAGAATCCATGTAGCGTTATTCAGTGTGGTTCTTGAGCTCTCGGAAGCATTCCAGGTCTCTTAGTACAGGCGGGTCTGTACTAGGACGAGAAAACTACAGGCAGGATGGCCTGTGTGTTTGGTGAGTTGTGAGCAGTGCACCACTGGGAACAGCTAGATGCCGAGTCATGGGAAGTGATTGGCTTCTTTTCTTACACTCCAAAAAGTAGTCAGTTGAAACAACTCAAGTATCTCCCTTCTAAAGCACCTTGGAAGTACAACGTAGAGAAAGAAACAGCAGAGACAAGGCTCTGTGGGCCCTTTTGTATATGAGGCTTGAAGGGAAACTTTATGTTCCTCATTGGGATTTAGAGAGTTTCGGGCCCAATTCTCCCTGAGAAACACTGTAGTTGCACATGTTCTCTTCATAGCAGAGTTGTCTTTGTGATGACAAGTGAGTTTCTAGGAAAGAAATATGGAGGTTGCCATTCTTTGGTAGCTGCTCATCCTTCCGTAATCTGTAGTGAATGGGCGACCCTAAAGAACACTAGCCTCAAGCTAACTTTCCTCTTGTATCATGCCGCAGGTTGCAGGCAGCAGACTCCATGTAGCGTTATTTATTGTGGTTCTTGAGCTCCAGGTAGCATTCCAGGTCTCTTAGGACTGGCGGGTCAACACTAGGATGAGCAATGTATTAGAAGGACGGCCGGTGTGTTTGGGCCTTTATGAGCAATGCAGCTTTGGAAGAGCTAGATGCCGAGTCACAGGCTGTGAAGGGCTTCTTTGCTTAAACCTCTTCATTTTTGCAAGTTGAAAGAACTCATGTATCTCCCTTCTTAAGCACCTTGTGGGTACAAAGTAGAGAAAGAATCAGCAAGGTCAATGCTCTGCTGGCCCCTTTGAAGATAAGTCTTGAAGGGAAACTTCATTTTCCTCTTTGGCATTTAGAGAGTTGGGGGCTCAATTCTCCCTGAGAAACACTGTGTAGTTGCACGAGGTCTCTTCATAGCACAATTGCCTTTGTGACCACAAGTGAGTTTCTAGGAAAGAAACTCGGAGTTTGCCATTCTTTGCTGGTGCTCGTCCTTTGGTAATCTTCAGTGAATTGGTGACCCCGTTTGAGCACTAGCCTCAAGCTAACGTTCCTCTTCTATCATGCCACTTGTTGCCATGCAGCACAATCTCTGTAGCCTTATTCAGTGTGGTTCTGGAGCTCTAGGAAGCATTCCAGGTCTCTTAGTACTGGCGGATCTGCTCGACCTTGAGAAACGTACAAGAAGGATGGCCTGTGTGTTTGGGGAGTTGTGAGCAGTGCACCGTTGGGAACACCTAGATGCCGAGACATGGGAGGTGAAGGGGTTTTTTGTGAAACCTGTAGAATGTGGCAACTTGAAACAACTCAAGTATCTCCCTTCGAAAGCACGTTGGAGGTACTAAATAGAGGAAGAAGCATGAGAGTCAGGGCTCTGCGGGCCCTTTTGAATATAAGGCTGAAGGGAAACTTTATTTTCCTTATTGGCCTTTAGAGAGTTGTGGGCTCAGTTCTCCCTGAGAAACTCTTTACTTGCGCATGTTCTCTTCATAGCACAATTGGCTTAGTGATGACAAGTGAGTTGCTAGGAGAGAAACTTGGAGGTTGCCATTCCTTGGTAGCTGCTCATCCTTCAGTAATCTGTAGTGAACTGGCGACCCCATTGAACACTAGCCTCAAGCTAACTTTCCTCTTGTATCATGCCACTGTTTGGCATGCAGCAGAATCCATGTAGCTTTATTCAGTGTGGTTCTTTAGCTCTAGGAAGCCTTCCAGGTCTCAGTAATGGTGGGTCTGCACGAGGAGGAGAAACGTCCTAGAAGGACGGCCTGTGTGTTTGGGCATTTCTCAGCAATGTATCGTTGGGAACAGCTAGATGCCGAGCCAGGGGCAGTGAAGGGCTTATTTGCTTAAACCTGTAAATTGTGGCAAGTTGAAACAACGGAAGTATCTCCCTTCTAAAGCACCTTTAAGGTACAAAATAGAGAAAGAACGAGCAGGGTTAAGGCTCTGAGGACCCTGTTAAAATAAGGCTTGAAGGGAAACTTTATTTTCCTCTTTGGGATTTAGAGAGTTGTGGGCTCCATTCCCCCTAACTCTTTAGTTGCACATATTCTCTTCATAGCACAATTGCCTTTGTGATGACAAGTGAGTTTCTAGGAATGAAATATGGAGGTTGCCATTCTTTCGTAGCTGATCATCCTTTGGTACTCTGTAATGAACTGGCGAGCCCATTGAACACTAGCTTCAAGCTAAAGTTCCCCTTGGTTCATGCCGCAGGTTGCAGGCTTCAGAATCCATGTAGCGTTATTCAGTGTGGTTCCTGAGCTCTCGGAAGCATTCCAGGTCTCTTAGTACAGGCGGGTCTGTACTAGGACGAGAAAACTACAGGCAGGATGGCCTGTGTGTTTGGTGAGTTGTGAGCAGTGCACCACTGGGAACAGCTAGATGCCGAGTCATGGGAAGTGATTGGCTTCTTTTCTTACACTCCAAAAAGTAGTCAGTTGAAACAACTCAAGTATCTCCCTTCTAAAGCACCTTGGAAGTACAACGTAGAGAAAGAAACAGCAGAGACAAGGCTCTGTGGGCCCTTTTGTATATGAGGCTTGAAGGGAAACTTTATGTTCCTCATTGGGATTTAGAGAGTTTCGGGCCCAATTCTCCCTGAGAAACACTGTAGTTGCACATGTTCTCTTCATAGCAGAGTTGTCTTTGTGATGACAAGTGAGTTTCTAGGAAAGAAATATGGAGGTTGCCATTCTTTGGTAGCTGCTCATCCTTCCGTAATCTGTAGTGAATGGGCGACCCTAAAGAACACTAGCCTCAAGCTAACTTTCCTCTTGTATCATGCCGCAGGTTGCAGGCAGCAGACTCCATGTAGCGTTATTTATTGTGGTTCTTGAGCTCCAGGTAGCATTCCAGGTCTCTTAGGACTGGCGGGTCAACACTAGGATGAGCAATGTATTAGAAGGACGGCCGGTGTGTTTGGGCCTTTATGAGCAATGCAGCTTTGGAAGAGCTAGATGCCGAGTCACAGGCTGTGAAGGGCTTCTTTGCTTAAACCTCTTCATTTTTGCAAGTTGAAAGAACTCATGTATCTCCCTTCTTAAGCACCTTGTGGGTACAAAGTAGAGAAAGAATCAGCAAGGTCAATGCTCTGCTGGCCCCTTTGAAGATAAGTCTTGAAGGGAAACTTCATTTTCCTCTTTGGCATTTAGAGAGTTGGGGGCTCAATTCTCCCTGAGAAACACTGTGTAGTTGCACGAGGTCTCTTCATAGCACAATTGCCTTTGTGACCACAAGTGAGTTTCTAGGAAAG